>NW_020229859.1:0-600000 GCF_003227725.1 Camponotus floridanus | reverse complement strand
TGTTACTTTTAGACTTGATATGAGCATTGCTAGAGATATTCCAGGTGCTTCTTTATGTATAATTTTTTTAGTAGCCTCAGGTGTAACATCTCTGTTAGAAAATCCAGTGCCACCAGTAGTGAGAATAACATCAGTTTTATTTCCATCGCTCCAATCAATTAAATGTTTCTGCATTGCGCAAATATAATAAATTAAAATATCAATGTACTATACAAGATAATATATGCTTACGTAGTTACCATTATTAAATCCTCTTCATCTTTCACAATTGCGGTGCAAGATACTTCTCCTTTAAGTATGTTTCCTATTGAGTTTTCATTTTTATTATTGATAAGTTTTTTCAAAGTAGGGCCACTTTCGTCTTCTTTCTCACCACTTGCACAAGTATCGCTTACTAAATAATTACATATATACATATATAATAAATATATTAACAACTTGCATCGACATTTACAAATAATAATTAGATCATTCTATAAAATGAGAAATAGTCATTTATTTCCATTAGATTACTAATAGTTAAGAATAATGAATATAAAAGTGCATCATATGTAACCTTAAATATATAATTTAAAATATTTTACAATCATCCATTAAAATTGATTTTATTAATGTATGTATTTTAATGTAAAGTGTACACACACATATATATATACATACATATGTGTGTGTGTGTGTGTGTGTGTGTATAATACATACCAGTTAAAATTGCATATTTTATTAGCACCATTTTTAACAATTTTAATAATTCTTTAATGAATTTTACTTTGAGCTTCAAGTAACTTTGATAACCAATCTCTCATCTAAAAAAGTCAGTGATAGCCATTGATGCAATGATATGTATACATATATATATGCACACAAGATAAAACGATTACAAATTTATGAAGATAAGGAAACGTGTATATGTATACTATATTATTATGAACACATACATACACACATATCTTATATACATATAACAGTATGTCATTTATGCTGTTTCATGGAGTGTGACCATCATATGATAAAGTGAAGTACGTGATACATCTCCAGTAATTCACTTTCGTGTGTAAAAAATCATACTATTAATTATTTTTTTCTTGCAAATGTAAAAACAGATCTTCCAGTCTCTCTACATTATACACACTGAAGTAAAATCTTTAATAAATTTATTAATAAGTAGGAAACACTTTTGTGTGACTTATGTTAAAATAACATAGAACTATTAATAAGTAGTAAACACTAATGTAAATGGTAGCGTACAAAATAATTACTATTTGTCTCCTACTGAGCAATGGGTCTTTATTGTGTTAAATAGTTATCTAACAATAATGTACCTATAATAAGATAGCAAAGTGCATTTGATTCTGAAATATGATTGTATCACATTTCCAATAAATGATTCTTGTTGATCTTGTTGATCCGTCTGTTTTTGCTCTGTTCAACATTAATTACTTTTATATAGCTTTTACTAGCAAACAACGTAAGAAATGCTTACATTATTTTTACAGTAGTACTTCTACTTCTTATATATTTGCAAATATGCATAAATTATGTATAAATATTTTTTATATCAGTTACTTTTATATATATTGTAAAGCAGATAAGATCAAACTAATTTATTTATGACGTACGTTTTAGAACAATTACATGCTTACATGATACTTATTTCATATATCTTTCCTTCAAAACATGAATTTTTAAGCAATTAACAATGACTCAAGGAAGGAATGCAGTTGTATAGGAAATATTCATAATGTTTCAACTTATTTGGATGGAAGATTAACTGTATTCTGTTGTCTCCTGAAGTCAGTAGTCGACTAGGCCTCTGGAATAATGCAAAATAGGAATAATTAACAGCATATAAATTTATTTTATGTACTCAAATGCAATTGCACCGATAATTATTTAAATAAACATTAATCGTCGTTTAAGAAATGTTAAACATTGATTGATGAAATAATTTTCTTTCTGTATTATGTGATTAGTATATGCAGCATTTGCATACTCTCGATGCAATTCAACTTTAATAAATAAATCAAGCGAGGAGACATTTTACCGACTGCTCCTCGGACTCAACGAACGAAGTGGTGAATCTCTGTATTTTCTACGCGATTCAGTTCGGCTCCGATCGCGATCATCGCGTCGATCTCTCTCTCTATCCCGCTCGCGTTCACGATCGCCGTCCATATCACGCCTCTCACGACGCACATGATGCCTTGGACTACGGTTCGGGCTCGGTGTACGAGATATAGAAGAGCGCGTGTCAGAACTATGGCCTTCATAACGATGCCTTCGTTCTCTCTGCCTGTGAGAAGTAAAAATCAATATTATTATCAATATTATTATTCAAATGGATGTATCTGCACGTCAACAAAAAATTATTTACTTTCTACGAAGTTTCAAAGACATTTCTCGTATCTCATCTTCTCGATCCTGTCTTTGTTGCTCCATCTTCTCGATTCTCAACTGTTCTGCCTTTTTGTCTGCCTTATCTGAAGAGATACATCTTTAATTTCCTTTTTATAATACAAGATATTTTTTTATTGCACATCAACTAACATTGCCTGTTTAATAAGGCCTGCATCTTCTTTTTAAGCCGCTCCTGAGGTGTGATTTTCAATGACTGAAAGATTTAAACTCTTAAAGGTTTATAATTAAATAGCGGATATTTGGCATAATTTAAAATTCTAGCCCACTATATATATTTAAATCAATATGTATGTACTGATAATATATAAATATGTTATGTTATTAATTACAAAACATAACTGAATATACATACAAAAAATTTATATCCTCTATTGAATGATTAATAAAACGCAGCTCTAAGCAAAATAATTAAAAAAAATAATGATAGCAATGTGATAACAGTATAATTGAATTTAAATCCGTTGGGTGATATGTATTTTGTGCATATCATGAAAATGTCAATTTCTTTGTGACTCTAACAAAATATGTTCTAAAATATATTAAAAATAAAATATCAAATAAAAATATAAAATATACAACGTTGACACGTCAATTATGTAATACAACAACGAAAACGAGAAGCGCTTTATAGGCTCCTCGTTTGGATGGTACTTATTTAGAGACAAGTATGTTTTGTCTTTATTCTCTGCGCGTTAAGTGACTAAGAAAGCGTTATGGTTCTTACTGACTTTGTGTCCGACACCAGAATTTGTACTTAACCCTGCTTTTGGCTTGTTCCTGAAAAAGATTTAAAATATTCATATACTGACCTAAATATATGACAATTCATATATATTCATTCAAATAATTTTAAATAATTTTAAATATATCAAATCGAGATCGCGTTTGTTGCTTACATGCTTGTGTTAATCGGTGTTTTCGGTGTTGTTGAATTGGATTTTTCTTCATTATCAGATAGCTCTAGTTCGAGGCTTGATGATTTTCCGCGTCGACCATAATACCTATATATAAAAAAAAAATAAGCTTTGTATAAAGTTTATATTAATGTTCGACAAAATCTGCATAACATTTTTACCTTGGCAGTGTTGGTATCTTATTATCGTCGCTGCGCGATCGTTTACAACTAGACTGACTCCTTGACCTTGACCTAGATCTCGATGGAGATTTTGATCTGGAACGAGATTTGGATCTCGATTTTGACGGCGAATAGCGTTTCTTTCGATAGCTGTCCCTTGAACGGCTCCTGTTGCGTGATTTAGATCTGGATCTCGATTTGGACACACTGCTCGAGGATGAGCTCCTCGACTTCTTCAAACGCGAACGAGATCTGGACCTAGTCTTCGATCGAGAAATTGAACGCGATCGAGATCTACTGATACTTTTGCAGCGCGAGCGTGACTTGCTTCGCGTTCGTGATCGTCTAGAATGACTTCTTGTTCGTGATCTTGTGTACTTTCGAGCTCTTGAACGCGTGCCTCTAGATCTAAAATAAAAGAATGAATATTGAAAACATATAACAGATTATAAAACATTTATTTAATTTTTTTCCATATGTTAATTTTCTTTTTCTCTTGCAACACTTACCTAGAACTTATTCGGGATCTACTTCGCTTTTTATCATGTGTTCTATAAGATTTAATCCTACTAATGGAGCGTGAACAACTTCTTGATCTAGATTTGGATATTTTCCTATTAATGGATCTCTCGTTAAAAGCAGGACTATCCGATCTTCGTCGTCTGAGATATGAATAATTGACTTTTCTCGAATTCGACGAAGACACATGTGATGTGCTACCATGAGTTTCTTCTTCCCCACCAAAGCTCGTGATATAAGTAATCTGTCCGGTATTTACAGGCGATGCGGATCGCGATCGCGACTTGGAAGAGGATTTTCTATAAGGATTGTACTCTGGACTCTCTCTAGCTGCATAACTAAAGAAAAAAACGATATAATATAATAATGTAAAATCTATTCGAGGAAATATAACAAATTATTACCTAGGAGGACTCATAACACGACCTATCATTTTTTTTTCTCTAAACGCACGCCGTTCTCTACGTGATCGTCGACCCTATTTAAAATAAAAATAGATATGCATCACAATAAAGTTTTTTTATATATCAGAATAATATTTTAAATATTAATTATATTTTTTATATATTATTATATTACTATAATACTTGAATTAATATAATCATTTAATGTAATCATTAATATAATCATTTACCGAATACATAGCTTTTTCCTCTTCCTGCTTTCGAGCTTGTCGCAAGGTTTCAGCTTCTTCAAAGTCTTGTGTTAAAAAGCTAAAATAATCAGCACCTAAAAGTCCATATTTTTGAGCTACCAGATTCATTTCATGTGCCTGAGATGGTTCTATCTGAGATACGTCCACACATATATCTAATAAAAAATAATGTTATATTAAAAAAAAATTATTCCTTTCTTCTAATATTGATTGTAAGTACATTAAATATTGTGTAAAATAAAATAATTGTACCTAAATCTATATCGCTATCTTCGTCATCTCCCTTTTCCTCTGATATTACTGGATCTCCCGATTTTACTGGCTCGGGTATCGGTTCTTCTGTTTCATAATTATACCCGATTGCAGCATTATTGGCAGATTTTTTCTTATCCTTTGCAGCATCCACTTTTGTGGATGAACCAAATTGTTCTTCCACATGTATCTGATGAAGAAACTTTTCTTCAGTCACTAAACAGAAAGATATTTAGATAAAAACATGAAAAAAATTATCAAGCAATTTTGCAAAGGAAGACAAACAACGTACCACCCAGAAATTCATTTTGTACAATTATACGATAGCGTTCATAATTGATATGTCTATCTTCACTTGTCAGAGCAATATCAACATCAATAGTATCCGGTGCCTCTGGTATCCAATCTAGGTGTGCTCGTACATCGAAACGATCTATGAGATTGTCATCATTGTTCTGCCATGGCATCCTACCAATAAAATGAACTTTTCTCATTTAAATCTATTATACTAGTGCTTGATTATTGCAACACTCACATGTTTGCGGGACTAGCACCTGCGGCAGCTATTGCCGGATCCAAATATATCTTGCATGGTCTGCCGTGTAGTTGGAGAAATTGCGTAGGATCAGACTTCTAAACGAAGCATAAAAGTATTCAATTACAATACAGTAATTCTGAGCCTTCCAATAGCTTTCCTTGTTAATTCAATTTTACAACATAAAAAAACAAAAGTAAGGAAATCCAGGACGTGTAAAAAAAAAATTTTGACAGACTCTTATTATATTAAAAATTAATATATATAAAGTGGAGAGATATTTTCGGAGAAATAACTTAATACGCTGATTTTTTTTTTTTTTTACTATGTAAATTATATAAGGCAACTTGTTAGACGCGGAAAGTGTACATCTTTCGCGATCTTACAATTTTCTCATAGTAGTCCCGTCTACGTTCCGCTCTACGACGATAATCGACCAGCATGCCACGAATCTTCTTTTCCTGCTTGCGTGCCTCATGCCACATTCTGCCGCCGGTCTTCTTCACGGAGAAGCTCATTTTCACCAGGAGGATTAATTTCGCGCGGCTAGCTTGACGTGGATGCCATTCGATCGCCTGTGCTCGCCAAAAAATTGAAGCACTAATAATTGACACGCTTTCTTATCCCACGAGATGGACATATTGCCCTCCAGAAGACTAGTGACCTCTCTCGACGTCGACTGGAACCGTTGCATTTGTACCCTCAGACCACTGGCGGATTATTTTGAAAATGTGGCGATCAATATTAAATTATTTCGTTATACATATATATAATTTAATTTACAAATTTATTATATATATATTATTATGCGTAATAATAAGATTACAGCAATTTGATATTTATTATTCTTATATATTCTTGTAATTATCTAAGTAATTATCTAAGAAAATAGCTAGAAAATCACTAGATAAAGTTACATCAATATAAATGAAGATTTCTTTACCTTTTACTTCAGGTTGGATCATCAAAGTGCACATAATCTCTCTCATCATTATTTGAAATAAGAGAAGAGCATGTATTTCATGCTTTTCAAATTCTTCTTCGAGATAACATTCAACGAGTTTAATTACATTGTAAACACATATTGAATATATTTCAAAATACCCACTTTTATATATCAATATTTTTAATTGCGAGCAACAAATATTTGTGGATCGAGTATGAAATATCAGCGGAAGAAAAAGGTAACAACAAAAGGTGAAGATGGTTTTGTTTATTATTAACCTTATGTAATATCGTTTCAAATTTTCAATTACATTATTATATATATAATAATAATTATAATAATCATCATAATAATGTTATGACAATGTATACACGTTAGATACAAGTTTCATTTTCCTTCATCCGGTATAGAGTTTTTGTTAATTATTTTTTTTTTTCATCTTAATAAATCGGTTTTTTGTTTCCCCCTTTCTCTCTCTCTCTTTCTCACGCACACACATACAAACGTACATACGTATCCACATGTACACATTTTCCTCTCGCTCTTTGCGTTCATTTCTTATATTCTTTTTTTGTCCCGCTTGTGGTGCATGCCATTGCGCCAAACGAGACATCATCAAAACATCACATTACTTCTCTCTCTCTCTCTCTCGCATACTTAATTCTCAAAGGACGCTCGCATATCGCCTCTCAGGCGCATCAGTCATATTATAGTTATATTTGTTTCTGAACACAATGCTTTTACACATGACGTTAGGAAACTTAAGTTACTTTATTTCCCCGCCGCGACACATGTTCCAGTGATTCCGGAATTAAGATTCGCGAGCGCGAGCTTCATAAACGGACTTTTACAAAGACCGCTTGTACAAACACGCATATACACATACACACACACACACATATATATATATTGCATTAGATATATTAGATAAATATGAAATTTTACGTCAAATCATAAAATTGTCAAAAAAAAAAAAAAAAAATGCAAACAAAAGAATCATCATAGGTGTAGACATTAATAAACGATAATTGACGAATATGTTATGTAACGAATGATACGATCGAAAATTAAAAAAACAAACCAGTTGCCTGATTCATTCGTTGGAATTATAAAAAAATTATTTAATATAATACTGGCTGCGTTCAAAAATCATGGTCAGTTATCTACAATCAGCTGTTGTACCGCAATTTCGAACGTACCTTGTAGTATATATGAGTAGAGAAGTTAAAATAAAAAAAAATAAATAAATAAATCTGTATAATTATTTGAAAAAATACAGGCACATGTATAACGTGTGCACATGTATAAGAGATATATTTTTTTATGTTTATAATTTTCAAATTACAATTGACGAATGCGAAGAAAGACGAGATTTGAAAAAGTTACATTTGAACGGCAAATAATGAAGAAAATCCGTCGAAAAGTTGCATTATAAACACTAAAAAAATATATAATATGAATAATTAACACTACAGTAAATACAAAAGTATGTATCGCATACACATTTATCTGCGGACCAAGATACATATAATTAAAACATAATTTTTCGACATATACCATTTTTTCTTTCATCATCATTCTGATCTTAAGAGTTTCTCCTACATGAAAAACAATATATACATAGTATATGTGTATAACTTGAAATACAGCGAAATAAATCACTGGAACATGAATCGCGGCTAGCTCTTACGTTATTAAATGTATACATCTCTGCTGTCTGCTAATTGGCTTAAATACTTTGCATTTTTGCGACAGTTGTTGAGTGAACAAATTCCAAGAGACGGTGATTCTCGAAAATGAAGACGCGCATACATCGGAAAAAGCGAAAGGAATCTTAAGGGAAGTTCTTTTTTCGTTCTGCTCATCGCGGGTCCTCTCTTTTCCATATTGGGAGACTACTAAACATACGTTTAAAACGCATTTCGTCGCGTTTACGTGGCAAATAAAGATCCTCTTATTATTCGCACAGCCACGTTCGGCACGCTCGTTTACGCTTTCAATATTTTACAGATCTCTCTAGCTTGCTTTCATTCGAATGCTCCATCTCCGAATGTCGTACCTATCGTGGCCTTTCTCTTCGCGCACTATGCGAAAAAAAAAATTGTCCCTAAATTTATCCGTCCGAATGACGGCGGTCGTTAAATCGCGCTAGGTTTCGCATCATTATATCTAATCGATCACTTTGTTTCTCTATACAGGTGTTTAAAGAAAAAGAAAAACAATAATTATTTTCAATTAAAATCAACAATTGTCCAAAGCACACAAGAGCTATGAATTTTTTACTAAACGTGACGCT
The DNA here is from genome assembly GCF_003227725.1 of Camponotus floridanus. Lineage (NCBI taxonomy): Eukaryota > Metazoa > Arthropoda > Insecta > Hymenoptera > Formicidae > Camponotus > Camponotus floridanus. The sequence goes on along the minus strand of NW_020229859.1, from coordinate 591,307 downwards.
GTGCCCAGGAGCCCATCGTGGAAATTGTGCATGTTCTCTTGATATTGGCTGAAGAAAAAGAGACCAGCATCGAGCGATATATCGCCCTTGTGTGTATACGAATCATCCGACATGGAAGGATTATCTTAGATGTGGATACCTTGTCACGAAACAAAGTCACCGACGAACGAGATTCAAGAGAGATATCTCTCTTTTTCTATTTCTGGACGATAAAAAATAGTTCTGTATAGCTTGGAAAATACGATCGCGATTCGATTCTCTGCGCGAATAATGTTATGAACACCATGTTTGTTTTTGGAACTGGTGAGCACAGCGTTAAGTTTGTAACAATCGGAATTCGGAAGAAGGCTCGTGCGTTGTGATATCTTACACGCGACATTATCTATATCTTATAGAGCGTACTGATTTTTGCCGTTCAACAGGATATTCTTTCGCGAGGAACGCTTAAAACTTGTCACAGAAAATTCCGAACGTTCCGCCCGTTTAATTTCGCTCTCTTTCTCTTTCTCTCTTTCTCTCTCGCTCACTCTCACTCTCACTCTCTCTCTTTCTCTCCACATTCTAATAAATTATATTATCCTGTACAACTTTTTTTTTCCAACTGCTGAAATTATTAAAAAAGATCATTGAGGTAAGGTGCGCGACATATTCTGTTTAAAGTTTTGGATAATTTTTGTGGAGTTTTTTTTTCTCTTTTTTTAAGTATATTTATTATGTCACAGTGAATCTCTCTATTCTTTTTTTTTTAAGCATTGCTTTCGAGCTATCTAATCACAACACAGATTCATTACGACTCTTTGAATTTTTTAACGTATCTTAAGCACTGATTGCCGTAAATCTGGATGCATTATAAAAACATTTATGATACAGGTTTTAGGGCGTATCGTATTTTCTATTTATCCGTTGGAGATTTACATTATTACTGTTAGAAAATTTGTTTTCGCTCGGTAACTTAGTATAAATTCGAGTATAACAAACCTCAACATCTGAGTTGCAATATAGAACGTTTCGCGCGCGTGTGAAATCTTGTTCAAACGTATCCGCAAATGTTTCTGTGTTGCAGGTGTATAAAAATATACAAATCATTCGAAAGGCCGCATGAAGAAAATGATTCTTAGCAGATCGAATGGCTTGTGAAACGTTAGACTTCTCAGCTCTACTCGAAAAAGTATTTTATATTTCTCTCATATATATATTTACAACTAATACAACAAGAAAAATTCAAATCTAAACTTCACAGTGAGACTCTCATTATTACTTGTCCAGAAAATACATTGTAAGAATCCTCTTGGTCGTCTAATACCTTTTTCTTTTTTTTTTCTTTTTTTTTTAGCCAAGCTCTTTTGACAACAGTCGCGGTCATGCAGACGAAATACGGTGCTTATAGCCGCCGCTATCTACGCGTTAAAATTTGTGTACAAAAAAAGAAAAATATAGCAATTAAAACGTTAAAGATGACGGATTAGGAATTATACATGCAGCTTTATTTTTACGAGACCTCTCATAAAGCAATTAAAATTAGATCTAGAATGTCCTAAAGTAGCTACACAGTAAATCGATACGATCCGTCAACAAAATGATTCCGCGTTTATCTTATATATAATATAATAAATAGCATACAGATAAATTATTATCTAAATCTTAGGTCTCCGTGGAGCATTCTTTTTTTCTTTCGTATATGTATGGAAGTATAAAAAGCCGCAATTATATAAAATATATTTCGTAAACAGATTTAAGTATTTCCACATTTTTTTTTGCTATCGTGATTACGAAAAAAGCAACATGCATAATTCTTTAAGATTTCTTTCTCTTTACAGCGTATATTATTATAGTTTCTATTAAAAGTGTCGTATTTTTTTATTCTCTTCTTTTTCTTTCATAACTTATCTGGGCTGTGTAGAGGAATTTATTACGGTTGCATTTTAATGGTCTGCCTTCAGGTACTAATACTACACTTTTACAATTGGTAGTTTCACAACGAAATGTACGATTGCGCGTTGACAATAAGAAAGAAATTATTGGCTTCTATCTTTTTGTTCGTCATCTAGTTTTACAATATGTCAATAATCGAAAGGGATCACATTTAATTGATTAAAAACCATTTCATGGCCGAATAAAAATCAAATCTTGTGTACAAAGAGGCTAATATAATGATCGATGCGAATGGCATAAGCGACCATCGGAGCAAAACGGCAAAAATCAATGACGATTGGCGTTGGAAACGTATGCATGTGAGAGTATACGCGCGTATTGTTTATTATAAAGTATCTAGATTTCTCATATGATTATATTCCATTCTTGATCGATCTTACGTGTATGCTGTTTTTTAACTTTCTTATTACTGTTTTTTTTTTATGTATAAATATGTATTGTTGTTAAGCCGCGCGAACCCCGTTTGTTTAAAGTCCTTGCTCAACAACAAACTGACGTTCGCAACTTGCATCCTTGTATTTTCATTAAAGTAAATAAAATGATTGAGTTTACATTGTCTTGTGTACGTGTGTGTATGTATATGTATGTGTAGGTATGGATGGGTGGATAAGTGAATGTATGTGTTACCTCTTCACACTTAAAAGCTAAATCCTAAAGCTGCACTCTTATCATTCATTCTAAGTGTATTGTACAAATAACTAGTCAACGCGACTGTTTGCTCGCAAGTACTTGCTAAACTGTTTACATCCGTGACATCGTGTATAAAACTCTATTGGAGTACATGCTTACATTGGTAATTCTTACTTTTCCTTCTTTTTTTTCTTTTACACAGTAATAATAGTAATTATCACTTTTTCGCTCTCTAGGCCACACAGTTTGATTGCCGAAAGTTTTCCCGCTCAGAGTTGTTTTCTCTAAAAACTGCTCAGAGTGTTCGTGGAAATCGGGCAGGACCCGAGAGGCCAGCTGGGTTCATCCTCACTAGACCATTACCACCTGTCCGTGCTCGAAGCTTTCGTCAATCATCCGTGTTAGACATGTAATAATATCCACGCTCAATGTGTAGGGCCAGTCAGCTCGATAAAAGATACGAAAATACAGCAACGTAACAGAAATAGAGGTTTACCTCTCCCATATTTTCCCTTTTCCTTTCTTTTCCTCGCATGTTCTCGTTTTCTATCCATTGGTTTTTTTCACACAGTCGTTATCGCCGCCAAGCTTATAGTAAACATCTCCGCTTCTGTGATCTCTTAATCTCAGAGAGAGATTTGAGCTTTGTGACTTGCGTTTGTCTCGTGGATTTTTTCGGGGAAATTTTTCGTTTGTATTTTTCAGAGAATTGTTCAGCCAAACCAACATGTGTCCGAAAAATTTGTTGAATTCTCACTGTCGAAGTTAATCGCTGATTGCGAACACTGATGTGCTTTTTTTTCTTTTTTTTGGCTCTATGCTTCGAGAAAGCAGCATCGGAGAATGACGTTTGAAAATGTTTACAAGCCATTTCCTTTTCCTCTTCTCTTGCCTCTTTCTTCGTCTACGACAATAACATAGCGTAGACGAACGTTCAAAGTATGCCACGATCTCTATCCGGTAATAAATCAGCTAAATCGTCTTCCTCTTCCACCAATCTTGCAAATTGCCTACAATCAGCTGTATTGTCCACTTCTACCACCTCAGTGAATAGCGACCGGGCTCTGTTGGACGCAGACACCGACCATCGGGCTATCTTCCCTCTCCGCTGGATCTCGCTGGTTACCGGTCGACACCGTCGATGGTTGTCTGACCATCCCATGCGCGTCGGCGGTCGAGTAGCCGTAGTTGTAGAAGTTCTGCTGCTGAATCATCGGCGAGGTCATCATCGCGGGCAGATGGGGTATATTAGGAAGAATTAGGCTATTGTACGATCCAAGGGAGCTCTGTATCAGGGAGCTGTCCATGGATTGCATGGACGTCGTCATCGGGGCTGACGCGGGCGCCCCGGCCGATGTCGATGGGTAGCCCGTTGTTATGGCACGCCGACCGCCCGTGTGACGAGGCGAGGACTCGCAGTCCATGGGTTGATAACCGCCACCAGGGAGACTCGACGCCTGCATCTGCTGCAGACTGCCGCCGCTGCTGCTGCTGCCGCTGCCACCCTGTCCCGACATGGTTACCAGTCCTGGGACATCGAGAAAGGAAAAAGTCAATTTGAGAGGTCGAGCATTAATTTTTCGATATATATATATATATATATATATATATATATATATATATTTATATACATATATATATTTATACACACTAAAATGCCATAATCATCCACGCAAATCGCTCTAGCTCTTACAATTGAATAATGACTAATGGGAATAAAGAGAAATAAAATCGTCAAACGTCTACAGGGACATGTTTGCAGGCAATAATCCACCGCTAATACCTTTCTTTTCACGCACATTCCTTTGGCGAAAATGACTTTCCGATCATGTGTTTCCTTCTTTAAATACTCATCGTACACTAAAATATTAAATTGCAAATACTACTCTCTTTAATACAATTTCTTCTTTCATCTTGTAAATTTATGCAGTTGATAAAAATTAATCAAATTTTACGTATAATTAATTACGATTTTAAATTTATTACGATCTTAACACCTACGATGCTTTCATTACAATTTATGTTTGCATTATATTTGTAGAATATATGCGCTTATAGAGTATGATTGAAATCATACAAAATCATTCAAATAATTATATCATATATTTTACAAGTTTTTAAGTTAATACGAAATTATCTGCCTGATTTGTTCGTTGTTTATATAATATTACGTAATCGCGATGCAGCGTAATCTTTTCTTAATTATGTACGTAATAGTTAATGTGCAATTGGGGCATAACATTAGCGTAAACTTAAGAAGAGGGATGTATGATAAATGCATATATATATATGTATAAGTATATATTACTGACGGACAAGACTTATTTCACAGAAACGTTACTATTTCATGTCCCATTTACAGCATTGCACTTGATAAAGTGCACAATGTAAGCAGCTAAAGCATGCATAAAAAAACTAGAAGACAATGATGTGACTTTTCTACAAAACAGAAATTCGCAATTAACACAGAGATGCAATACTTTTAGTTGGAATATGTTCTGCAATCGTGATAAAATGCAATCTATCTCCGACAACATTCATATACAACGATCATTAGTTGCTTTCAATCATCGATGAAAGCAAAATGATGAAAAAAAAAGAAACATATTCCAGCAGTCTCACACGACGTTCTTTATCCTTTTATTTTTTTTTTGTCCTTATATGTTCTAAGATATTGTCATCAAAAAGGACAGTCTTATATAATAACGAATGATCGACCTCGAAAATGGGCACTATATAAGTTATATTAAATACATTAATGTTAATAAAATTAAAGAAGACACGGGCTATAGAGCAATGTCAATCCGTGTCTGTCAGACGGAATATATCTTTTCAAGCAAGCAAAGGCTTCGCGCAATACATCCGAGGCCAGGATATGATTATTAGGGATATCGTTAATCTTTCAGCATGTGTCTGTATATGTATTATGTGTGTGCGTGTGTGTGTGTATAGGATTGTTTGTTAGATAGAACTTACTTATGTTAGTAAGTAAGATTAGGGTTGGGGCCTAGGACAGGTCGTCGCCGCCCCGCGGATACGACAGTCATCGAGCCACGTATTGTCCCCCCATCATATCTACGGGCAACAACAAGTATCGTTTAGTTTGCGCAGAAAATAAAAAAATGTATTATTAAAAGAAAAAGAGGGGGAAAATCGAGGGAAGAATCAATTGCGAAATTGTATGTATCTTACGAAATTATCGTCGTTCATTCATACGTTGTCGTTGACATTGCCTAATATATTAAGTAATTATTTGATTAATTAGGTTCTGGTTTTTATAGAGAATAGCTAAAAAATATCTCATTTCATATTATGTAATATATAGGACAGATAATATTATATTAATTAATATAATGGTGGAGAATTTATTTTCTGCACAAATTAAAACCTTCCTAAACTCTCAATATAAATACAACTGTCCGTCCTGAATTTCTATTTATATCTACCTTGTGCTTAATTATTCAGAAATGGTCAATAACAGCTCAGAGGTATCGTTAGCCACAATCAAACGTTTCTGTCTTTTAAATCGTTTGCAAGAACGGTGGAAATTCCTGTAAGCAACTGTCAAAAGACTTTATTGCAGCCTGAACAGAATATGTGATTGCAGTTAGATATTTCTTTCTTTCTTTAGATATCTGCCTCTTTTTAGATATATTATTTTTATATGTATATTTTGTACAAAATTATCTATCGATAAAAAATGGGCAGTAACAATTGTAAATTTTCTTTCTGTATCGGCGTTCACATTTGTTGAAAAGGCCGATTCAGAAAAAATTACGGATTAAATATATCATCAGGCAATCAAGTATGATATTAATAATGAATGATGAATGAAATCAAGCGACATAGAGCCATACTTTGATAGTAAGATTATGTTTCTCGCTGCAATTAATCGTTTAACGTACAGTTATTGTGACAGAATGCAAATCTGACATGTTTTCAACTTTAATACATTTAGAAGTAGTCTGCGCTTGATTTAAGATATCATACGCGGAATGAGCAAGAGAAACGCGATATAATAATGTTGAAAACCTGCCAGAGTTTCGAAGAAACTCAGATGTGAAGCACACAAATGCGTAATTCGGATTACTTCTCTCCTCTATGTTACACAATGATTCGGCGAAATCGACCGATATCGCGCGATGGTCAACGACTCACCGTGATCCTGGCTCATCGACACCACTGCCGGACTCGTGCTCGCGCTATTGGCAGCAGCGACATTCGTGTTGGTCCCCTCATCGGCCGTCCTCTTAAAGAAGTTGTGTTGGAGCGCATAATACGGCGTTACCCTCGTCTTCGGATCGAAATCCAACATCCGTACGATTAGGTCTTTGAACTTGAGATAATCGGACATCGAGTGACCCGGTTCTCCTATCCTCCTGCCGCCGGGGCCGCCGCTCTCAACACCTAGAATATCGTGTAAGCGCCTCGTGCCAGGAGGTTTGTATTTTTTACCATCCTTGGATTTTTTCAGCACATACGAGCCATCCGTGGGGACTTTGTCAAAGTACTTCCGCGCCTTGTGCGCTTGGTCCAATATATGTTTCGGCGGCATTCCTAGTACTTCTACAATTTTGTTCATTTGATCGACCTGCAAATTACGCGAAAAATCTTCTTTAAACAGAGATTTACTTTGATACAACAATATATGTGCATTCATCAAGCAAATTCATATTTGTCATATGTTCTTAACATAGTCATAAACTCCGATAGCATCTCGTGCTATTAATAAAAATTATCGAGAGCTATGGACTTGATTAAAGAGAACAATACACAACGATCAGGTTATTTTATTACCTCATTGGCCCCACTAAATAAAGGTTCTCCCGTGTGCATTTCTACTAAAATACATCCCAGACTCCACATGTCTATCGCGAGGTCATAAGGTATTCCTAATAGAACTTCTGGTGATCTGTAGAACCTGGACTGAATATACTGATATATCTACAAACATGGAAAAAAGAAGAAGCAAGTGAGACATGGATCGAAGAGCGACTCGAAGAGCCCGCGCGGGATAATTAACATCTTATGAGATACCCACTCTTTGTCCAAGTTGACATGAACTACCAAAGTCGACTATCTTTATCGCACTTCGTTTGGGATTGCATAAAAGGATGTTTTCGGGTTTCAGATCACAGTGAATGATGTTCAATTCCGGTGTAGACAGGAACAAGAGGGCAGTACACAGTTGCTGTGCAAACTTTCTTGTCAGATTTAATGACACTCCTCGGAAATTCGTATTTCTAAGTAGGTCATACAGATTATACGACAGCAGCTCGAACACCAGACATAAGTGATTTCGCCACATAAAATGCCTCTTTAGTTTAACTGTAATCAAAAGAAGAAGGAGATGAAAAATTAGCATCACGCGTAAATATATCATTCTTACACAAGTAAACGTACCTATATAATACTTGTTGTCGGTATCCGCTCTGTTCATCATTTCCAATAGCCTAACTTCAATTTGCGCTTGATTTAGAAAAGGCTTCTTGTTCTTGATGATTTTTATTGCCACTTGCGTCTGCTCTTCGTGATCAAACGCTTTCACTACTTGGCCAAAACTGCCTTTACCTGCAAACAGAAAACATGTAAAAAAACTATGCAGGATAAACGATTGAAATATCTTTTGCAACCATCACAAATTAAGAAAGTCTTGTAAAAGATATTGTACGAAATCTACGAGAAACAATTATTTATATCATTGGAAAATATCTCATATCAATTCACACGATACAACAATTATTCCGATATTTCTTGCGCAATAACTTATGCTACTTTTTTAATTTTTTTTTCTCTTACCTATTAATGAATCGATCTCGTATCGATCGAGGAACTTTTCCCCATTCTTGATAATATAATCGTGATTATCGTCGTCCCAGCCATCGTTGTAGAGTTTCCTCTCTTTTTTATGTGAGCCATCCTCTCCTTGCATCTGCTGTGCCCTCCTTTTCTTCTTCGCATAGTAAACCTGGAAAAGAAGTGGATATAAGCAATCGTTGCGATATTTCTCATGTATAAAGGTCAAAATTCGTTAAAATTCACACGCAAAGATATTGAAACGAAAATATTATTACAATATATAAACTAAATAATTTTATAAATATAACAGTCTTGTATTTTATATATTATTATGTACAATATTTGTCTATATATTTTTCCTTGTTTTCGATTTACCGGATTTTTTCGCATTATTTATTATTAAACCGCGTTTTATAGATCCTAAAATTGGATCATAGTCCTTTTATCAGGTCGCAATTCGTGTAATTATCACGTTTATTGATAATGAACGATATTGATAATGAAAATTCAAACAATTGATCGGTTGAAAAGTTCGTTTATAATAACTCATCAGTTCAAAAGTTCGTTTATAATAACTCATCAGTTCAAAAGTTCGTTTATAATAACTCATCAGATCAAGTCTAATGGAATTATACATAACAAAGTACATCCCAAAGTTATATATTCGCACAGGTAGAACTTAGGTCCATGACGTTCCGCGAAAACGAGGAGAGAACGCGCGTCCGATCGATCGCTTATATTTTTCACGACGTATATAAATCCGCGGTTATGCCGCCTTATTCGCCTGTAAAGTACGCCCTAGTCAAAATGCCGTCACGATTATCCGCCCCTCTCTCTCTCTCTCTCTCTCTCTCTCTCTCTCTCTCTCTCTCTCTCTCTCTCTCTCTCCATCTCTCTCCTCCGTCTCTCGCTCTCCTAAAAAGCGTCATATTCGCCATAAATATCCCTCGTCTACGAGGAAGGTGGAAGGACGGCGCGCGACGAGAGGGTGGAAGGCGCAGAGCGGGGGCGGACGGGAAGGGAAGCGAAAGGGAAAAGGGCGCAGAATCCGATCTGCCGCCTCGTCCGGGAATCGATATGCTCGCGACCACGTGAAAACCATGCCGTTCGAAAGCGCCGTCGGCTGTGCGACTCGAAGAGTCCGTCGACGACGACGACGACATATTCCCGGACTCGTGTTCGGTCGGTCGTGCCGTGCGAAATTTTCGGAAGAAAGCCGGGGATGAGGAAGAGAGGAATCGACAGGCGGCAGGAGGTAGGGGGCGAGAAGGCTCCTCGCGGATCGGGCAGGATCGAGGTGGTTGTTCCACTGCTGGCACGCCTCTACCACCCAGGTCATCGACACGGTGATGGTCAGCGCTGTATCGGCGTCTAGTTACTCTATTTCGGCATCGATTGTGTGTACCGTCGAAGAAGTATACGAGGGGTACTCGGTGCCGCCACCGCCATCGCCACCACCCACCAGCCCCCTGCCACCCACCCCCACCCCCGCCCCTGCCGCCCACCGCCACCGCCGCCACCGACGCCGCCGCTGCCGCGGCGCGGCTAATGAACTCTCGATGCCGGGGCTCTCTTCCACACTCCCCGGAAGCGAATCGCCCCGACGACGGAGCGCTTATTTTTGACTTCGACTGCGTGTCAGCTCAATTTATAAAAGGAAGACCGGCTCTTCTTCGTTGTTGCTCGTGCAAAACGGAAGAAACGCGCTAATTTCCATGTCTCGTTGATGCGACAGAAAGTTTCGCAAGAACGTAAAAACTGTCGCTACTGATGAATGCAAAGAAAGCTATTATCATGTGCGATAAATCGACAGAAGTTTTCGTAAAAAATTGTCAAGACTTTGACAGTTATTTATTATTTTTGACAATTCATTCGAAAATTCTTTAAAACCCCCCTCAAAAATTCAAAAATAAAATCTTTGTATATAAATGTGTTATTTTAATTAATTAAATATATCGAGGAGTCGTATATTTTTTGAAATAATATCACAATTTTGAAATAATATCAGTTGAATTCTTTTTATTCAGGAAGAATAAACGTTTCTTAAGTAAATGTTTCTCAAGAAATCATATTTCTTATGATTCATTAAATTTTTCGAGAAAAAAATATACAGTAAAAATTAATATTACTTTCATCATTTTCAAAAATTCAAGAAAATGCTTACTATATTTGTCATTAATTCACGATTGTTTAAAATATAATTTCCAAGTTGTTTTAATTTATATTTAGCGAGGTCCACTTTCTTTGACAGGTGAAAACAGTCTCTTTCACAGGATTTCCAAATAAGATTTTTTTACCCTAGATTTGTACACTAGAGTTTAAGAATTAAAGCATTTAAAATATCGCATCTGAACAAATGGCATATCGTTTTTTTTTTATTTTAATTTATAGGTTCTGTTCGGGGGATGAGATCGGAAATCCATGCGGGATCAGATGATCAACTACCTTCCTACGTGAAAGTTTTCGCGAGCGAAACATTCGTATATGTTTGCACTGAGAAAAAACAACTTGTTAACTTAACCAAACCGTTTATTAAATTATTATTTTTTAAATTGAAATATTTAAATATCTAAGTTAAATGATGTCATGTTAGATTTAATATGTATTATTTAATTTAAATAGTTATAATAGTTATTTTAAATTTAAATAGTTATTATTAAATTATTATTATTATTAAATAGTTATTATTTAAATTATTATTATTATTAAATAGTTAAATATTTTAATTAAAAGAGTAATAATTTAGTTAAATAGTTCAGTGAAGTTAACAATCTTTTTTCTCAGGATGGCAATCCATGAAACGCCAGGTTAACATTTTCATTAATCGTAGGCGCGACTCTTCTAAGGAGCGTGACCTCATTTCGCGTAATATGGGTTAGTCGCGCGGAATCGGAAATTTAATTCTCGCGCACGAACTTTTCTATTCTCGTCGCATTTTCAAAACAGGATTTTTCGATTCAACTTTTTTCACCCGCTGCCGGGAAGTAGTCCAAACCCGATCCGAGGGAGGAAAGGGATTTATCGCTCGCGATAACACGAAAGTCACGTGACGCTTGATCTACCGCGGAGGACAGGTAAAAAACTTGCATATTAATTCATATCTTAATTTCGGAAAGATAATCCAAGCGAAAATCGAGTTTCGCAATTCCATACAAGTATTTTCCATATTTTTCCAGACGGGAGACACCTTGGACTTATTGTCACTCGAGATTAGATACCATGGCTCCGGGCACGTGTCAATCAAATCGATCACTATCCGTCGATTAGGTTTCGTTCGTACGTAGATAACGCGAAGACAGAGAGATAAGCAGGTTTAAAAATTTGTCGAACCAAGCCTATAGATTCATGGTCATCTCTTCTCCCGTTATCTTCCACCGAGCCTGTTATCATCGCGAGCAAAATCATCGAGGGACGCTCAACCAAACTGCTGACAATCTATCCTTCCTCCAGTCACTGAAGGATTGCTATCGTTTGTTCTTTTTCGCTTCAAGTGTGATGGCTCTCTTTCTCTCTCTTTTTCTTTCTCTTTCTAGCTTAACTATAACGATCTGATGCTGTAGCGAGAAAGAACGTATGATCAGGGACGGATACCTCTATAGAATACCGAAAAATTATCTGCACGAAGCATGTTAATTCAAAACATTTAATATGCAAGAAGATAAAAATGTAAAACACACATACATGATATTATATAATATTATAAATTAAGAAATTATAATTTTTTTTTAATTTTACAAAATCGAAGCGACCAATCAAATTTTTGTTAAAAAAAATCGACTTTGAGATAATCAAAGTATCTGTTAATCTTCTGGAATACGTGTAATTTTTTAACGACTTGCCTACAGACAATTAGTAAAGGCTCGTGATTGTGAAAAATAATTTTATGCAAGAATTTATATCATATTTTATTTATAATATTTATAGTAACATATATAATATATATAATATATTGTATGGAAAAAATAAAACAGAATAGACATAACATCATGAAAAAATAAACGAAGCATAAGGAATCGCATCATATTTTTTTTCTTAATGCAGAAAATATTTTTCTTAATGCAGAAAATATTTTATTTAAGTTTTATTACGTTTAATAATTAGATTATTCGATATTTCACAGATTCATATGTGTATCTCGATGTAATTGGTGTGCTTTCCTGTACATATTGAAAAAATATAGCTATCGTAATATGATATTAAAGCTAAAAAATGGGGGAAAAATAAGCCTTGTGCGATTGGCACCTCTAGTTTCTGCCTTCCTGTCTCTTTTCCTGTCTCGCGTCATCCTTCTTCGCGCATGGTCGTCCTCTCTCTCGTTTCTGTTGCTATGCGCGAGTGCACGAGACCGGCCCCATATGTGGTACGTTCATTAGCTTTACCGAAAGCAGCCCAGGACCCACTGATGAACGCCCAACGAGAGAAAAGGAGGAGGAGGAGGAGATGTCATCATTAAGGGGAAATCAATTCCGAATTACGAAATCTGTCATAAGAATTGACACAGTAAACAGAGCCCATATAAGGACATTTTATTGCTCTCCTCATGTGTGCGTCATTCTCGACCAATGGACTTGATTTGAGAGCGAATTAGAACGAAATCGTAAGAATTAAAATCGGAAAAATTATGCAAAAATTTTTAGAGTCGATCTCTGGAGGAAGGATAACGATTTTCTCCACGATCTTCTTCCTGAACGAATGATTAGTTTATTTCGAGGTCCGCTCGGCGCCGATGATTAGTGCGTTCTTCGCGTTTTACGAACGAATCTCGCTAAGTAGATTTTCGCGTCGCGAAATCTTAAAAGGTCCGTTGAAACAAAACGTCTTGAAAAATACGAAGTTGGATTAAATTATCTCGCAAGGATTCCACCGCTTGGGAGAAGTTAATTGCGACGTATATTAATGGCACGGATAATCCTTTGGTATCCTTTCGTTTTCTCAATAAAATTTATACTTGAAACATGAAGGTTGCGCAATGAATTTCAATAAAGTATTTATGTAAAGAAAGAAAAATAAGATTTTAACAGAAAGACTTAGAATTTTTTTAACAAGATTGAAACTATCTTATCAGCTAATGCAAAATTAATTGTAAGCAGAATATTACTTCGAAACTTCTCATTTTAAAAACAATTAAATTCTCAATGAAAATTATTTTAGAAAGATAGAATAATAAGAGAAAATGCAATTTTTTTTTTCTAGGAGAAAGAAAATCTACAAAACTTGGGAATTACGTATAAAATGGCTTATTATTAGACATCAACACGTCATTCCCGTTATTGAGTCATGTTAAGCGACAGAGTGCTTATAATGGTACAGACTATAATAAATCTATAAATCTCTTTCCGAACAAAATGGAATTTTCCCAACTTTTCCGCTTAATAAACTTCCGCTTTCGCGTACGCAATTCTTGTTCGCGAAAAGGGGAAATCTCGGCGAGTTATTTATAAATCGCGTTTGGCAATACAGCCGTCATTCATGCCGCACATATTAGAAAGCACGTACATACATGGTAGACTTGCTGAGGAGCGGTATAAACGCGATCGCATCGTCAGCTGACTGGATGATGACGAGTCGACATAAATTCCGACGCGGCGACGTCACGCACGACAGTTAGCTTTACATTCCGCACGCGCCGCTTTTCCGCCCCGTTTTATCGCAATTTTGTCCACATCGCGTTGATAAAATTGGCCCGTAAAAATGCCTAAACGCTATTTAACGCACGTTGTTGACACGCAGCCTGTCTTTTTTCACCTAAAAATTGAAAGAAAGGCGAATTAGGAGGATACGAAATACATTTATAGGTCGATAATAATTTCTTTTTTTGCGATATATAGGAAGAAACTTAATTTTTATCAGCTCCCTGGCAAATGTATCACGAAGAAAAATTAATAATCGGAGAAAATCAATCGACGATGACATATACAGGGTGGCCCCGAACGTTCCAGCCAGACTTTGAGATCTTATAGGAAATTTAATTCTGATCAAAAAATTTCCTATAAATATGGGTCGAGAAATGCTTCCTTAACAAGTTATCGCTCAAAAACCTCTGATGAAGGAAGAGCAAAAGGTGAAAAATAATTTTTTTTAACTAACTTTTATTTTATTTTCATAAAAGGAAAAGATTTTTATTTTTTATTTTTATCGTTTTTTTTTTTTCAAGAAATTTATTTAGTTTCATTTTATTTTTATTTCATTTTCTTTTCACCTTTTGCTCTTCCTTCATCAGAGGTTTTTGATAACTTCTTAAGGAAGCATTTTTCGACCCATGTTTATAAGAAATTTTTTGTTCAGAATTAAGTTTCTTATAAGATCTCAAAGTCTGGCTGGAACGTTCGGGGCCACTTTGTATAATAATCGCGAACAACTAATACATCGAGAAGCTCCGACGTCTTGGGACAATCTGATATAATCCTCTGTTAGAATGCCTTAGTAAAATCTATATTTTATGCATACGTGTAATATATGCGTGTCAATACATGTATCAGATCTCTTTTCAATGTCTCGCCCTAGATAAATCTCATAAGGAATCTATCCATGACACATGTAAAACGCGGTCATGTTTCTTTTTGACGCTATATGTACTAGATTGCGACTGAAATGTCTTATCTTGCAATTTTCAAATTATACCGAACTTGTAATTATAAATTGTCTCGGATTCTGAGTAAAATTGACATATGTATTCACCTTTCTTTGGCATTTTCACAAAAATGGGACATCTACGGGCATCCGTAGCACGAGTCAACGTTATGGAATGATAGTATATATGTTATATATATTTTTTACAGACTCCGTAGGAGTCATCCTCTGGAGGAGGATTTGCTCGAAAGAGAAAGAAAACGAAGGAATGCTACGTCATTGGATGACTACGAAGCCGTTATGAATATCTACCTTGCTGAAACGAAGGCCACACTTGGAGAATGTAAAGAGAAGGAGAGAAAAGGGGGAGAGAAAAACGAGAAAAAAGGAAGGAGAAAGAAGTGACATAGAAAATGATCAGAAAGGACGATAGATAAGAAAGGTAGGTGGATAAGAAAAAGACCTGAAAGAAATCCGATTCATATCTAGGATATTCGTATCTTGTATTTCAATAAAAATACGCGATAACAATAAGAAAAGCGATTCTTCTTCATGTATATTCATTGTTAACATTTAGATTTCTTTACTTTAATTTGTAGTTCTTTTTAGATTTTTCAAAGTATCTAGTTTTAATTAAATCGTAAAGTCAATCGCTTTAAGACAGATTTATTTACTAAAATATATATCAAAAATTGAAAAATTGTAATAATGATTTTTCTTTCAAAATAATGCCTTTCTATTCTAGAAACTCGGACAAATATATTTAATTAATTGTTTTTCCATTACATTTAAAATAAATTGACAATAGGAAGTTTAATGTAGTCTAAATTTCTCTTTTCATTTTTGACATTTTAGATTCCAGATACTTTTCATTCTTGCAAAAATGCCATTAATTTAATTGGTAAATATCAAAATTCATTATCAAGCAGAGAGCATCAATGTACATCCAAGACAGAAGTAACTGTAAGATATTTTTCCAATTCTAGAAAAGAATTAACGGAACAACTGCTCGGCGACTTCGTTCCTCGCTCCGACCCTGAGGAAATAAGAAGCCGATGAGAAGGAAGAGCGAGGTAGAGATAGAAGAAACGTGATCAGGACTACCAGCCGAGTCATGAATGAAGTGACAGACGAAACGAGCGAGAAAGCCAGCGGCGGCGGCCGTTTCGCGACCTTCCGGAACGTCTCTACGTGCTACTTCTTCCTTCTCTCGCTTCGAAACAGACAGTCGTAGAAATCATAGTCTAGCCCAATGTCGCGCGCGATATTTATTGCAACGATCGACAAATATGAAAGAAGAAAAATGGAAATATAATTTCTATTTATAGAAAACTATTTTTTTTACCACAAAAAATTAAAAAGTATAAATAACAAATAATCACTTGATGACTGGATTACGTCGATATTTATAGTATATTGAAAAGACTGAAATAGCAACTAGATAATTATCAATATTTATTTATTTTTTCTACAATTTTTTTTAATCATTAAATTAAAAATATCGTTCTGCAACTTATGTTTACGATATTTCCAAGTAAAAGTTAATATTTCTTGGCATAATTTTATTCAATTCTAAAACAAAAAATTTCAGACAATTTATTAGAGTCTGCACGTGTGAGAGGATTTTCTGATTTCTCGAGAATGTTTTAAATAATCAATATTATAAATTTTCTCCGTATATGCTCCTTATGTGTACAAAATATCCAAGTTGCTATTTCAATTTATCATTTCAATACACAATATAATTAAAACAATATTTTTAAATAAAATATATGTCTCTGGAAAAAAGAAAAGACATCGCGCGTGCAAGAAAAATCCACTCGTGACGCTTTCGAAAGTCTCTTGTAAAATCAGCAGTATATTCTGCCCTTTCGAAAACGCTTCTTGAACGACTCGACGAAGTGCAGGGTGCAGAAGAGCGTTAAGTCGTACCTGCGACACCGTTTCTGAGTCACCGAGCTCGAGCAACGGTCAACGGAAAGTTTCGGCACAAACGACAGAGAGGCGATAGACAGAGGGAAAGAGATGGAGAAACAGACAAAGGGAAAGAGAGACGGACGAGAGTGCGCGAGAGGCTAATCTATCTCAGCAGCGAAATTATCGACGAGATCGGGACGGGCTTAGAAAAGTAATAGATAATTAGCGAGGGGGACGCGCGATTCGCGCTCTTCTTGTTTCGGGGTGGATTCCGAAAAACGCACGGACGGCCATTAATTTATCAAAGCGCGGGCGTGATAAATTAGAGCCCTCTTCTCTCGTGTCCTGCTCCTCCCCCTCCTCCTGCCCCGCGGTCGCACCTAGCTGTATGATTTATCCCGCGAGGCAACGCCACTGACCCCGCGACGTATCCTCGGGAGGAAAAAATAAAATTAAAAAATATATATATATATATATATATATATATATATATATATATAAACTCGAATATCGTCTCTAATTAGCGACATAAAAAGAAATCGAAATCGCACATGATCTCGGTGGCCTGCACTTCCCTTTTTTCCGATACTCGGATTTCGGGTTAACCACTTCATGTTCCGATAATCTAACAACGCTCTCGATATTTCGAGAGATTTCAAAATTAGACGGTAGAGATTTCATGAGCAACACAGATAAGGGAGAGATACCCTCTGACGCGCAGCTTTATCTTTTCTTAAAAGAAAAAGATGTAAATAAATGATTTTATAGCTGGCATGTTTTTTTAAAGGGATATATTTTGAAAAAATTTTCCCCTTAATCCTTTTAATTAAAAGACAATTTATAATATATAATAATAATAATAATATATAATTATAAAAATAATGATATATAATTATAATAATATATATAATTATAATAATATAATATATAATTATAATAATATAATATATAATGATAATAATTATAATAATATATAATTTAGAAAATTTATAATAATAAATTTTCTAAAATTATAACATATGAAAGGATTTAAATTGCAAGCAAATAGCAACATCAGATGCAATCGAAAGTTGTGCAAGTTTTACACAGCGTGCCTATAAAATTTGTATGAATGATTGAACTTCACAATCAATATACTTGAGTACTTTGATATTACCCAGCACGAATCCGCGAGAGAGACAAGCTCGTTTATCTCAGACACAATCGTTAGAGATACGTGAGGATCAAGCTAAACATCAAATATCAGAAGAAACGATCGTGTACCCCGCGTTATCTTCCACCGAAGTTCGGTTTTACGGAAGAACAAAGTTCGGTTCCTCGGAAAGTTCCACCGATCCCTCGTTTTTCGATCATCCGAGGACTAGATCGAAGCCTCAAGGACGACAAGGCCGGAGTCGACCCGAAAAGGTAGGAGAACTCGAACGACCGGCAACTATCGTCGTCCCTTTGTGCGAACGATGCCGCCGTCGCGAATTTGACAGAGAGAGAGAGAGATTTCGGCGAGATTTCAGCTCGAGTAAAATCAGGGCGGACTTTCACGGACGGGCGACACAAAACAAGGAGGCAAAACGCAAGACTACCATCCCTCTGTTCCCTCCGACTCCGAAAAGAAGCGGTCGTTCGCTCCTCTCTCCTCGGAGCACACATAAAACGTAACGCTTAGTTGCACATCAAGCTCATCGAGAGGCGGACATTAGAGTGAGATTTTATTCTAACCCATTTACATCGAATTTCAAGTACACACAGCTTCTCGTCACCTCTCGCGAATTGCTTGTCTCTCTCTGTCTCTCTTTCTTTCTCTTTTTCTCTCGCTTCTTTTTCATTTTCTCTCGTTTCACTTTAAATAACGCAATTATATCCGTGTGTCTTTTTGCTAAGAAACTTCTTTCCGCCTTTTCTTTCCAATATTTTTTGAAAAATTGCTTGGAAAATCGCTAGATTTTAGTTTCTTTTTTTATCAATCTTTCATCAATAATTATACAAGTTATACGTATAAAATATTATTTAATTTTTAATAAATTTTTATTATTTAATTTAAAATAATATTTAACAGTTATTTAATTTCTTTATATATTTAATTCTCCCGTATTTCTTTTATGTAAGTATTGTACAGAAAACGCGCGTTAAAATGATAAAGTATATGAATCATATAGATTATAGATAAAAAGAGATAGACATATTGAAATTTTGATATAATTGTTGTTGAAGATTATCCGCGGCAGAAAAGAGAATTATATTTAATGTATGAATTAAGACAGATAAGCGAATTGCGTTGTTCTTAAATGAGTGATCGGTCAACCGTGACTGCTGGAGAAATTGCAAAAATTTTCGATTCTCTCTTCGCTCTATTTAAGTCAGTTATTACACCGTATACTCTTAGTCGCATTCTTTTATACAATTTTATAACCACGTTTCGTACTAAACTATATGAAATATTTAATTTTGCGAGAACGACCAATTTTCATTTTAAATTCATTTTATTATCCTAATTTATTTATTTCTAAAATAAATAAAAATGATTTTGAAAAACTGCCTTTTAAATGCGGTTCATCTATCCTTGTCAAATTAACTTAATTCGATTTTAAGAAATAGATATATCATCTGAAAAATTTTTATCAAGCATGATTGAATTATTCAAGATGGAGAAGGTACAATAGTTTGACAATTTCATGATAACTGTCAAATCAAAAAACAAGCCTAGCTTGAAAAAATGTCAAATTAGCGTATATACATATTATTCGTTATTAAAGGAGTCGAGCAAGAACGCGATCGATTTTTCGCGAAAATACCCGACAGGGAGAAGCGGCTAGTTATGACTGCTAGAAAGGGTGGAAAAACGGCGGCCGTTAATTCGCGAAGGCTTCTCTGCTAATCTCGCGCAGCCTCAACTCGATTCTCGCGTCTTTCTTCCTTCGTCCTTGAATATTTCTCTCATATTATGGCGCGCACGCGCGAAACAGGCTACAACATCGCCAAGGATTTCGTAGAGAAGTTAAGAAAGTCCCTCATAAGATGGTTTCCGCCAACCATGTCTCGCGCATCATTACGTTATATTGCGCGACGCGATAAACAGAGTCCGCGTTATTCCCTAACGAGTTTTTAAAGGAGGGACTTGCGAAAGTAAAATACTGAATGGCGACAAAAAAATTATCCTCTTTTTTTTCTCGCGAAAATATTCAGGCAAAAATTGACGGATTCGTTAATTAGATCTTTTCCAGATGTAGAATTCTTGAGGACGCAGAAAGCAATCATCGGCAAGGTTTTCTCGTCGGAGCAGCTACGTTGAATTCCGAAGTGTTTCCACTCAAACGGCATCTCCAGTGTGCACGGGTCCTTACGTTACGTATACGCGGAATGAGCGGATGGCATCTGGGTCGTCTTTAATTATTCGCGAAGCTATTCTGACTTGTGACGAGAGCTTCGAGCGATGAGATTCGATTCCTCGTTGCCTTCCTCAACTTAACACGCGACCTACGATCTCGCCGTAAAACTCTCGTGCGACGCGACGTTGATTATTTCACAACCCAAGATGAAAATGTGCCGAATGGACGAGCAGCCCAGCTGATCGATTCCTTCCTCGGGGGAGGGAAAGGACATATTTATCCTACAAATTTTGGGCATGCGTATCTTAAAGAAAAAATTCGGAATTATTTTTCACATTATTTTTTAGAATATTTTAAAAATTTACATCTTGTAAATTTTGTTTCTCTATTTTTCCTGATTTAAATTTTCATCCCTCGTAAAATTATAAATTACAATTAAGAGCTTAAGTAAGTATTCTAGTTCCTCGTGCAACTACACCAGGTTGCAGATGCACATTCGATGCGAATCCATCGTCGCACGACAAGAAAGAAGCCACGAACAAACGCGCGGTGGTTGCACTTTCGACCCTCGACCCTCAGGTCAGGCTGCAACCGATTTAATTTCAAATTTAAACACCGTTTGAATTTAAATTTAACCGGCGCTGCCTGATTTCACACTGCGACTCGACGGCGAGTAAAATCCAAAATATTGCGAGCATAATTCAGGCTTATTCCTCGTATTTGGCGTGCTAGAAATCGCAAACTTACTACGATAATCGCTTATGTTAATTTTAATGAGATTTTAATGAGAAAACTACTATGCGAGACAATCTCTCGATATGCGTGATTTGATAACAAAATGCACCACATTAAAAAGCTATCGCTCTCAAAAGTTCTTGAATTAATACACTCGAGATACAAAAATCTTAAAACAATAGAATGCTAACAAAAAAATTATTTAAATTTTAACAAAAAAATATATTAAATTTTAACAAAATAAAATATATAATATATTAAATATAATAATATATTAAATTTTAACAAATAAAAATGTGATACATTTATAAGTGAGCAATTTAGATGATACTTTAACAAGCTGACAAATTAAGTATATGTCAGTAACTTAATGAATTATGATCTCAACACGAAATTTATATCGATTCGCGCAACGTTTCGGTCTCTCTCTCTCTCTCTCTCTCTCTCTCTTTTTCTCAGAATAAATGACTATAATGTAACATATAAGTTCATCGATGTGTGTAATTTGCCAAAGTCGTAATACGATTCAACGACGATAACACGCCGGAATTAGCGCGCGATCGATAGCAGGACTGGAAATATCATTTCGCGAAAGTGGCTCGCGAAATTTTCCTCGGTGACTTTTCGAAGGAGACGACGATATTATAGATTCTGAAGAAAGAGTATGAACTTTTAGGGAGTGGCGGCGCACCCCGTGCCCTTCGCTCAAAGATATCGGCTGATTCCGAAGACTTGGCGAGGAGAAAGAGAGATAGAGAGAGGGAGGGAGGGAGGGGGAGGCGGCGAGGGAGGCGAGAGAAAAGTGAACTCTCTCGGACTATTTTCTCTCCTCGCGCTCGTCCTTTTTCGCGTCTGTCTCACATACGAGAACCACTTCGCGGCCGCCGCTTCGATTTCGCAAACTTGCCTAAACAAAGTGTCGGCGCGGCTACGCTGCACAGGGAGACAGACAGCGTTTCTCTCGTATATATGTTAAATATTTCGCGCCCTTGTCCATTGTTTTCCGACGCGCGAATTGATTTTATTGGCTTTTCGACTCGGGAATTGTTCCACGTTGCGCGCCACGTGTCGCACAATATTGCGCACGTTGTCGATCACGAGGGATAATTTTGATTTCGGGGGAAAAATATATAATGTCGCGAAAAAATTTCGATTTAGCTTTCCTCGACAAGAGAGAGACTTTGATGTATTCGCAAAAATATTCAGAATTAAATTTCCGAAAAAAGGGAAAGCACGAGCGAGACTTTTGTAAAGAAAATATTATTTTTCCTTATTTGATCAAAGAATTTGTAAATCTCTATCATTTTTATATCCGGTTAGCTAAGTAAGAAAATATCGAGCGAGTCTCTTCTGATTTTCATTTCTAAAAAAACAGAAATTGCGCACGTTGTCGATCACGAGGGATAATTTTGATTTCGGGGGAAAAATATATAATGTCGCGAAAAAATTTCGATTTAGTTTTCCTCGACAAGAGAGAAACTTTGATGTATCTCGTATTCGCAAAAATATTCAAAATTAAATTTCCGAAAAAAGGGCAAGCACGATCAAGACTTTTGTAAAGAAAATATTATTTTTCCTTATTTGGTCAAAGAATTTGTAAATCTCTATCATTTTTATATTCGGTTAGCTAAGTAAGAAAATATCGAGCGAGTCGCTTCTGATTTTCATTTCTAAAAAAACAGAAATTGCGCACGTTGTCGATCACGACGGATAATTTTGATTTCGGGGAAAAAATATATAATGTCGCGAAAAAATTTCGATTTAGTTTTCCTCGACAAGAGAGAAACTTTGATGTATCTCGTATTCGCAAAAATATTCAAAATTAAATTTCCGAAAAAAGGGCAAGCACGATCAAGACTTTTGTAAAGAAAATATTATTTTTCCTTATTTGGTCAAAGAATTTGTAAATCTCTATCATTTTTATATTCGGTTAGCTAAGTAAGAAAATATCGAGCGAGTCGCTTCTGATTTTCATTTCTAAAAAAACAGAAATTGCGCACGTTGTCGATCACGACGGATAATTTTGATTTCGGGGAAAAAATATATAATGTCGCGAAAAAATTTCGATTTAGTTTTCCTCGACAAGAGAGAAACTTTGATGTATCTCGTATTCGCAAAAATATTCAAAATTAAATTTCCGAAAAAAGGGCAAGCACGATCAAGACTTTTGTAAAGAAAATATTATTTTTCCTTATTTGGTCAAAGAATTTGTAAATCTCTATCATTTTTATATTCGGTTAGCTAAGTAAGAAAATATCGAGCGAGTCGCTTCTGATTTTCATTTCTAAAAAAACAGAAATTGCGCACGTTGTCGATCACGACGGATAATTTTGATTTCGGGGAAAAAATATATAATGTCGCGAAAAAATTTCGATTTAGTTTTCCTCGACAAGAGAGAGACTTTGATGTATCTCGTATTCGCAAAAATATTCAGAATTAAATTTCCGAAAAAAGGGCAAGCACGATCAAGACTTTTGTAAAGAAAACATTTTTCCTTATTTAGTCAGAGAATTTGTAAATCCCTATCATTTTTATATCCGGTTAGCAGAGTAAGAAAATATTGAGCCAATCCCGATTTTCATTTCTAAAAGAATAGAAATTGCTCTTCGTATCGTTGCGCTTATTATGATATTAGGGGAAAAAAATTCCGTTTGCGTTCCTTAATAATGCACTCCGTATTTAGTACTAAATAACGCGGTAATACAGCAGTGATCGCAAATATTTTTCACGATACTACCGTGGCGTTGCTGAAAGTAACTGTATGAAATATTCAGCGATTAGAAACATAATGTTAGGGCGCGGGAATCGTTGCATTTTATCGACATCGCGCGCCCAGCGGTAACCCCTTTATTATTTCACGTTCAACATATAGATTGGAATCTGTAATGTTAGCCTAAATCCATTATTATCACACACATCGTACACTCGAGCGCCGTTAGAAAAATTACAACGTTGAAACATGCAACAGGTTCACGACGCGTCAACCCCCTTTTTTGTGCAGTTTGCGGCAAAATTAACGCAAGATTACCATGGCAAATATCAATCGGTCTCAATTTTTTTCTTTTTTTTTAATTCGCGATGACACCTACCGCCATCCACTACAATGCCCTTTCAAAAATTTCATACACATATACACACACACACACGAGGGAGAGGGATTGAAATTTATCACTTGAAGATTATTCCTTATAAACGCGGGCTCTTTCTTAAGGTATTACGATAAATCGTGAACGAGAGCGCGACGATAAGCGCGACCGCGACGAGATAAGACTCGGATTTTCCTCCGGTGGTAATATCCGGTCTGACGCGCTCCTTTTCCTGGGAACTTACGATTCCGCGAATAATCGGTGCGACGAGCGACCGCTCGACAGAGAGAGAGAGAGGGAGAGAGAGAGAGAGAGAGAGAGAGAGAGAGAGAAAGAGAGAGAGAGAGAGACGGTACGGACCGGCACGGTTGGCACCTAAGCGCATAGCTAGTCGACCTGCATCCATGGATATGCAGGATTCCGACGTCGATGGACCTCATACCACTGGAATGCACTCAACGAGCTACAGGCTCCGCGTACTCCGCAGGCCCCGGCTCTCTCTCTCTCTCTCTCTCTCTCTCTCTCTCTCTCTCTCTCTCTCTCTCCCCCCTCTCCCCCACCCCCGGACTCCCCCGTCTTCTTCTCCTCCTTCGAAAGGCACGCGCTTCTTCCCCGGCATCTTCTCCTTTCCATTTCTCCGTCTCTCTCCAGCTTCTCTTTTCGGCCTTCTTAACGCTTACCAGTTACCACTCTGGATATGTTAATGGCTTCGGTCGACCACTTGGGTTACCAAGCGCGAATCTCTTTGCCGGGAGTCGAGTTCTCGGCGGAATACTCTCGAGCCATTGAGCCGATCGATCGATCAATTGATCATCGGAAGTGAACTTTTGACACGTGACGCGCTGGTTTATTATTAATAGTCGGTGTGTATATTGTAAGATTGAAAAATGAGTTATTTCAAGCTCAGCCCCTTGAGCGTAAATATATATTATAATAAACCTACCCCCTTATCGAGTCGCTGCTTTACTTTCATACGATTCCTCCTTAACTTGAAAGACGGTCGCAAAAATAATAAAGAGTAACTGGAATATAAAAGCATAAAATTTCTCAGTCGAAAGAGTTCGTAGGCTTTCACATTTAGAGATACGCGTCCTTCATCGATACAATAGGATAACCCGAAAGAATCGCGAGGGTGGCCACTTTTCGAAATTACCAAAACTGCTGCAATAAGGGTAGAAGAAACCGTCTATTTGAGCTCCGTTACTTACCGTTCGCATTCTCGAAACGCTTTCAGTAATTTCGAAAAATGGCCCTTTCTCTTCGATCGATCTGTCTCACTCTACATGCGTCGTATCGAGTTGCGTGGGCGTATGACTTTCGGAAACAATGAAGAATTTAAAGAATTGACAACGAGCGAAGGGCGCAGCCACAATGCGGACTCTGCGGGCATTCCTTATAATTACGTATCGGTCCATAAATATAGCAAAGCCCCGCGAGCTTTATTGCTCTTCGATTGCGCTCGATCGATCGATTATGGATAAATAGAATCGCGGCGCCGCGTCGCGAACCATCTGACGATTGATAGCGCGCCGACGTTGTTTCCTTGATAAAATGCCACGGCTTCGAACGCAACGGTATGCGCGTCTTATCAGCTTGGAATGTGCGCGCGCACGCACTTCGATCGCCGATAATTTGTCCTTCGGAAACGCGGAAACGTCCCTCGCGTCAATCGTATCGATCCTGATCAACGCGTGCATATAATTATCGAGCGATATAAACGTAACCGAGGAATATAAAGGATTCTCAGTGATCGTATTTTTATCATCAATCTCGTGTATCGAAGAATTTCTTCCCTTATTAAGGCTAAATTTGTTACTTTAATGATTAAAATTGTCGTCTGATGATTAGCGATGAAAAATTTCATATTTTTATACAAAGATGTTAAATGTGTTCGATCGGGGAATTAATTTTTGGATGCTTGTGCTTGATTAAATTATTGTTGCATGAATTTGCAGAGATACTTATATGAATAGGAATGAAAATCCTTTTGAGTTTCTATTGTAAAAAATTGTATAAAAAAATTTAAATATCCATTGTTGCCGATTAGACATTAAAAAATAAAGGCGAAATGCGATCTGCGGTAAAGAATTTAACGGCTTTTCATATAAGGAGCGCAAATAAGCCTCGTGTTCCTCCCACACTCGCGATGGGATGATCCAAGAAGCAAGTTCCTCGTGAACTACATACACACATATTTCGTTTCTCTCGTGCGTGGGCGACTTTCTGTCGACTCGCAATCCCACCTTTGTCCTATACATTTCCGAGAGACACGTTTATATTATCGTTGACGTCATCCGTGATGCCATAATTGTCCAATCAGCTGTGACAGTCGCGAGGGTCGGAAGTTCCCAGGCTATCGCGATTTCGCGATCCATTCACTTTTTTCCTACACGACCAGATAATTGTCGCTTATACGATCGCACATTACGATTGTCCGATATCGAAGGGTAATCTGCATTTTATAATCTTTGCTAGTTGATTCGTTTGGAAATAGAATCTTTTTATCTCTTATTGCAATATTATTTCGATATTCGCTGATTAATTTATTAAAAAGAGCCCAAATTTAAATTCTATAGAAAGCACATGGTTTAGAAAAAAATTTTAAAGATATTTTACACGCGTATTGATTGATAAATCTCAATCTGAAAAATTCAATTCGAAATAATTTTATAAATTATTTAAGAACATTTAGAACATGAAAAAGGCGTAGCTTGTGTGTGAATATTATTTAGAATGATGATTATTTATCAAGGACTGTTTGAGTGTACAAAAATATTAAATATATAAATATAACCAAAATAAATTATTTACAAGTTGCAAGAAATTGCTGATGATTTCTCTGAATATTTTCTTATATATTATCGATAAAAGTAACGCGAGCAAGATCAAAACAATTATTTTTAACATTTACATAATAAAGTTATTTAGTCTAAATTCAAATTAAAATTTGGATTTATATTAATATAAATTATTATGTAAATGCTTAGCCCTAAATGTGAGAAATTTTTTACTAATTTAATTGCCTCCTATACATTGTATCATACTATAAATTACAGCAAACCATCTTCTTGTTAACGAAGATCCTACAAATGTCCTTTCCCCCCACAGATTTTCCTCTATGATCGATCCATAAATTCCGATAGACTATTTTCTCATAATCCAGATATAGATGCGCGCATCTATCACATGTCGCAAAGCGTGGGAGTAACCGAACAAACAATGCACGTAACCCTGTAACTTTATTTTCGGATATCTCGATCTCTGTGTCTGGTCGATATAAGAACTCGGAATATCCGCTCGGGCGATAAAGAGTCGCTTTTAACCTCGGAAACTTTCCACAGTTACATTTCGGCGGTCGGATAGAAAATGAAATAACATTCTGATACAAGTCAACAGAGTATCCCGCGTATCTCTCTCCCTCTCTCTGCCATTTTCAACATCCTCCTGCAAAATTATAGCCTTGCCACAAAATTCTTAACGTAACAATTACCTTAATAATAACCGTATTGCACGCGTAATTTAAATCTAAATCTAAAATAAGGAAACTTCAATTCCTCTTGACATTCTTAACAAGATTTAAATCGAGATATTTCAGAGAGACGAGAATATTAATTTGCCATTTTATCAGCTTTTTTTCAAATCGCGAGAGAAATACACAAATAGATACGCGAGACGGGAGGTTGACAGGACGCGTAAGAAAGGAGCCTGCTTACCTCGTTGATGTGTTTGTAGGTCTTGATGAGGTCGACGCTGAGTTTCCTGAGGGGCGCCGTCGCTGGATCGCGAAATCTGTGGGGTATCCTGGCCTGCATGGCGTGAATGTCCGAGGGGGTCTCCTGCGGGACCCCGCCGGCAGCCCCGCCGCCCGTGGCACCAGCACCACCGCATACCGCGGAGGGCATGGGCTCCTCGGCCACCAGGCGCCCGTAAAGGGGCGCACCGCCGGTCCCCGTCCTCCCGCTCACTGAAAGCATCAAGAGACAAACGGATCAATGCACGGCTCGACGAAAAGTACTCGCTTTTCGTAGTACACCTTACTTCATCTTCCGGAAACGTAACTTGTTATCGTGTTACTTGGCCCGGAAAGGGAGAGGGTGGATATATTTCATGGGTTTGTTTGATTTCATTTGATCTCATCGACTCTTAAGAATGTTTACTTATTTTCCAAATATTGAGAATTTAATGAAAATTCTACAGAAGTTCTTTACATATGTTCAGAATCTTTAGTACAATTTTGAAATCGATTCACTAAAGCGGTCACAAGTTGCAAGGATTTTAATTTGCACCGAATTAACATGTGTTCTTAGGGAAAACGTATAACCACGTTGGTTCAAA
Source organism: Camponotus floridanus (assembly GCF_003227725.1). NCBI lineage: Eukaryota > Metazoa > Arthropoda > Insecta > Hymenoptera > Formicidae > Camponotus > Camponotus floridanus. The sequence continues at coordinate 562,980 of NW_020229859.1, read as the reverse complement.
TGACAAAAACACATGGAAATAATATTCAGAATTTGTTTAAAATTTGCTTACAGTTATCTCTTTAAGTTAAACGCGGAAGAGAATTTACCGGAGGATTGCAAATTCCAGGAATGCAAAAGAAAGATCTATTTATATCATAGATCTCGATATATCATCGAAATATTCGCAATTTGTCTGTGAGTTATTTTCATCGTTTCTTAAGGATGTTTTGTATCTATTTTCAAAATATTGAGAATTTAACGAAAATTGTACAGAATGTCCTTACATATGCTTAGAATCTTTAGTACAATTTTTAAATCGATTCACTAAAGCGTTCACAAGTTATAAGGATTTTAATTTGGATCGAATTAACATGTGTTCTTAGGGAAAACGTATAACCATGTCGGTTCAGATGACAAAAACACATGGAAATAATATTCAGAATTTGTTTAAAATTTGCAAAAGTTTAGATACAGAGGAAATATTTGGTCAAATAATATTATACAAGTACTAATTGGTTAAAAAGATATTAAATATAATTCAATGAAATTAGCCATGTATTTGACACAAGGCGAAATTCTCTGCCAAAAGTGAATCATTTTGATTAACAAAATTCGGAATATTTCGGTAAAAACGCAATAAATATTAAAAAATACATCTCTGCATTGTAAGTAAGATCAAATTGTAATATTCCACACAATTTCTCATACTCAAAATACATCAAAAGTGGATATATTTGTCAATATTGATTTTCAACTACTTTTTCGGATTGTACATACAAAGCATCCTTAAAGCATCCTTAAAGATTCGATTTAAAGAAGATTTTAAATAAATAAACTTGTATTCACAGATATTTATAGAGATTGCTTTTTATCAAATTGTGCCTTAATTTTAATATTATTTGTCTTTTTTAGTTTCTTTAAGCAAGTAATTCCTTTTAAAAACAGGTAAAAATTGAGAAATTGATTATCTAAAATCGACATATTTTATACACTGTAGAAATATTATAAAGATATTTATTCTGTAATAAATTATTTAATTATATGTAAATGTATTTCAAATTAAAATAATTTTTTCTGTTTTATAAAAACAACCTTTGATAAAATAGCATATTTTAAACTCTGACACTTTGAAATATAAAAATCAGATTATATCAATGTACCAAGCAGTTTCTTTTAGAAATAAACAATAAACATAAGAGTAAGAATTAAATAGATTATGATCATAGAAATAGATTATTATAGACATTCTTATTTGAATTAATTGTAATTTTCGCTAAAGAAAGTCACAGAAAAAATTGTTCAAGCTTCAGAAACTCGATGCAAATCAATCCAACATGTAAATGAGCAACCAATGAGCCATAAGCTTCTGATAAGTAAACAGACCAAGTTCATATCACTTCTGATAAAAAGTGCAGCGTATTAACTTTAATCGCCGAGAAACAGAGATATATCGGTTTATAAAATCTATTTTGGTATTTTTCTTCTAATCTATTTAATCTAGAGGCAAGTTTATGTAGAAAGATTAGTAAAATTTAAGATTCTAATCGTCTATATTTATATAGGAAAATCTTGTTAAAAAATATTATTTTTTGAATTCTTATTTATTCTGTATATTATACAAGAGAAACCTAATTTTTCACTTGTAACACACATCTTTCCCTATTTCTTAGTTGTGTTCCTTTAAAATGATTAGCCTCAGATCGCGTGAAAAGTTATCATCCGTCTCTCATGTTATAAAAACCGTAAAAGAGCGCGGAAAAAAAATATAAATAAAAGATTATAATAATATATGTTATTCAATGTTGATTTTTGAAATCTGCATCGTGTAATTGCAAAGGAGAATTTGATTGCATCGTTGTACACATCACGAGAAATAGATCAATGTGTGGCCGCAAGTTTATAATCAATGATCAATATTTGTATGTTTGCTGCTTGATGTTGACGTTTATCTGTTAAGTTTATCATTAGGTAATTAGATCCGCGGTATTAATTAGGCAACGTCAGGTAACCAAGTTGCAAGTTGTTTTGATCGATGCCGACTTTTCAGATTAATGCTGCAGCGAATAAAATCCTGTTACAGATAATGTACAAACTAACGCAAAAATAAATCTAATTTGACTGCCTAAATGTGTGGGCGTGTTTGTTTACACAAGCCCATAATTACTTTTTACTCATATAAATTAATCATGAATAAGAATTATCGCCAATAAAAAAAAAAAAGATTAATAATATGTATAAATAATACAATGAAAATATCACATAAAAATAGCGATAGAAATTTTACGCACATACGTTTGCGATTATAATAATTCGCAATTATATTTTCCCTTAATTTCAACATTCTAAGAGATGCAGATAAAATAACGATCTTGTCGGTGCGACACTTCTTCTGACGAGAGGATGACCGTTTATCCAAACATTTCGCCTGTTTTTATCGTCGTTAAAGCCGCTACGCGCGACGTAATTAGCATTGGAAAAATTTCGCGGAGAGAAGTATCTCGCGTTCGTAAATAAATATGCGATTAAACGCGACACGCGCCGCGCAAACGGAATCGGTTTTGTTGAAATTACTCCCGGATAATCCGGTAATAATACCAGAGTTACCGGGATTAAATGCGCGCGCTTATCTTTTTGCGCGAAGATACCTTTACACTGGCGATAGAGCTTTCTTCTAAACTGTACGTGGTTAATAATCTTTCCCTTAAATAACGCGCAACCTCACACGTCATTTCGATACATTTTTCCCCGATAAAAAAAATCTAAGTTTCTTACAAATCACCGCGATTGAGCGGCAAATTGTCATGTTCCTTGAAAGATATAGGGGAGGAAAAAAATTGGCGTGTTTATCGTTTGAAAGAGAATCGCAAGTTCGAGCTCCTAATCGAGTTGGAAGCGAGGCGCGGGACCTAAATCTCGCGGAAGTTGAACAAAGAGAGAGAGAGAGAGAGGGAGAGGGAGAGAGAGCGCGTATGCGGAAGTGTCGATAATTAACAACTCCGTCAGAGGGATAGAGTGTGCACCGGAGAATCGGGACGACGGCAGTGGCGGGCGGTCGTTAATTTTGATGTACGACTCTCCGTCCGTCCGTCCGTCCGTCTCCGTCCCGCTTCGGCTCTCGCTGGAAACATTACTGTCATTTTAACGATCCTGTTAGGCGGCGCAAACCGGCTTAACGCCGACCGCTTGATGCCGCGTTAAACAACTCCCTTCTTGGACTACCCTCGTTTCGCGGTCCTCACGGCATGATCGTAACGCGTCGAATTTACTTTTACACGGCTTGTTAGTCTCTCTTCAAGTGTGAATACATATGAAAAAATTAAAGGGAAATTATCTCCGATACCTCGAAAATTGAGCCTCGTATTGCCACTTATTTTCGTAAATTTTTTTCGCAAGAAATATTTATTCTCTCTCTTTCTTTTCTGATAAAAAATTTGTTAATTTATGGAACGAGAGATAACTTTCTCTTTTTGAAAAATGCGAATGTTTCATTTACTTCGAATAGCTTTAAAGTTCCTGGAGTCCAATTATATAAATTCATCTTCAGGATGTCTGACAAAATAAAGAATGCAACAATTTTAAATATTAAAATATCAAATTATATATATGTCTTCATTAATTGTTTACTAGTACGTCTTGCAAACAGTATATTTTACAATAATATTGTTTTGGAGCGTGGTTTCACAATTTATTAAATAAAGTTTCACCGCGCTTTATTTGCAGTGTATTTCGATAATAAAATGAGGAATCAAAAGAATGCGCACAACTCGGCTCGAACAAATGAATATGTGATAGATTGAGACAACAAATGAATGGACAAGTGTATAAACGAATGAATGAATGAATAAGCAATAGTGGATATAAGCGAATAGAATGCTTATTGCACTTTATACGATACTCTTTGCGAAACATTATAGAATATTTCCATACAAGTTTATCTTTGCTTAAAAACGCGATATCGCTCGTAATATAAATTTATTATTATTACGTAAATGTGAGATAAAAATATTATTCGAAATATCAATATCCATATCTTTAATCGTCGTGATATAAATATCTAATGTTAACAAAAAAGAAAAATATATTTTATAATTTAACGTGAACGTTTTGTTTACATTTATATAATATTTTATATTTTATTTATATTTATATTCTATCCAGTTTACTTATATTCGTATTCATTTCTTTTAAATTTTTGTTATTAAGACTAATTTATTTTTTATTTAAAATGATTAAATAATCGCAAGTCGATCAATTCTTTCTGCAAATTTACAAAATCTAATGATTACCTCATCAAAAATCAAATAATTGTAAATGAAAAAGTTTTTCGTTCAACTTATAAATTAAAATTGTTGTACACTTATATATCTAATCGCGCAAATGACATGACAAATTTGCACCTGAACGCAAACTGTGAGTATAATTTTTCACTGAACTGCTCGCCTGAGGTGAATAATCATTAGACGAATTGCTAATCGATAGACAAATTTAGTCAAGATACAATCGAGATGTGTCTATACGTCTTATAAATTACGATGTACATTTTCAACAACCTCGAAGAAACGAAGAGATCAACATCAACGAGAAGATCAACAGAAAGGCAATAGTCAAATTCTCCATCGTGACAGACGCGAGAGACAATAATTCACCCAGTCAACCGTTCGTCACGCGACTTTAAAGCACGTACACATTATCGGAAGGTGCGAAAAAAAAAAAAAAACCCGGGCGAGAGGTACGCACATGTGCGAGGACGAAGAAAAAGACGAGAGAAAAGGGGGGGAGGGGGGGAGAAGGGAGGAGAACGAGAGAAAGAGACGAACGGGCGTACAACGGGGGTAACGAGAAAATCACGACTAGGTCGGGTTAAATTTGCGGGCTGTCTATCCTCTTTGACCTCCGTTCCTGCTCTCCGAAAGCTTGTCCCCCTTCCCTTTCCTTTTCCGCCCGTTTCCACCCTCCTCCCGCGTATACACTCACCCCGACCTCCCCCGCGCCTTTTTTTCCTTCCTCCTTTTTTCACGAGCCATTACGTATCGGAAAGCGGAGAGCTAACTCCCGTCCCGGCTGCTCGCTCACCGTCGTGCTTCCATTTGAAATGTAGGCCAGGGCGCGGTTGAATGAAAAAAATATTCATTAACACGCGGCGCGCGAGTCAGCGGTTCTCCGTACGCGATCCTCCCCCTTCCGCCCCCTCTTCCCGGGCGCTTTCGCGTACGAGCGAATGCACCCGCACCGACGATGATAATCGTGAGGCCAATCCGATGTGAGATGCAGACGAAACGTCTCGTTTGCATGTCTGCGTCTTGCACGACATGGCCTCCCGGTTGATTGGCCGCGTAATCTCTCCCTTTTCCATAGAGGGTGGAGGATTTCGAATATACGTGGCATAGTTTGAAATCAAAGACCCTTGATATCGCGATATCAAAGAAACTAAATCTCGTATGATTTTTTTCCTTTCGTACGTTATAAATTAAAATAAATATATATTAAATTTATTAAAATTCTTTAATATGTATTTAAAAAAAAAAAATTATATATATATATATATATATATATATATATATATATATAAATTCTTCGTGATTGGCTTATTTATTTTAATATATATTTTAATATATATCAAAGAATTTATATATATATTAAAATATATATATATATATATATATCAATTCTTTAATATAAATTAAAATATATATTAAAATAAATAAGCCAATCACGATCGAATAATAGAAGAATCATCGAGTACAATTAAACTTTTCATCTTGGAATTTTGAGGATTCGCGAGAAGTGCAATTTTTTCCTGTCATCTATATTTTTTTAATGATAATTATATATAAAGAGCTATCCTCACGTATAATTCCAACTTATAAACGAATGATTCCGCAAATCAGCGATGGAGAATGCGCTGGATGTGAGAGGTCCGAGTATCGTCGACGAAGATTTTGCCCGTTCCAAAAATATATCCCGGCATGAATCGTGAAAAATTCAGGCGAACATATCGATACAGAAACAGGAAGAGGTCGGGGGGGAGGGGAGGATTATCCTGTCGGTCGATATAGGCGCGCCATTGCTGGAGAAACTGGAACGCTTCACGTGAGTACGCGAACTCGCGCATGGAATTCGCACGCGCGGATTTTTTTTTCCCTTCCCTTTTATTTGCTTCTGCTCCTTTATCACACGCGCGAAGGGCTGATGCAGATTCGAATTCGAGATAAAGCACGGATGTATGCGTATCGGGACACGAATCGGTCTCGTCGGATACGAATTATGGAGCACGTGGCCGCATAAATCTGTGTGCCATCTGTCACGCTGTGTTTACCGTCCCTCATTCTCACCCTCGAGACGTGCAATTTTGGAACCCCAAATCCCGAAACTCGGATAAATGGGATCGATTTCGACGGTGATGAAAGGTAACGTAACTGGCGTTGTAACTTAACAAAGTCGGCGGGCAAAAATTTCACCTCTTATCATACCCGATGAAGAGACGAAGTACACGAGAAAGATTATGTGTACGCGCAAAAAAAGACTCCTTTACGAAAAACATTTAATTGTCAAAAAAACTTAGATTAAATATCATTTAAAACATCCTAAGCCTCATTTCTCTCTCTAATTAATTGTAATTTTAATTATATAACTATATTAATATTTATATAACTTTATATAGCTATATTATTTATATGATTATATAATATTTATATAACTAATATTAATTAAAATTTTATATAATTTCATCGCAAGATATATAAATATTTTTTTCGACGCCTAATTTATTTACAAACTTTCCTGACAAAAGTTCAATTTCATGCTTCTGTATATTAAGTATAACTAACATGATTATATTAAATATAATTAAATATAATTATTACAACTATTTCGAGTTGTGCTTGCAAGACGCTCTTTATTATCTTTCGCATATTGCTGCCATGTTCGCGAGTGGTCGTAAAGCCTGAGTGAGTGGGAAAAATTCGCGATGCGAAATGCAGAGGGGAAATAACGCGAGTTGAGCACCGCGATCGCGAGAGGTCACGAAAGGCTGACATAGGCCGTGCGATAGCCAGCACGCATTCCACTTCCATTCATGCTTCTTGATCCACCTCTTTGCCCCCCCCTCCCCCTCCTACCCCCCGTTCACCTCTCTCGCAACCCTACGACATCCCCGTTTTGCTCTCCCTTTCCCCACACGCTCTCTCCGAGGGTGTATTTGCAGGTACGAGGGGGGGGAAGTAGCACGCGCGCGACAAACCGTATCTCTTTCCTCGCCGAATGATTCCTCGCGCGAGAAACTGTCAGCTCTATCGCGAAAACGATTCTTCTATCTCACCCTCTTCGGAGATCCTATATCGAGATACGAAAAGAGACAAGTGACCTGAAATCTGCTCCATCTCCTCGCGTAACGCGATTAAATTTGTTTTTACCTGGATGCATTATTTATATTCAGAAACTGACTGTAAGAGAAGCGGATCGATATTAAAAAGTATACACTGAGGAAAAAATTATCTTGAAATAAAAAAAATTTTAGTTAACTCACGAAAGCTATTTTTATTCGGTGGGTACTAATCACGTATTTTACTTGTATTCGAAACGTTTGCTTGCTTAAGTTAAGTATTTATTTACATATGTTTAGAAAAATATATATGCTTAAAATATATATAATTTTTAATTAAATATTTTTATATTTTAATTTTACAAAATATTTATTGAAATGCATTTTTCATTCCCAAAAATTTTAAATTTTTTAACTTTAAAAAATAATATATTTAACTTAATAAATTATAGTATATATTTTACGAAAATAGTATTTAAATATAAAAAATATATAAATGAAAATAATGTACTTAATATAACATGCATATTTAATTAAAATTAAATGCTTTTGCTTAAATGAAATAAACAATTCCTTTCATTTAAAGCAAAAGTTTCAAGAAAACAAATTTATTTGATTTAAAAAAATTTTTCCGTCAGTGTATAAGTTACTTTATATTTATTCTAGCTTTTTGCCTTTTTTTCGTTAATTAAAACGGAACAAGAATGTGATAAAAAATTAATTTTCCTCCATCCTTTTCGATTTACTCCGAAACAATTATCTTCCTATTTGTGCAAAAAAGAAAAACTAAATTGACCTCGTAACAAAGTTCCTTATAAAAAATTTGATTATCCTTTCACCTCTGTGATCCGAATAATATTGAGACGAGAGTTTCTCATGTTATGTAGTATAAATCCGCGAAGAGTTATTGAAAGAAAGAAAGAAAAGACCTATTTTAACTATCTCGGGAACCAGCGCATCATCGCTCGCGAGAATGTACCGGGTGAATCGCATTAACGCGACGCGTCTAATAATCGCTGCAGGTAACATTCATCGTGATGTTTAAAAAGCGACGATTAATTACGATCGCGCAGGAAACGATCATTATATTTCTCTCCTTTCCTAGAGAAATGCGGACGAGACATTCCTCTTTCCTGAGCCCACGTCGCTCGTGTAAAAAAATTATGCTAATAGAAAATATCTTCGTTTTCTCTAAGTGTCGGTAATAAATTATCTTTTTCTCTCGCTTTCTATATCAGTAATTGATATTTTCATTGCCGCTGAGCGCTGCCACCCCCGTTGGGGAAATCTGTATTTAATTATTAGTTCTTGATAGAGATATCAACAATACATTTCTCTACTTTACTCTCGATTCGAAATGATTCAGTCAGCCGATAGATGATCAACTCGTAGAATTTTTATTATGAGACAACTTTCGCGTTTATTTTTCGTATTAAAAACGTTTGAGAATTATAATAACTGTAATTAATGTAATTAATACCTATGAGAAAAATTATATTAACAGAAAAAAATTGTTTGATATACTATTCGTGGAAATTCTGACAATTTTTTTACTCCATAAAAATGAAACTACACTTTGTTTATTACGATTGTTCGATTTTCCGTTATTATTATAGAGATTGAAAAGAGGTTTTTCCTATTTATTGTATATCGAAAATAAATATTTGCAGTGGAAAATAAATTCTTGTAATTAAAGTCTTTAATTTAACGAGAAAAAACATTGCAAACTGTTTTCAATAAAAAATTCAACATGAGAAGAGCACAGTGGGCAAAGAAAAAATTATATAGACCGTCGAAAAATATGAGAAGAAACTATCTGACTGACAATTAAATTATATCAGGTTGAAATCTCAATCGGACATGTCCAAAGTCGACATCTGCACCACTAAGATTGCGGCTTTATTTCGTTGGCCACTGGAGTACATTGGGTACACCCGGTACAATCGATACGTAATACGTGTCACCGTTCATAATTGGCGTCTTCTCTCTCTCTTTCCCTCACTAGCCGGATTATACCAACCTACATGAGGAAATGCCAAAGCTTTCCATAACTAGTGTTACTCGCTTCATATATATCATTATATATCGACGAGTGTTCTTGTCAAAAAATCAATATTTGATGTGTTGCGCTCCGAAACTATAAATTATTATGAGTCTATTTATTCCGTCTTAGAATACTAGAGTACTAGAACGACTAGCTACAAATAACACGATGTATAGATATGAAGCGATAGATCGCGATATTAACCCTTTATTTGCTAAAACAGTTTCGAGGAAGTGGATCAATAGTATATATCCACTATTCTGTTTCTGATTCCTTGATGCTACCGATATATCGCGTGACGTAACAATCTATTTCGTATATAGAGTCGTATAAAGGAAGACAACTTATAAATCGTAATATTCCCTCTTATCATGAATTTATAGAATACTCTATTTCGTCATTATTGTTTACAAGATTTGAATATCTACTTCTTTACCAATTGTATTATGAAATATGATTTGTGGATATGAAAAGAAGGTCAACCATACAAGTGTGATTATTTGATTATCAGCATATAAAAATATTTTTCCTCTCTTATTATTGCTATTATTTTAAAATATAAATCACACACCGGCACCTCTTGAAATTGAAACAAATCTTAATAATTTATCATCTTTTTTATTGAGCGTAAAAAACATTTTTATTTTTGCAAGTAGATATTTTTTTGAGATATAAAAAAGAGAGATATATATAAAAATAATAAGAGATAATTCCCGAGAAATAAAAATCATGAAAGAGAAGAATCAGAATTTTCCATGACCAGCATTGCTCGCAAACTCCGCGACAACGAGGATGACGACGACAGCATCATATTGATCGATAAGCAAGCGCGTCGAAAGCAATGTATGTACGCTCTCCGCGAATCATGACTTTCGAACGCGAGCCCCGGGGGTAATATCGAAATCGCCAGTATTATGATAATTATACTAATGTGTAAAATGTGTATCTCTCTTGCATCTGTCGACGTGTGCCGCTGGATCAACTTCTCTTACGTAACTGTCGATCGAAAAAATCGAGAAAGAGGGAGAGAAAATATTTTAATCTTACAAATTTTTCTATATATATATATATGTATATATATATATATATATATATATATATATATATATAGAAAATATCTCCTTTTTTAATGTTGTATGAAATACTTTTAAATTAACGCATTTTTCGAAAAATAAATAAATAAATATTTAAGGTTTGCAAAACTACAGATTTTCGACAATTTCGCATGATATGAATAAACTTCTGAGAGAAAAGGCAAGTAATTAAGAATTATATAATAATAATTGAAACATTTCATGTATAATTTACATGAGTAGAAAATTCTTGATTTTTTTATCGTCACAATTATCGAAAAATCTCGCGCGAAGGATTAAGTGGTAAAAATGATCGCGTCGCGAAACGTTTGCTTATGTTTGTCTAGCAGATGCTGCGTAGGAGTGATGACAGGGTGACGGAGCGAGGCTCTTGCAATCAGAAATTCTCGTATGCGCAGTCGAAAGAGACAGAGAGAGAGACAGAGAGAGAGAAAGAGAGAGAGAGATGGCAAGTGCGAAAGAGAACAAGGCGGAGCGGAAAGACAACAAGGACAGATGGTTGTGTAAACCTATGTACACAGCAAGTCGCATGTGACTCGAATACGAGACAATCCTTCCGTCTCTCCGTGTCCTCCTCTTTCTCCATTTGCCCCGAATTCTCACGAGAGACCGGCAGATTTGCGAAATCCCGCGCTAAGGACCGCGGAGTGCCGTAAGTCGCAGTCATCGCGGACACTATCCGCTCGTATCTCGACCTGTTCTTAAGGGGACCTACTACTCCGAAAACGGAGGGAGGAGGGGAGGGAGATAGATATGAAAAAGAGAGACTGGCAGAACAGGAGGGTTGACGCGAAGGACAGAACGCCAGTAGCGAGAGGTAGAGACGAAGAGAGAACTCGGAGGTTTCATCCGAAACTTCTCGTCCCTCGTTTGCATAATACGTCCGAGGACGTCCGTTTTCCTCGTCCTTTTCGCCCGCATCCCTCTTCGCGAAAGGTCGAGAGCGAATTAAGGAGCTGGTGTTCGTTCCAAAGTATTTCGGCGCGAAACGCGTCCGCGTGCGTATTTATATTATTCAATAAAGAATAATTTAGCTATGTATTAGTTTAAAATATATATTTTTGTTAAATAAAATTATATATTTTTTTATTAAAAAAATATATAATAGCAATATTATATATTTATATCAATATTATTATTACATTTATATTAATATTATTTATATTAATATAAATATAATAATAATTTATATTATAAATTTATATTAATATTATTATTGTGATTGCATTGATTGTGAGGCAATCTTAATAAGATAAGCTAGAAATAAGATTCTTAATCGAAAGAAAAGGATCGATTCGCGTCGAAGAAAATTCCTTCGATTATGAGGTATAACACGTGAAAGTAATAAGACGATTGCGAATGTATCGAAATGATGAACGATGAAGACACACATCGACATTGATTCGATTCTTTATCCTTTTATAGCATCGTTGGCGATATTGTCACTAATTTTTAAAACTCATCGTTTGAACTTAATTACCAAGAAAGAAAGGGAATCAATTTTTTTATTTTAAAATGTTCGCTATTTTCTTTGACATTTTTTTCTTCTTATGTTACTCTCATTTGTCATGTAATTATGCTTATTTTTATTACGTACGAAATTCAAAATAGTCGAAATGCTATCACGGTGAATTTAAAATAGAGGAAATCACATGATATGTCATAAATATAAACGTTTATCTTTATGTATGTCCTCGCAAATATAATGCAAATGAATTTTTTAAAGAATATTTTGTCGCGTATCATATCATTGGTGTGCAACGTAAATCGATTTTGAAAGAGAAGCGATAACGTTCGGCGATAGATAGTGACATGAACACTGTCATAGCCGACCAACCTGTCATTAGTTTTATGTACTTGAAATCGAGGCACTACAATATTGCATCTCTTGATTTGATTTGCTCTTATTTCCGCACGTGCGTGTATGTGCACACATTATGTCATGTTGTTAATAGAAATATATTTCCTTTTCTCCATTGATCCTGTTGACTTGTGATGCAAGCGGAAGATACGCTAGCAACACGTGTTTATTTTCAATGTCTCTACTTGTCTCTACTTTCATACACCATTGATACAAAAATAACGGGAAGTTCTATCACAAAATATACATTTAATAATAATATACAATATTTAATAACAAGCACACGATTAATAAATGTTTGCGATAATACAACAGGATGTATATAAGCAACGACAGATTATGCAGGATTTATATAAGCTAACGACATGCTTGCAACGTAAATAAAAATTGATTAGTCTTGATATATAAAATCCGTCAAAAAAGTTCGAATCGTCAAGTATCTTGAATATCATTGCGTGTGATATATTTAAAAAAAGTATATATTAATATATTGAATAATTATATTAATAATATATTGATAATATATATATATATATATATATATATATATATATATATATTGATAATATATCGATAATAAATATATTGATTATATATTGATAATATATCGATAATAAATATATTGATAATTACATTAATCGTATCTTAGATGACTTTTTTACAAGATTATCTTAAATTTTGTAAATGGAAGCCCTATATTTTTGCTATTATACTAGTATTCTAGTAGCTGATATTTTCAAAATAATATAAATTTCTTTTCATTAAGGAATTTCTGACTTCAAGAGAGAAGATCAAACTAATATCGCTATAAAAGTGCAACACTTCATATCCTATATATATTTTTTTTCTTAATATTTCTATCGAAAACATCAATTTTCAAGATATTTGAACGATCTGGAATTTTTTCTAGTGGAAATCTCTCGCGGGTGATACTTAATATAAATACTTAAATTAATATTTTATATATATACAACGGAATGCAATTTTGTAAAGAAAAGAGAAATAAATACAGAGAGAACTCTTCAATGTATAAATGTTATCGGCTCTTTATTCACTGACCTCGTCCGATCTTGCGGCGCATTGCATATCTCTCTTTTTTTTTTTTTTTATCTCGTGCGATCTACTTTTACGTTCGAACGTGCTTTGACATGACAAATATGCGTTCGAATCGTAACTGATAATTGCCTGTTACCGGCAAAACGTACACATGCGACTCATCGTTGTTCGCGATGGCGGCTATAAAACTAGCGGAATGCCAAAACGTGACAGATACATTTCACTGCATCAAGTGCGCCGCTTACAAATTCTTCTTCTCGCTCTCTCATCCGTGAAAAATATTTGTTCGACACAAGAGAACAAAAACATAATATCTAAACAGGCGTAAAAAAAAATGAAAATTACCGTGCAATTAATAAATACTACAACTGTCAAACGTACACACTTATATATTCGAGACATTTCGTGCGAGTGCAACATAAATAATGACAAGATAACAAGAAGCTTTGCCGCTGTTGATTCATGCAAAATTCGCATCAATATATCGATTCTCTTTCTTCATCTTTCTTTGCTCTCGCGCACGTTGGTCTAAAAGGCGAGAAAAAGAGAGAAAACGCAATCTCGCATGAAGATTGCAACTATGCGGACGTTCAAGATCCGGCTATTCAAGGTTCGACGAGGGGAGATGGGGGAAGGGAAAGGGGGACAGGGGCAGCTCTCCTCAAGAAGTAGCTCGGTTGCGGCTCGTATGTTAAGTATCCCCCCTCCCCCGCTTTGTCTCTGTTCATCGGCGCGTTTCTAATCACTCCTTCGTTCTACAATGTAAGGGAAAAGCTTATTTTCTTACAGCGCGCACCTATTCCCAGTCGTATACAGAAATAAGAGGTCTCCCCATTTCTTTCTCTCTCTCTCTCTCTCTTTCTCTCCGCGTCTCGTGCCACACGGTATATTAATATGCCATGCGCGATCTATTCAATGAGAACGCTAATTAGAAGGTTTTCAAGTCACAACTGAGTCGCGCGATGTCGCGTACTTTTTATTAAAATTATAATTTAATTAGGCGACGATTGCGCTCGCGGGACATCGCGGCTATTATTGAGTTTAATTGAATAAGGGACGAGATAAGCGTGCCACGCGGTTGAGTTGGCGTCACGAAAAGAAATTGTCATCCCCCATTACGCGGACATATTCTCCTCCGAGTTAATCGGCGCGATTAAGCCTCGTGACTTATTCCCGGATAAGAAAAAAAAATCGGTTTAAAAAAAAAGAATAATATAAAATTTACACTTGACGGCTCGCGCGAAGGCCGTTCACCCTTCGGTATAGGTCGGCGAGTTTTTCGACAGCCGTCCTGTCCGCGATAAACGGCGCGGATGTTTAATCGATAAACAGGTGCTTAATCGAGGAAATTATATACGTCGAGTTATTTTTCGTGCGTGCGTGAGTATGCGTGAGAGAAACTCGCCCGAGTCTTTTTTTTTTTTACCACCCTCCTGCCCCTCTCGCTGCCACCCCCGCACCGGACGGACGCGGCTGCGCGCACGTAGGTGCGTGCAATACGTGCGTGTCCGCGTGGTTAAGAAGAGTCACGCGTGCGAGTTAACGCGAAAGATGGAGCGGAACGGGAAGCCGGCTTCTGCGCCCGACGTGATCGGCGGCGGACACTTATCAATCAATAGATGACGAAATTCCTATTCCCCGCGCGCGTCTACGGGGACTTTGACCGGTTAAGCACGCGTTATTTGCGTGGCTATCCGAGAAATCTGTCGGGCGATAAGCCGCAAAATGCCTCTCTTTTCCATTTCTTTCTCGCGTTCCGAAGGTGCTTCGGACCCCAAGGTTGCTAAAGCTTTGCTATCTCGTTTTCAAAAATCGAATAGTTTTCCATTTGCACCGCCGATAGTTGCGTTCTTATAGCCCCATAGATATCGTAAACAATCATGGAATTCTATAGTTTCCAAAGTTTTGACAGTTGATATGATTTAGTAGTTTTGGTCTTCAAGAAGGATTTCGAAACAATTTCTGAATCTTAATATAATTAAATTAATTCTGAAAAAATTGTTGAAAAATATTTCATCTTAAAACACACTAGAAATATATCATATCTAAAAATATTTCATTATAAATCAATTATATTATTTCTTTGATATTTCTCGTCGACGTTTGAAAAATAAAGGTTTTTAAAAAAAATTTACTCTCGTTGCAAATTGATTAAAAAAGATTATATAATACGTTTAACGTTGCAGAGAGATTTTTCGTTCTTGGAGAGCGCATATTCCAGTTTGAGGAACACTGCTCCTTAATGCGAGGGAAACTCTTATCGCGCGCCACGCAAGACAGTATTGGCCGCCGATATTGTTAACGCAAAGCGACAGCTTATCGGAACCGCCAAACTTAGCTTTCAAGCAAAATATGTGTGCGGCATGTTTATTCGTTCTGGCGGCGGCGATTATTTACCGCCCACGCATGGCGCGCCGTGCAAAGCTTCACACCGCGGAAAATGTTTACCGGTCTTGCGCGCGTAATTTACGCCATGTACAGATAAATGTCCAGAGTCAAATGGCGATAAACAATGGGCCTGATCAGCTGTTTTGCACGCTAAAATAATAAAAGAGAACAATACTGCGTGAACTAACAAAAAAAAAAAAAGAGAGAGAAAGGAAAAAATATTCAGCGCGAACATCTGTACACCTGTCTCGGACGCAAAATTGCAATTAGGCGTCCGTTGACGAAATAATCATGAAAATTCGGCGCATGCGTATCGGTAGTTTTTATTTTCATTGTACTCTCTCCAAGTAATTGTAACGTTTAATAAAATATCCGTCAATCTTAAGGCTTTACTTTAATGTAATCTGCAGATTACACGGATTGTTTTCGAAATACGTATCATATGTAAGCCCGAATTTACTCGAAATGATTTTCTCTATTCGTCAAGTAAATTTAAAAACTAATCAAAAACATTTGTAGTCAAATATAGTTACAATTAAAGTAAAAAATTTAGCTCAATTAATTTATTAATTATGTATAACAATAAAGAGAATAAAAATATAATATTAATAAAGTAGTCGCATGAAATAGTTAAAATGATTTCGATTATTTTTTAGAATTATTTTTTTGAACAATATATAAATATAGAATTGTGAAATACTGTAAAAGCGATTAATTTGAACAAAAATCTAGTCAAATATTCGGATTAATTTCTCATTTTCGGTCGCTTCACTCTTAAAATTATGCCTTTCTATTTTAATGAACATTCAGAATCATTAAATATTTTCGACATCAACAATTTACAATTTATAATATTTCTAATATTTATAATCCATAGTCAAATGGCGATAAACAATGGACCTAATCTTAAAACAATTAAATAGCAATTATTTCTGATGTTTTTAATTTTGCTTATAATTCTCTCTTTATATGTTCTTACAAAAAAGGACAAAATTGCTAAAACGTAAATATCTTCAATTTTATTACTCCTACTGATTTATAAAAGCAATTACAATCGCCATTAGCAATAAATTAGCGACTAATTAACATCCAACTATGCCAAAAGTCTCTGAGTTTTATTTCTAATCAAGTGCCAGATTAAAATAGTAGAAATATATGTACTTTAACTCATGAGAACAACAGTAAGTTTCGCCAAATCAAGATCAAGATAAGTATCATTTGATAACTCGATTGACCGAAAGAAAGAAAAAAAACCTTAAATACTTTAGGTTCTGTTGTTTAAACAAAATCGGGTAGGCCGAAAGGAATTTTCAGATAGGCAAATGAGGGATTGATGTTGGAAGAAAAAAAAATTGTAGAAAAAACGAGATCTTTCGTAAGAACGATCCTGACGAAACGACATGTCGGGCAGCTATCCTGCAGGACGATGCTAGTAAGAAGGAGCGTTCTGACTAGGAGAGAGGTAAAGTGTGATAAGACCGAGCGAGCAAGGGAAAAAGAAAGAAGACCGAAGAGAGAGAGAAAGAGAGTATGCGAGCGAGAGGAGGAACCAGAAAGGGGGCCAAGGAAGGCTAAGAGAAGCCGGCATAGCAACAGAAGGACCACTTCGAAACGAACAGCCAGTCGAGCGCGCTTCTGTTAGTTGCTGGCTGATGCTGCCACTGACTATGAAATCGCTCGGCTGCATCGCAGATGAACCAAAGCGCGATATAAAAGCAACAATTACAAGATAACGAATGAAATTTAAAAAATAACAAAAATTTAAAACAAAAGTTTTGTTTTTTCTCTCTCTTTCTCCCCTTCTCTCTTAAGAAAACAAAAAAAACATGCTAAAGAATAGAATTTAGAATATAGAATATAGAATATAGAATATAGAAACAAATAGGAAAGAAAGGAGAGAAAAACAAGAAAGAAATATAAAAAAGGGATAAAATAGAAAAGACAAAAGAAAAGTAGCAAGAGACGAAAAGCGAGAGGAAAGGGACAGGAGAGAGGAAGAGAAAAAGAAGAAAAGAGGGAAAAGAAACGCGGCAAAGAAAGGGTAAGGACGAACGAGAAAGACAAAGGGAATTAGAAAAAAGATGAACAGAGAAACAAGAAGAGACGTGGGCAGACGGACAAACAGACAGAGAGAAAAAGCGAGAGAAAAGATGGAAAGCGAGGGAGAGAGAGAGAGAGAGAGAGAGCAAGAAACAGAGGGAGCAAGGAAAGAGAAAGAGAGAGAGAGAAAGAGAGAGAGAGAGAAAGAGAGGGAAAGAGAGAGAGTCAGAGAGAGAGAAGAGTCGCGTATTGATCGTGTCGCACGGGGGTGGAGCAACCGTCGACCGACTGGCTGGTCTACCTTCCATGCGAGCCCGTCGCGCGAATTGCGGGGAAAGGGGTTGAACGGGGGGGGGGGGAACGACAGAGGAGAAAAGGGAGAGCAAACGCGCGCGCGGTCCTTCGGCGGTAAGGGTTCTTCGTCGTCCCGACGTACAACGTCTGGACCGGCGGAGGAATAGAGGGGATGCTGGAGTCGACGATGTCGTCGTCGTCGTCGTCGTCGTCTTACGTGGAGATAGGGTGTCCTCTTCGACATTGATTCATTTTAATTGTAGCTCGATCGTCTCTTTCCCAGATTTCCCGTGCCCCCTTTCGATAGAGAAACGATCCAACGGTAAAATGATTGTGCACGTTAGGATGGAACAGTCGTTCAACCCTTCTGGTTCACGCGCGCAGGGCGCGTTTCGCATGGGCGTGAAGGAAAGCACGCGGAGAAGAGCGGAGGGCGTAGGGATGAATGCCCTGGCGCTTCCTCTCGGAGGCGCTGCAGTCGATGGCCGCGCGATGGGAGACGCGAAAAGGGTGCGCGAGGGGTAAAGGCGGATGGTCCTTCGCGAACGAAAAGAGCTTCCTCGTGACTCGCGCTCTCAACTAAAAGGTGTCTGGCATCGGTAGGATGGACGCCATCTTAAAGATAGACGCGTAAAAGATAGATAAAGTGTTCGATGCGCGGCGGACATTCCACCCTTTAATCCTTCGCGTCCTTCAGCGCCCTTCACCACCCCTCGTTGAATCACGGAACGACGCTTAATGACGAGGAGATGGTACTGCGACTGAAGGATGCACGAAAGAAGCGACGACATCAAAGAGGAGAATAGTCCTTGGACGAAGGGAAGAGTCTATCTTCTTCAGATCGCTAATTCTTAGATAAACTAACATCGATAAAATTATTATAGAAATTTTATAAAATTTTATATATATTATATAAAATTATTATATAAGAAACTTATATAAGAAAAATTATATAAAATTGGATAAAAATATTCTTATTGTCCCTCTTAAAAAATAATCAATA
This sequence comes from Camponotus floridanus, assembly GCF_003227725.1. Classification (NCBI taxonomy): domain Eukaryota; kingdom Metazoa; phylum Arthropoda; class Insecta; order Hymenoptera; family Formicidae; genus Camponotus; species Camponotus floridanus. The sequence goes on along the minus strand of NW_020229859.1, from coordinate 543,898 downwards.
GAAATAAATAAAAAGAAAAAAATTCGCGAAAATAATAAAATTTCATTACATATATATAAAATATCGTAATCTTTGAAATAAATGCTATCTTCAAGATCTGCCGTCTTCGAATCTTTGAATGAAATAAAATTTTTTTTTCAATCCTCAAACGGGACAAATAATCCCGGAACAACTTTCAGAGATAATCTTAACATAAAATTTCATTACAACAATATAATTGGAAATACTAGAAAACAATGTCGACCTCCGAACCTCGGAATGCAAGAGAAACGAATGCTCTGAAGAACCGTTGCGATAAACGACTCAAGTTTACGCTGTCTTTAGTCTTCGTCTCTCTCTATCTCTCGAGTGCGTCCTCGAAACAAAATTTCGTTTGCGGCCACCTTACGATTATCCTCGATCACTATGCCTGCTATCCTCCTCCCTCTCCCCTTCCCCTTTTTATCTTTCCTACCGTTTTATCTCTCGGCGAAATCGTTTTGAGGAAAAAAAAACATATCTCAAAGAGCCAAATGCTACCCTCTCTTCTCCAACATTTCTGAATGTCGACAAAAAGAAAAGCCGCTCGTCGATATAACAATACGAGATTTCAAAGCAGGCTTATGCGCATGTATATTTTACACCGCGAGATTAAGCACAATTTCTTTGATTAGAAGCGCGACTTTTACCCAGGTGACAGAGAGAGTGACAGACAAGAGATTCGGAATATCCTGCCGAATAAGTGCATTTCGAGCGAGCAAGTGATACGGTTTTTTCATGTAACGATGATTAATATATTTTCTCTCTCTCTTTCAATAACTACAATTTTAATTAATCAAAATAAATATACCACTGCGAGCAATCTTTGAGAGAGTGCATTATGATATAAATATTTGTATAAAAATACCGCAAAAATACACATATAAACAGTTCGCAGATAATATTTTTTGAAGGAGCAGTGATGCAGAATACAGGTGATCATTAACAAGGATATCCCGTAGATCGATGATCTCTAATCTCTCTCTTATTTTCGAGCAGTGCTTGTTTATATGAAAAGACGGCCCGATAAATTTCTGCATGAGCGAGAAAATAATTTCAGAAATTAAATCTGGAACATTTCACCTGCCAGATGACTTGTCTCATTATTAAATTAGCCATCTCCTCATGCAACGGTAGTCTTATCGCTTACATATTTCTAATGGTGGTGCTTACTACAGTTATCTCTTTAAGCTAAACGCGGAAGAGAATTTACTGGAGGATTGCAAATTCCAGGAATGCAAAAGAAAGATTTATTTATATCATAGATCTCGATATATCATCGAAATATTCGCGACTTGTCCGTGAGATATTTTCATCGTTTTTTAAGAAGGATGTTTTGTACCTATTTTCAAAATATTGAGAATTTAATGAAAATTGTACAGAATGTCTTTACATATGTTTAGAATCTTCAATACAATTTTTAAATCGATTCACTAAAGCGTTCACAAGTTTATAATTATTTCCATGTGTTTTTGTTATTTGAATCGACGTGGTTATACGTTTCCCATAAGAACACATGTTAATTCGATGCAAATTAAAATCTTTATAACTTGTGAACGCTTTAGTGAATCGATTTAAAAATTATACTAAAGATTCTAAACTTATGTAAGGATTCTGTACAATTTTCCTTAAATTCTCAATATTTGGAAAATAGGTACAAAACATCCTTAAAATTTGCAAAAGTGTAATTTAGATACAGAAATACAGAGGAAATATTTGGTCAAATAATATTATACAAGTACTAACTGGTTAAAAAGATATTAAATAAAAAAAATTGTTTTAAAAAAAAAATAATTCAATGAAATTAGCCATGTATTTGACACAAGACGAAATTCTCTGCCAAAAGTTAATCATTTCGATTAACAAAATTCGGAATATTACAGTAAAAACGCAATAAATATTAAAAAATACATCTCTGTACTGTAAGTAAGATCAAATTGTAATATTCCACACAATTTCTCATACTCAAAATACACCAAAAGTATATTTATATATTTCGGATATATTTCGTCAATATTGATTTTCAGTTACTTTTTGCTGGGATTATACATACAAAGCATCCTTAACAAAGACCTCACGAAAACTTTATTTCTCTGCGAAATAAACGCGGAGACGCATAATTTGTCGTTGTATCGCAAGATAGTCCCGCGCACGCCGTTTTTTTTTATTCTTTTGTTTTTTTTTGTGACAAGTCGCGACGCGGAATGTCATATGTCACTGACGTTTCGCATGCACAATAGCGTGGAAATCAACAAGCCGGTTACATGCTGATCAAATATATCGGATGTCTACCTACAAGTAATTGTATCGGCCGTTGTAACATTCACCCCTTTATCGTTTATGCTGTAGTATTAATTACCGCGATATATTAGTATCAATTAAAAAAATTCTGGAAAAAATCACACGAATACTAATGAAATTGGTTTATGAAATTTTTAGATAATACTATGCGTTTTCTTTCGGCAAATTTCACGCCGAGAGAAATTGCGAAAGCGAAAATTGTTCGTCTTTGTCATTATCAGCACTTTATGCGGAATATTAGATAAAAAAGTTCGACAACATAACGCAAGAAAATTAATTAAATAAAAAAATCATACGAATACTAATGAATTGGTTTATTAAATTTTTAGATAATACCGTATTAATTACCGCGATATATTAGTATCAATTAAAAAAATTCTGAAAAAATCACACGAATACTAATGAAATTGGTTTATTAAATTTTTAGATAATACTATGCGTTTTCTTTCCGTCAAATTTCATGCCGAGAGAAATTGTGCGGGAGCAAAAATTGTACGTCTTTGTCATTATCAGCACTTTATGCGAAATATTAGATAAACAAGTTCGACAACATCACGCAAGAAAATTAATTAAATTCAAGCAAATACCTTTTTAAATAATTATCGCGTTATAGCACAAGTTTCGAAATTGATTGCGATATAATACTTTAATTAGAAATTCGCGCGAGATGCAATCGGACTTGCCCAAGCTCTGTATAAGCTAATAATCTCGCAATAACAAATATCTATCGGTCGGTAGAAACGCTGCAACGCATATAACGCGGAACGTCGTGTAAGCCGCGCGATATAGATATACATTAAACTCGCAGAACCCTCTCCCGTCCCTCTTCCCCCCCTGCCTTTTGTTCGTTGCAGCATAACGCGAGATGTGAGACGCAGTTGGAAAGAAGGAGCGAGACGAGAGGCAGACACAACGCGGACGGAGAATGCGGCAGGAAACGCGAGATCAGAGAACAGCAACACATAGAGACAAACTTGGCCCGATATCTATTCGAAGTGTTGCGCTCGCTCGACTTACACCGCCTATTGTTCGAAGTATCGATACTGCGCTTCCGGTATGAGATCTTTTCGGTATCGCAAACCTTGATGTTGACTAGAGTATCAAATAAAAAAATATCAGCGCACTTGAAAAAGGATTTAGCTATCAGGAGAAAGAGAAAGAGAGAGAGATTAACATTTCTTGTATATAAATTAAATAAATTAATTTTTTTCTTCATAATTAAATTAATCCTCTCCGTAATTTTATAGAGCAAAAGAATCGATAATGTCGCAAATAAATGGCAAATAAATACGGTTCACCTGATATTGCGAATATGTACACTGATTAGTGTCTACGAAGGCTTTTGGAAATGCATTGAGTTCAAATAATTTTAAATTGAAAAGATAAACATAAAATCGATTATAAAGTTATAATTGTTTTATTAAATAGTGCGCCTAAAATTACACACATAATCAAAATTAATACATTAATTATTATTTTTTATCCAGCATTATAATAAAAACATTATTCAATTATATTATAACAGAAAAGAATTTTTTCTAATGAAAATTCAAAGTAACAAAATGTTCTTGGACTCCTTTAAATATATTACAATAACTTAAAAACCATTATTTACTGTCATTTCTCATACAGAAATTTTTCCTCTTATTCATATTTCAAAATAAAAAAATTATAAAGAATATTTTTTTTATAAATTAAATGTTATCAAGAAATTTTGCTGATAAAAAAATAATCAAAAATGTATATACAAAATGTTCAACTTTAGTGTTTCATAACTTTCTATCTTTTATATATTTTTCCGTTTATATAAATGCGATTATATATTTCAATCTTATAAAAATCCGTTTTATAAGTATAAAAACATTTCGATCACACGTATAGAAAGAAAGTTGTGCGCGTTTAAGGGTTAAATATCCGGCTTTCAATGAGTCGCAACTTTATAAGAGTTCTAGATTGAATTCACGTTTATACGATTTCTCTCTCACTTAGAACTGTTTTAATCCCGATATAGGGTTGCACAAAGTGACCAATCGTTCAATATCCACGATTACGCTATATAATAATAGTTTATAATTTTCATCAAATTGCTTGATTTTCAATTTGTAACAATAGAGGAAACAAATATAAATATATATAAAATTAAAATAATTATAACACATTCCAAAGATTATAATTTAATTAAAAAATGCATTTTTCATTGAACGGATTTGTCCATATTTTTTATATCCACGTGGGTTAATTTTCTTGGAACTCACTTTTCTCATAAAAAAAAAGGATCTCGAAAATCAGCGATTGAAAATTAAAAGTTTTCGAAAAAACGACCAAACAATTCAGAACTTTTTTTCAGTCTTCATTTCATTTTAAGTGAATTTTATAGATTGGACGATTAGTCGTGAGAAAATAAAGTCTAATGCCGGAAGTAAAGTTACGATAAACGACAATCTCGTTCGACATTCACGCCAAGAAAAGATCGATTAGATCAAAGAATTCCTAGATGAAAGACGACGAATTTGTTCTAGATTCGGAACAACTCATACATTACTGCAGCTGATGGTGTGTATTCATGCATTCGTAAAGATTCGCAATTCGCAAATTTACGCACACGTGTACGCGAGTACGGAAGGGAGATATCTGGTGGCACGATAGGGCTATATAGACAGTCTATGGCCTCCCTTCTGTCGACAACCGTAACCTTGCTGAAGCCAATCTAATTTGAAAATTGGAGAGGTCAGTGTCGGGAAATCGAGAGGGACGGAAGAGAGGGACAGAGAAAGATGCAGCGGATAGTGAAGAAGCCGCGCAAAGGGTGGAAAGGAAGAGTGGGAAGACTTGAAATCGCTCATTGTATGTCGATTTCGAATCGCTTATAACGATTCACTCGGTATCGTTTAATTTTGAAAATATTTCGCGTCTCATATAATATCGGAAAGAGATCAGAATGTTTCGGTTAAAATCAGGAAAGAAAAGATATAATTGACTACAATTACAGCCATTCGATGTTTCGAGTATTTGAGAAAAATACACAAAGGACTTTGCTATTATTAATTAATTAATTGTTACGAATCCATATATTGTGATATAAATAAAAAATAAAAATCTCGCGCAAAATGTCGTCAATCATGTACGGCTTGCTTATATACGAAGAAATTAAGGTGGAAAAAATGAAGAGGGTTCTCACGAGTCGTAAGGTGGAAAAGGTCAAACGACCTCGACGACCGACGGAGGGAAATCCCCTTTCATTCCCTTCCTTTCTCTCCTTTATAACAAGAAAACCACGCGCAAGAAAATTGCGAAGGTCGATTCGGTGATTACACCATTGTCACTATTATTTCATTAAACGAACGCAGAAGGTACGACTCGCTCTTTACTTCGCTCTTTCGCATTTCCATCGGAATGAAAACGTACAAACTCCTCGTATACGTGCGTGCATGTGCATCTTCGATGTGTAAAATCTTTAAAATATTTTTGTTTAATATTAAAAAAGAATAAAGTAATCTGTGAGGACTCACACACATACACACAATTATTTCCATTCAATTTCATGAATTTACATCGCGCAGGGAGAATCCTTGTATACCCTTTCTATTTACGCCCCCGCAACGATAAGCACTGTCATCATTATTGTTTCCTTCGTCGTCCGAAGAGAAAAAGAAATGGAAAAAGCAAGGCTGATTATCGGTTATTCGATAACCATCTCTCCCAACTTTGACATTAACGATCTTCTCGCGCTTCATTAGGCAATAAATATCGCCCTCTCGCCCTCTCGTACGTAAAGTTTGGACACGCCGTGAAAATGGCAACGACTAATTGAAGCCGTCTCGAGTCGCAGTCATCGTATTTCGTGTTTGGCAAAAGAATACGACGAGAAGAAAAGCTGAATCGCCATAGCTTCGGACAATGAACGGCAATAGACGCGAACCGAGACACCCTGATATTATCTGAAATCGCGGTTTTGACATATATATTCTAAGGACTCTATATTTGCACGTCCTCTTTCCTTTACTCGCTATTTGGCACTATTTTTCACGATTATCTACGAATATATTTTTTACATATTTTTATATTTATTTTATTATAAATATATTTTTATATATTTCTTATATTTATTATTTTAATCTACAACATACGAATGTTTATCTGCTCCCTAATTTTTAGCTTTTATATTTATGCAAAATACAATTGATCCTCAGGGGTTCTTGGTAAATGGTGAAAAAGGAGAAATTACAGTTAAATTATATTGATTTTACTTTTGTAAATGAGCAAGATTGGAAAGATAAGAAGAGGGAGATAAGGACAGGATGTATTTAATATAGCAAGTACTGGACGTGTTGTCACTTATGTTAGGCGATTCGAGCCGCGATTATTTTTTCGGACTGTCCGATCATAATCAATATATAAAATGACATCGGTATTTTTTTCCCCTCGCAATAGTACTTTATATATCAAGAATTACATCTTTCACATCGACGATCTCATTCTCTTCTACGATACATTTATTACCTTCTCTTACCTCGCGTTATTTACCTTTTTAATGGTTGCTTACGGAAAAATACATGAAAAAAAAATAAAATAAAATTTAATTACTCTGTAGTGCATATTTAAAAAAATCACACAAAATTTAGTTCTCACTAAAACATGTATAAATTTAAAGTTTATTTTTTCGCATTTATCGAGTTTTAAATCAAATATCACATTTGCAACGATTCCATTGATTCCAGACTTAGTCTTTAAATTCTCTTCAACATTCAAAAAATAAAATCTCATATAATTCTAATAAATTTTATTTCCTCCCTTCACATTTATATTATGAACGCGATTAATTAAATGGAATAATACACATAGATAACATAAATTTTAAATTTAAACGTGATCAAATGTCATTTTAAAATGAAAAAACTGCTGTATAAAATCTCTTTCTTTCTCTTATCATTCTCGTTCCTTTCTCTTTTTTTTTTCTTCTCAAGAGGTCAACGTCTGTCGATATCGGTCCAGAACGGTCAAAATGGTCAGTAGGATGCACAAGAAAGGAGCAGGGAGGGAAGATGCTGAGTCGAAAATACATATATACGTCATTCGATAGCCAGCCGGTCGAAGTTTTCGGATTGTCTGAGAGTCGTTGATCAGGCATCGGTCCAAAAACCGGCCGTGTCGTCGCGACGCTCGAAATTTGCATCGCTATTTGCACCGCCGATCGTGGCGAGAAAGTCGGGAAAACTTGACGTGTATCAAGTCCTTTTCTCATTTAAGCTTTATCATTCGTTAGCTTCACACGAGTATTTAAGCAATCAAATTGTTATAATAATATCGAGAGCATCAAAGAACTATAATTTCAAAGAGATTTTTTTAATTTTGATACTATGGAATAGCATTTTAGTTCATCTAAATTATATCGATTCCAAATTTTTATTAAAAAAAAAAAAAATAAAAGAAAGACTCGAAAAAGAATCCATGCATTATTCCAAAATTGAAACGAAAAATTATTGTCTTTTGCCGAGTGGTAAAACCACTATTCTCGTCATAAGACAAGTTGCGCCTAAGGAGGTCGGGTGTTTGCCTCTGTTTAAAAATATACGTCATATCCCCTTCCATCCCTCCCCCGCTTCGCGTCTTCTCTCCGCGTGGCCTACTACTCTTTGCTTCCTTCTCGTCTTCTCGTCTCTTTTTCCCTTTTTTTTTCTCTACTATCGTCTTTTTTCACGCTTCACGTTCATCCTCGCACGCATTCAAATGGCGAAAAAGAGAGAGAGAGGAAAGAGAGAGATGGCGACACGTCGATCAGCAGCGTTCAATGATTCACGACGAAAGAGTATTTTGGAGCGACGATCAATAGCTAGTAGTTATACGAAAGCCCGCGATTTTCAGCAGAGTAAAATCCACACGTGGAGAATTTCAAATCCCGTTCCTATGATCCACAAGATCGCGATTCACAAAGCATAGATCTGACTATAACGACAAAAATAATTTAAGACTATAAAAAATAATATTGTATGAATAATGTTACCGAGAAACTTGTAGCTTTAAATGTCGAGACAATGATCTATAAAATCTGTTGCATAAAAGTGACCCGATATATCTTTTTGTCAAAAAAAAAATTTTTGAAAAAATTCAGATAGATCAAAATAACGTATATTCTAATAGCTTCAAGATTTATTCTATTTGTGTTTTGAAATTGTTAATTTTCTTTAGCAATAATATATAAATTATAAAAGAGTAAAATTTAATAGCGAGTGATATTTAATTAATAATATAAATAATATTCACTTCTCTTCGGACAGGATTACATATGTCAAATTTGGATCTTTGTTCGTTTTAATATTGTGAATAAGAAAATAAAAAGATATGATGATACATGTACGAGAAAATTTATAATTGCATATTATAAATAAGAAACGCGGCCGCGTAAAAAAATTTGAAATCTCTGGACAATTCGAAAAAAAAATATATTCCCGAAAATCCAAATATTCTACACTAATCATTATTAATCTTCTGTTAATTTAACGGTAAATTAGCCGTTCCATTTGTGATTTTGTCGTTCAGCCATTATTTTCGGATTCGCCTGAATGCATCGAATTTATGCGCAAAAATTTTTCGCAAAAAAATCATACTATTACAAAAAATCGAAATTCTCTTCTGCGTATTTACTCATCTTAGTTATGGATGGGAATCGCACACGCGCGAGGGAAAAGGCGAGAGAGGTAGAGAAAAGAAGGGGGCAGCCCAACTTATTATCACGATAATTAACAATTTCCCAAGTCATCGGATCGCAAACACTGCTTTTAACATTGAGGTCGAAAGAACGTCAGGTCACACGTCGCAACACCGCATATCGGCGGCTCTTCAACTTTTCTCTCGTTCGCACTATGCCTTAATTATGAGAGATAATGAACGATCGATTACAATGTCATTGTCAATAATCTTATGTAAATTTTGTGTCGAATTAAAAAGTTATTTGTTTCCTCTCGATTATAGAGATGCTTACGTGGACGGTGATTCTCGCGAATGTAAGATCAATATAATCGATTAAGATATATACTTATATATATATTTCATTTCATATATTTGTATAAAAATTATTATGAAAATGATTGAATATAACACATTATATATTGTTTTCGAAAACGTGATTTCATGTTCCTCTCTCTAGATTTTAAAAGAGATTCTTCAACGATTAATATACATATAACTTCTTTGAGATATCTAATCAAAAATCTAGAAGATTATTTCTAAAAAAAATTGATAAAATAAATCAAAATATTTATATAAAATGTAATCGTTATGTCATATTCAAAGTCTAATTTTAACTTATTGTTGATATATTTTAAAAATGCGCCAACTTTGACTTGAATAAAATGCAATCTTGCAGAATCTCTTATTTCGTCTTGTCTAATTAATCAAAATTTATTGTGTTCTTAAATCACAATAATATTCCCGCATATTTTATTTTAAATTAAAATATCCTATACCTATTATATAATTTATAAATTTTAGCATGATCTTAGATTTATACCACAAAGTAAAATTCTATTAAAGCAAAGTTCGTTCAAAATTAAATAAAGGAAAAATTTTTATCTATTTACGAAACAAAAGAAATTAATCTTTCGAATATTCTTCAATTTTAATCACTTTTAAGTCCAAGAGTTATTAATTTTTTAATTCTTCAATAAAATTAAAAAAATAACAACAACCATATAAATAAAATTAAAAAGAAAATGCGAAAGATCTGGCGCTTTGTGCATATAATTAACGATTTAAGTTGAAAAATGATAACGTTTTTCCACGATATCTTACGATATCTAAATTTCCGATTAATTGTCACAATTAATATCCCGTAATCGCGAGGAACGCGAGAAGAAACAACATTATTGTCAGCAGCAATATTATCGGTTAGCATCACTGATCGAATAAAAAATAACACTGTCGTGATAAACACGGATACATCATCCGCAGCATCGTGCAGTTTCCTTCCTTCGTCGCCGGCTCGTTAAACGCGATTCATTATCGGACGAGAGGAAAGGTGAGAGGAAAGGGGGCGAGGGAGGGAGGATGAAATCGGCGCCGCGCCTTTTTTCCCCCCTTTCATCTAACAGCGAATAATGAAAGCCCGTTTGGCTAATATATATTGCACCTGCTAATTCAGGCCGTCCTAAAGCCCGCGGTTATCGCACGTCGCGATGCACCTGCATTATCGCCGCCATCATCTACTAGCGTTGTAGATCTCGTGCATGCATGTATCATAACGTCGATCTCTTTTCACTTTGCTTTGCGCGATGTAAACGCTAAAAGAGAAAATAGACGGCTCGATAAAATCGAACGAATAATCCCGCCGCGATTTTTTCATCCATTTCTTAGATGTCTAATATTTTTCCAAGAGATTCGTACGAAAAATCCTTTCTATGACAAAAATTTAATAGCATTAGAGTTAATTTTGTAGACTAATATTTATAAGAACAGTATTTTGCGAGTAAGAAAAATGGCAATATATTAAAGGTCTGTCGCAGAGTGTTATTTTCGAAGATGTGAAAAGTGACGAAAAAATGTGACAGCCGAGCGTAAATGTCAATTGTCAAAAGCCGGCGTGCCGTAACTTACAATTACACCGCTCATATTTTTCCTTCATAACACTAGCCTGTCGATGTTTCATAGCGCGTGCATATAAGCGTGTCAAAGATCAGGGATCGAAAAAGTAGCGGAGATACGCGTTTTTTCTCTTTCATTATGATTCATTTCTGATTAAGTGAATGGTAACTTTTATACGCAATATTCAACAATATTCTATTTTTAATTTAGACATCCCGCGAAATATATTGGTGATTCTCATATAAAAAAAAAATCAAAGCCGCGAATATTAACTATTTCGACAATTAACGTGCTTTGAAATGGGCTTACAACAAAAATCTAAATGTGCTATAAATTTTTTAAATTTATAACAATTTAAAGCCCTTCGTAACAGATCGACAAAAGCTGTTATTTACCTGGATTTTCATTTCAATGCATTTATACCTCGGTGTTAATTATTTTGCTTTTATTGTTTCGATACTACCAAATATAAAAGGTAAATTTTAAATTTTATAATGATTTATTTGTTAAACGGACTAATCCGAAATTACGTTTGTGCTGTAAAATTAATTTTACAAAGATTTGAAAAATTATATTGCTTTTGGTATCAAGATTTTCTTCCCAGCTCGACTCGAAATCTTTCCGACATCGCGCGTTCCGGATCGAGAACTCGCGATCAATGTACAGACTGCGAAATTTATCCCCTTTTCTTCTCTCCGCCCCCTCGCTCTTAAACCGATAATCCGTTTCCCGAGCGCGCACGTGCGCTCATCAAAACCAAGGGGAGGCTACGAAGGGAAAGAGGGGAGAAATGAATCTCGGAGATGCGTTTACTTACATTGTTGCTTGTGCCTGGACTCCATGAGCATCATTTGTTCGTGTTTGTGCCACGCAGCGTCGGTAGTGTCAGTTCCGGCGATGCCCCTCGCCCCCGCGGAGGGTGGCTGGACACCTCCGCGTGCCCCACCGCCCCCGCCACCGTACTCCATAACGGCGGTGGCACCCTACTCCGCCCTTTCGCTGCTGCCCTCGGCAGTCCTCAGACGCTCACAACATGGAGCCGGTCCTCTCTCGATGCCGCACACGCAACTGCTCTCTATATTTCCTCTTCCTTTTTTCCTCTCCCCTTCCTCTCCCCTTTCTCGGTTCTTGGCTTTATCCGCGATTATTCGCGTTCGCCTCTTTCTCGACGATTCCTACGCCAATATATCGGCCCGGTCAGCCCCCGTGAGAGAGACTACTCCTCTGTAGGAGGGAGAAACACTGGCGATCCAGATTGGGGAGCATCGAAACAACGTCCAAACAACTGTGACGTGACGTATCCTTTCGCTCTCTTTCGTCGTCGTCTTCGTCGTCTTGCTGTCTTTCACCCGACGATTCGGCCCTCTTCTTCAGGAGAAGCACCTTGAATCTTCCCCTCGTTCGAGGGAACTACTCTTGAACGTTTCGCTTCCCGCTTCTCGTCGGCTAGGGCGCGTTTTTCTCGCTCTCATACGAAAAATAGCTCTTATTTACACGCACACTCACGAGAGACTCGTCTTCTCTTATATTTATATATATATATATATGTATATACATATATTTATTTTTATATGTATCTTGTGTTTCTCCCGTTCTCTCTCTCGTGTTTTCTCTTTCTATAATATATATACATATATGTGTATTATGTATGTATATATATATTTTTTTTTATCTCGTTCGCTCGCTCTCACACTTTGACTAAACTTTTACTAACGTTTGGCGGTGATCCGTTGCGGTCTTTTTTTCTTTTCCTTTTCCTAAATATATATGTATACAGTCAGAGGGTTCAGCCTTCGTTTTTCTGTTTGTTAGCAGGTGCGTATTTCGAAAGGGGGAAGTGAGGAGTGGACCGCCTATTCACTTCGCGTCGCTGTCAGCCTTCATGCTGCAAATCGGCGGCGGGATAATGCGATAACACCTGAAATGAAATTATAAAAAAATATTAATATGTTGACATTGTACTATAGACGATTTATATTCGGCGAAATTTCGTGCTATCGTTGCGGATATTGCATCGAAAATATTGTGTATACTGTGCAATTCCATAATCACATATATGTATTGAAAAAGCTTAATTTTATATAATAAAAATTTTTCTAATAAATCCAAAATATAAAATTATATTTATATAAATATATATATATTTACATTAAAAAAAATTTTACATATATATTAACTAAATGTATAAATAATTTTTATTAATAATATATATTAAATAATGTATGTATATATATATATATTTTTTTTTATATAAATATATTAAATATGTATTACAAGAATTGCAAACTTCAATTTTATACATTATATTATTGCATTATATATATATATATATATATATATATATAATGCAATAATATAATGTATAAAAATTGAAGTTTGCAATTCTTAAAATGAAATTTAAAAAATCTGAATATCTCGTCGTAAGACTCTCGATAAACCATGTGACGAGCCGGTGCCCCATCATGAATGAATAATTTCTACAAAGTAGCAAAACGATCTGTATCCGAGAAGCGCTGAAGTTACGGATATTATTGTCGAAAATCCTACCGAAATCGTTGCGAAAGCGGCAACTAATTCGCTGATGCAACAAAGTTTATTTCGGTTTCAGTAGCAAACTAGCAACCGTTACATTAGCACAGATTGTTGCAAGCCGGCGGCGCAACATCCAACCTTCGGACCAATCGTCCTCCAGATGCCGGTTCTCAGACGGTTCGATTGCGATTCACAACGTCCTCGCGCGATCGTACTCTCGATATCTCAATAATTCATCGGCTCTTCTCTCTCATCTCGGCTTATTATTATCCCGATTATACTCTTTTTACGATGAGCACGATTGAATGTACGACTGTACATGCATTCGTTCCATTAAGGTGTCTCAAAATAAAATTCATCTCGTATAGTAAAATCTGGGATACGCGGATTTAAATAGCGGATCGGGTCAGCTTTTCGCGTACATCGATCCGATCCGCGGTAACACGTTTCACGACATATTGTCGATGACGGCCGTAAAGCTCTGAATAATTTTGCCAACTTATAATATCCATTTCTTTTTTAATATAATTTTACAAAGCTACTCGTCGCAAACCTACACGGTAAAAAACATTTTGTATTTCCGTTAAAATTTTCTCGTGTAAAAATATTTGTGTTAAATTTTTAACATACTCTTATGTTAATGTAACATATTATCTGCGTTATTTTGACATTTCTGCGTTGAGTTAATATTTCGTTTCTAAGAGTTAAAACAACACAATTAATATGTAAATGCACGAATTTTTGATGAAATATATTATATGTTAAAATGAACACATAAGTTGTGTTCAATTTTTCTCTCTATAACAGTTTCCATATGTTAAATCGACATATCTCTTCTGTTATTTATTATAAAAATGTAAAAATAACATTTTCTTTTAATTAAATTTAACATTATAAATATGTTAATTTAACATAAACTTTATTTCCAGATGAAGTTTAAGTGTTACACTTTTGTGTTAATTTTTAAACATATTACTTGTGTTATTTATTTACATACTTGCCTTCTGTTAAATTAACATTAAAATTAGAGTGGATAAATTGGGACATGTGAAATATGTTAAATTTAACACAAAATTTTTTACTGTGTATATATTAAAAATTCTTGAAAATTTTTTTAAATATCTTGCGTATTTTAAATTATTTATGTTAATAAAATTAACATAAATAAGAATTACACTCGAAATTAAGATATGTTAATTTTATTAACATAAAAGCTTATTTTGAACTACATATTTTAAATTTGTAACTCTAGCATTTCATGTCAAGCCGCCATCTAATTATGTGCAATTTTGTGATAATTTCAAGTATCGCTTCTAAGATTTTATATACAAATAATGTTATATATAATTTTCTATTTTTAAATAAATATCTATAAAAGAAAAATGTAAATAACATATGTATACGCGGATACGTTCAGAATTTAAGTCGCCAAAATTGTACTGAAATTATACTGAATTTTAAGCTCGGTCGTACTAAAATTATTTTTATTCAGATATTTAGAAATTAAAACCTAAAAATTAGAATTTTAGAAGATGTCGAAAAGCTTAAATTCGTTTGAAGCTGGCTTTACGATCGCGAGAGTTTTAGTTGCTCGATCGATCAATCTATCTTCGACCATGTACCACAGAGATGACGGCAAGAAATGGCAAAAAAGTCGTGGCGACACTCCCCGCAGTGGCATGAATGGTCACGATCGACCCCCTACACGCAAGGAAAAGCTCACTTTAAAGCGGGTAATCACGATAGCACGTCCTTATCTTAAATATATAAGTATCTCATTAATGTATACATATTTGGCGCACGCACAGGAATTAATGGAAAAACAGATTAAGAGAGAGAGAGAGAGACAATTATTAATTTCCAGGTCATCAATCGGACCAAATGAATGAAAAATAAGTCGAATCAAGATAATGCCAAGAAATTTGAAAGAAGAATGTTCGAGCTTCACACTTTAATTAAAAGTGTTATTATTCGATGTGATTTAACAATTGTTTAACACATGGATGTTATAGCAATTGTTAAACAATATCCAGCAAAGAAACAATTTTTTATGAAGCAAAATTTTTTATGAAGCATAATTTTTTATAAAGCAAAATTTTATTTCTAAATTTTCCTTTTTTTTATAGAAATTTTTCCTTTTTTTTATAGAAATCAAGCTTTACGTAAATAAATTTTAATAATAAATTTTAATAATAAATCTTTAAAAACTGTGTTCTGTCCACATAATATGTAATAATTAATAAAATTTTCTCCCTCGAATCTTTTGTATTGCGTCTAATAATTTTATAACTCGTTGCGATAATCAATACGTATCATTAAAGATAATCTAAAGTTAATATTGCGACGCAGCCGACAAAAGTAGAGCAAACGGATTCACAAGTGGTACGCAAGTAACCCTTTGATTGAATATTTAATATTGCTCAAGTCACATGCGGAAAATCATGTCGATCGTCGAAAAGCATATCATTTCCCTCGCCTGCCCTATTTTCCCGCGTTATTTTCTTCCTTCTCCTTTTCAAGTACCTTCCATGAAGCAACTTTATGACGACGTTTAACGATATTCATGAACAAAAATGTGTGACACACGATCCGCTTTAGATTCGAGAGGTATCTTTAAATACATTCGCGAACAAAAAAAATTGAGTAAATACGATCAAATATTTTTATTGGAGTTTAGTATCTGTATATACGTTAGTATATATCAATATCAGATAAGTGAAATCCGTTTTTCAACTGCCAAACGTATCAATCTTGAATTTTCAGTCGATAGGAAATCATTATTGTAGCATCTCTCCAATCCATATTTATAGTTCAACTATACATATATATATACACATATCCATTTTTAAAAAATTTAATTATAAATTTTTTAGTATTTATAGTGTCATCAAATGCTTGCTTTTAAACTTATTAGTGAGCTTTAATGCTTTTTTCTACAATATTAATTGTTAATTAAAAAAACCGCAAACAATGTTTATGCTAAAATTATAATAAAACACGTATAATTCTCTTTTAAAAAATTTTAAAAGAAAATTACTTCTTTCTCAAAATTTTTTCATGAAATTAATAAATTAATTTTAAATAGAAAAAAAATAAATTTCAAAATAAATTAATTTCAAATAATAAAAAAACTTTATAAATTCAGTAAAGATTATATTTCTTCATTGTATAAAATTATTATTATTATTTTATTGCTATTATTATCTTTATGTTCTTTCATTATTATTAATAACGCGTTTATACATTTGAATTTAATATGCTAAATTGACTATTATAATTGAGCTATATAATTTTATAGATACGTTATGTGTATATATATGTATATGCATAAAATATTTATAAATCATATAAAAAATTAAATGACGCAATAATTTGTTTAGGAATTGAATTTTTTATAATGTTTATAAAGCTTTGCAATTAATTTCTTACAACATGTATTTTTATTATATCAATTTTTAAATTTCTTACTAGAAATTTAAAAATTGATATAATAAAAATATAAACAAGTATTTAAGTCTCGTTTCTTTGCACTTTTGGAAAATTATTTTTATGCTGAAACCTTTTTTTTAATCATACCTGAAAATTTTTAACTCGAGGCCGACTTTTCGATTCTATTTTCTCGCACTACCTCTCTCTCTCTCTCCCCCTATATGTGTTATATAGATTGTCTCAAAACTGCCATTATTTTTCGTATTTCATCAATGTACTATGTTTATACACTAACATAAGCTAATCTATAAACTAATTTGTTAACAATAACCTATAGTTTACAGATATATTTTCTCACATTTCATATTACAAATATGAATATAAATTGATAATTGAACTATAAAAATTCCATTGAAATATCAATTAATTAGAATGACCGAAAAAAGTTGAGAATTTTGTATTTCTTCTAATTATTACAATTCATTCAAACGCCTCGTTCTCGCATAAATAAAAGCCATGCCGACAATTCTGAGACAAGCCTTATATACCGTAATGTAAACACAATTTCTCGGAAAGCGTACGACTGTTATTCAGCTCATTATAGATTTCGATCAACGACAACAGCAATCGAAAACAACGACGACAGCGAATTGCACACCGGTGCGGGCGGCGGATTAAAACGCGGTGCAAACGCGGGACGGATTTTCTTGGTCGCGATGGCGAACATATGTTTCCTACGTAGCCACGCAGCACGTACCCGAGAGCTTTTGTTCACGGCGCGCCGATCGATTCGAGGGATCGTGCAACATTGTGCGCTCCATAGAAACAGAACGAAGCGCTCAGGTTTGGGCCAGGTGGTCTTCGCCCTTCCCCACTTGACGCGACGGCGGAACACGGCACACGGCAGTTGGTAGGAACGCGAAACCCGCGCGCACCGCATCAACAGCTGTTTCGCGCGTTTATCGACGATCTGGAAAATCTACCCGATTCACCACCGTGCGCCGAGACTGGCTATCGACTTGTCGAGTCGGACGAATAACGAATGTTACGTTGCGATGCTACGTATCGTAGTGATGCGTGTTTACATTGTAACGTTTATCAATATGATATCATTTCAACCTGATGTCTTCCTTTCCCTTCCCGTGAATGAGACATCAAAATTCGGACATAATTAAGTGCTAATTTATTGCTCTAATTTCCAATTTATCGCTCCTACCAATTAGCGGGAAATTGATATTTATGGAGTGACATGAGGGTTGATGTAATGTTACGTTAACACTCCCGAATTTCTCTCCGAAATATATTTAGCGAATTGTAAATGAAAAACAAATACCAATTTAGTAATTATAGTTGCTAATTGTTAATTAATCGTGTTACACGATATTGCAAATAAATTTCAAAATATATTAATTTTTATGAATGCAACAATAGATAATACTATAACTGTATAAAATAATGAAAAATTAAAAATTAAAAATATCAGCTTTTTTCTGAATTAATCATCGAAAATTCGAGATTAGAGTAAACATATTAACAATAAATTAATGTTCACTTATGACACATATATCCGAATTTGATTCCTAATAATGGAAGTGTCAGATTAACAGAGGTCTCAAAATGTGGGATCTAATATTATCATACCTATCACTATCATATCCATAGATAAGTGAACGTCTAAACACATAATCCGATCGACCAGCTCTAAATTCATGTCCCAAAATGTAAATCATACATATATACAGACACATACACACACAGAGAAAAATGTATACTGTATTCAAATAAATATTATCATTATTTTATATCAAATAATATTATTTATTTTAAGTATATCATAAGTTTGTATATCCACAAATATATTATAAGTTCACCATAAGCATTAAATTTAATTGAATATATTCTGAATTTTAGTAAGTGCAGTATTTTAGTCAAAAATATTAAATTAAAACAAAAATTTGGTTTGCTTACTATAAGAGTTGACTTAAAGTAAGTTTGATTTTTCTTTGATACAACTTTACAATATTCTTGAAGAGAAAATAATTTCTTCTTTTGAGTACATGATAATGAGATTTTCTCACACTTGTGATGAGTATAATTTAAGACTATTATCAAGAATATATTCTTTATTAAAGAAAACTATTACTTAAAAAAAGAAAAATAAATTGAGTAATCGCTTTTCTTGATAGCAGAATAATATTTTTCTCTGTGCACACACACACATCATCGCGAATATAAGCGAGCAATAAGTTTACAAATAATTAACCTAGCAAAATTATAAACGTAACAAAATTATAAATTATTCACCCATAGTTATTCTCCTGATGTCTCTCCGGATCTCCTGTTCTCTCGTTTCTCCTTTGTTGCTTCCTCATGGCACTTATGCGACACTCACGAAAAGTTATTACGATTACACGATTAGATTAGGTTACGATCGCGCTCGCTTTAATCTAAAAAATACGACGATTGTACTTTCCATTCCAATACTTTCGACATTAATCATATTAATGCGATGCGTATTTTATTTTACACTTTATTGCGACGAAAAGATGCGAAAATCATAAGATCGTGATTCGTTTAATTTTTGAAAAACCACGCGGTCGAATTCACACAATGTTGTTCAATAGTACGCACGCACTTTATATATATTTTACTATCTTTTATTATAAATTTTAATTGTAATAATGAACGGGGAAATGATCGCGTACTTGTCATGACTGTGGTTCGTGAGATACTACGCGACTCGCATTGTTATCTACTCGAGTCTCGTAAGAATGACAACAAGGTGACCGCGTGTAAACACTAACGCTCTCAGATAACGACGCGAAAATTTGACGGCGCGGTTGTTTATACGCGATCATCTTATTGTTTGTTATCTATTGAAATAAAATTCGTTAAATATGTATGATTATTTCCTACAATTTTATTATATAATAAAAAACAACTGCCATATATAAAATACGTATATATTAATATAATATTAATTATACTATTAATTATAATATTTATTAACGGGAAATATTATGTGAATTCGATCGCATGATTTTCGAGGAGATTGTAAAGATTTCGTGACGCATCCTCTCATCGTAATACAAAATAAAATGTCCAATATCACATCGCAAGTACTATGAAAAGTGATGGTGTTGGTGATTGTGTTCTGGTTATTAAGGCGCGCGAGATCGTAATTAACTTTGTTTTTTTCGCAAGTAAATGCCATAAAAGAGCAGCAAAAGATGAATGTACAAAGAGAAAAAGAGAAGATTGTGAGGCATCGAAAGACGGCGGAGTAATTATGGCTGGATAACTTATAATTAATATTAATTTATATTAATTTATTGTCATTTATATAAATTAATTATTCGCTTATTTTTGCAATAATAACATTATATTGATATAAGATATAAGAAAATGTAAAAATAACTGATTATAGGTTACGTTTAAATTATCGTTTGCTCATGAGTCACATGCATATGTCAGATTTAATGATTGTATATTTCGAAATTTCCGTTAATCTTTCATCCATCCTACAAAGTTTCAAAAAAGAGAGATAAAATATATTTAATCATACCGAAATAATATTTTATAACAATGTAAAGCGACAGTTATATGCATATAAATATAGATGCATAAATATTGAATATAGGTATTTCAATCGGAGAGAAGATTTACGTGATGAACAAAATATCATTTCTATAGGGAATGAATTTAAAAAAAAAATCTGATAATAAAAAAAATATTATCGATTCTTAAATAAATTATACAAATAAATAATTAATATAAAATTTAAATATGCTTATCTATATCTATGATAATTAACCATTCTGCGATGAGCATTTTATTCCAAATAGAGGTTTTTTGAAATTTTAAGGTCACTTTTTTGTTTAAAATTATTTATTTTCACTTAATGCACAGTATCATCCTAGTAGAATCACCAAAAGAATCTATAACTTGTGAGATATTTAAGAAATTAATAAGTTTGAAATATTATGACACAAAATATTTTGTAAAGTATACTTTCCGGTAACTTTGTTTTAATACTTTTATAAGTCAAACAACGAATTGAATTGATTTTTTGTATAATTCTGTCTCCCTTAATATATTTTTTATATATAAATATCAATTTTTATGTAACAAAAAACATGATCTGATTTTGTTTAAAAAAAAAAAGTAAAGCTAATCTGAAAATCTCGCAAGTTGCATCCGCCTGGAACAAAATGTATTATATCACGGAATATATCTTCTTGATCAAACATTTATGTGAAATATTTTTTTTTTTCTAAAAACACATACTTTACGATTTAGTAGAGATAACTTTTAGTGACTCATCTCAATATTCACAAGCAGCAAATATTTCTTGTTTACAGCGCGGCCAACATTCACGCCATATTAGGCGGAACGTGCGTTTAAATGCGTTGCGATGCAGCGCGCGGAAGAGGTCGGCCGTCACATCATAATTAATGGCTATTATTATCCAGACATTCTTCACCAGACTAATAATAATACCCTCGCCCACTTTCTACGATCTATTTCTGTCCGCTTACGTATTACGCGGAACGTTCGCGCGCACGTTGATACGAAATGAAATTTTCGGCATTTATTAATGATTTCGCGAAATTGTCGATAAATCCGCGCGAGGATGTCGATTCTCTTTTTCTAATTTTTTAATAAACCTTTTATAAGTTTAATCAAATAAAGTTGGCTTAACTTTTTTTAAACGTAAATCTCCCTTAGAAGTGCTATTACTTTTCATTAAAAAAAATTTTAATTACTTAAAGTTGATGTAATATAACTCTAAAATCTTGGAATTTTATTCTTTTATTTAAAGATCAGTCTTATCATAATTATTTAAAGTATTTTATTTAAAGATCAGTCTTATCATAAATCTTTCTTTTTTCGAATATTTATATTTTCAAAAATTCTCTTTCTCATTTTCTTATTAAATTTCACTTAGAAAATCATATTTAAAATATATCAATTTAGTAACTAAAATTTTTTTGTGCTTACAATTTTTCCATTTTATACCGTAAAAATGTACATACGTATAAATCACAAAAAAACTGTAATAATATATTGCGCACAAGGCAAGTACAATATCGATCTATTCTCGGGCAATAATGTTATTAAACTGCAGCATACAATTATAAAGTATGGAACGTGCGCATATAGTGCCTAGCAACATTGGGAAAATGTATCCATATTCTAAGCTATGCAACTATGTCATGGTTATTGTGTGCATTCACTTTCAGGAATTTCAAGACGTCACCTGTGCACGAAATCTCTGCAGTGAATAAATAATTCGAGAAGCGAGAGTAATTAGGACTCATGTACCGTATCGAGGACGTTTACGGTTGTTTCACGCATGTCCTAAGATGACTGAAGATAAGAGGAAGAGAAAAATTGTCGCGTATTCTTAATTCGCGGGACATCGCTCAAGAGACGTTAATCGATATCGTGGACTTTAAGCCCCGCGATGTTGCAGAGTATCGTCTTATTTATTTATATTTACAAGTGCGCGCGACTGTCGCTCGTTCCTCGCTTCCTCGTTTTCGATGCAAGAAGACAACGGCACTTTATCCTTGACGTGAAAGTCGTTCGCTTTTCTTCCCTCATCCATTGACATTCTCGTCGCGACGTTGGCGACGACATCTCTCCCGTCTCTCTTCTCCTCTCCCCCTCCCCCCGGCCCCCTTTACCCTAGGCTCGTCTAAGACGTCGATATTGAAAACGCGTGACTAATGATTATTGGCCGTGGCGTGTTTAACAGCTGAAACGATACGCTCGATGCATCACGTGACTCCCATCTCTTTCGCTCGCTCCTCTTTGCAGAAAAAAAAAGAAACCTCGACAGATACTACCGCCAAAACGACTCGTGAGAATCGCAAATAAGCGAAGAGAAAAATCCCAAATAAGCGATTAGAAAAATAAATATATATTATATGTATTATATATAATATTTAATTATATATTATATAATTTAATTAAATTTACTTATATATTATATAATTTAATCAAATTGATTTGAAAAATTACAACTATCATATATATCAGCGAGAACTGCTCTATTTATTTTTTATCTATTTATCTATGATATTTGTTATAGATGGTTATCATTATCTATTGACGATAGGCGATGTAGATACTTTAGTTTCAATTTTAAAAATATTTTTGCCAACGTTTCTTATGCGTGTTGATTTATGCATATTGCTTGCAATTAATAATAAATACACACATAATTGCAAATTATATACAAAGTTATTTAAATTATGGTCTTGCTCGTAAAGAGTGTCCCTGCCATATGAAATGCTATAACGCGTAATAATATATATAAATAACACGTATAAATAATTATAAAAGTACACACACACATATATGCACATATGAATTATATCGAAAGATAGCGATCTACGAGTGCACGTGTTGTTCCTTCAGTTAATGAAGCACGTATTACACTAGAACTCGCACGGTCGCTTTAATGCGTTAAAGCGTACGCGGTGAAAATACGAGTGCGTTTTTGCAAAGGGGCGAGAAGCAAAAGAAAAATATGCACGTCCATTGCGACGCAGCGAGTTGCGGTGAATAAAGAAAGGGAAGAAGAAAGAGCCCCGGAGTTGCAATAGTAGCACGGTGGTCGTTGCACCTCTGTTAACCTGGCACTCCTGCCAGAGAAATCGAACTCGAATATACAACATAATTAAATGCTAATTTATTGTTCTAGTTCGAATTTATTGCATCTATCAATTAGTAATTAGAAATTAAAACAGAGATATGGAAATGTACATATAACGAGTTATATATATTTTATTCTTGCAAGTAAAAAAAAGATATTTTTTTTTAATTTGTCCACAGCAAATTAATCCAAAAAAAACTAATATAATTTCATCAATTTTATTAAAATATACTGAGAAGTCTAGATAAAAAATAAATAAAAGATAGATAAAAATATATGAAAATTGTGTATAAAATTATGAGAAAATAAATAAAATTCTCTAGAAAAAGATAAAAAATTCCAGTTGCATAAAGTATCCGTAATTGTACGATCATTAATTCGATGAAATGTAAAAAGACGATATCTTTCGATTGTCGCGCGACGTGCACAATCCGTAATAGCGCCGCGGGGCTAAGAGCAAGTCGACCAATAAGTATCAGCGTGGAACGTGTCGCCTATTATTAGACGCGTCGTTTCCGCGTACGGACACGCGGAGAATCGCGTCACATGTGCACGCGGCCTGACGCGCGAGAAAGCGCCATACGTCGCACACGCGACGACGTGTCGTCGCCGAAGGCAGGGAAGCCCGCGCATCGCATCATCGTATCTCGTCTAAAGCTCCAAGCTTTTCCAACGCTCGCACCTGGACGAAGAACGAAAGGTTGAAAATTCGAGGTGATTTCTTGCAAAATAGCGAGTATGAAATATATCTTTTTTCTAATAAAATTATATATAATATTTATATAATTTATTATATATTATATATAATTATATATAATTTATTACAATTATATATAATATTTTTAATATAATTTTATATATAATTTTCTAAGAGTAATAAAATTATATATAAACCTTGTAAATAAAAATAAATAAAAATATTGTAAGTAAAAATAGATAAAAATGTTGCAAATAAAAATTATTTTTTTATTATTGCATCATTTATATTATTATATCTGTTTCCTCTTGGTAATGTTACTATGCGAAAATTGTACACGTGTTCTCGCTCAGGGAAAAGAATCGTCGCTTGTACAGCGGACATACCTATCGGATGTGTTTGTGCGAGAGATTCATACCGTAATTTTGCCGAAACGGAAATCGACCGGCGCGTCGGAATTTTAAACAGACGTCCTTTCGTCTCGCGTGTATAAGATTTAATTGCAACGACCGTCACAGCAGGCTTGCTTCGCTAAAAGCAGATATGTAAACGCGAATTCGTCCCGCGCGATTCCGCTTATTGTGCATAACTCGAAATTACATCGAATCGCTGTTCATTAATGTCATAATGCAGTGAAAAATGCGCGTGGAATTAACATTCTTTTTTGTACTTGCTTGTACTATGTTTGACCGAGACGTCGAGACTCGGTAGAGGAGAGGGAATCTATTAAAAGGATTGTTATTCGGGATGCACTCTTTGTCCCTCCCTCTCTCTCTCTCTCTCTTTTCAATCAGACGTAGATATTGTCGACGGGAAAGGTCAAATAATTCCTTCGACGACCCTCGAAATATGGACGCGGGCGAAAGGTCAGAATTTTACGAGAATATATTCCTCGCAAGCGCACGTGGTTAAAGGGTAACGGGACAAAAACCGAATCGCGCGTACCAACTAAAATCTCGACCTTAAGTGGGTTTCTCTTAGGTATTTAAGTAGAGACTTAATTCATCGCACATTTAAAGCAAAACATCAATCAAGAATGATGCAAAGTTATTTCAGTTGTGAAAGAAATAAACTGACAACGTAAAGGCAGAAAAATTGATGCAGAGGTGTTTAACACATGTCAAAATATGTATAAATTTTATCGTGTCATGTTTTTCGCGTGGTACGATTTTTGCTTTTTATGATCATTTCCTCGTATTAATTCGAAATAGTGTCATCTTTTACATTATTATAAAATATTATGTATATTTTGAACAGATATAATCTCTCTCAAGATTTTATTTCAAACTTTGAACTCCCTTCCTTGTAAGATTTTTCACTGTATAATATTTCAACTATTTCCTCATTCGATGTTAAATAGAATTTTCTCTTAAAAATCAAAGCATGTGCATAATTTTTTAATTGTTAAAAATTAAAAATAAAGAATTTATACATGCAATTTAATTTTCAGAGATGTGTGCAAATAAATAATAAGACCTCTACCTCTCATTTTTGTCCCATTTAAATTATATAAAGTAAATTTAAACTTTCACCTTAAATTTAACGCAAAAATAATTAATTTCACTGACAAGAAGTGTCTATAATTGAAAATATTTCAACAGCTTTATAAATATAAAATTATTATACGCGCGCTTATAAATTCTTATAATGCATCTAAAAAGTTAAACACAATTTTAAAATGTATTAAATATATCATAAAGCGTAATTTTTCAAGCTTTATATTTTCACACAATCATTGGAATTTCAAAACTTTCTTCTCACGAGGCTCAATAGCACTCGATCGACAATAACCACGACATTGGTAATCGTGCCGGGGCATCCGGCTCGTTTTATCGACGCGACTTCTTTTACTGTGTAAACGAAAGCGTGTTTGCGCCTGATAAATGGAAAAATTCGAAAAAGTCTCGTCACGGGTCGGAATTTAACGCAAGTGTAACTCCGATCTGATAAACGTCATCTGTAACTGACCTACCATCGATATTTCGCACGTGTCTCCTTCGACTTCTCCGGCTTTCGCGACTGCACGAGTCGAAATCGCCGAAAAATATAATCGAATTCGTGGAATCTTACGATTGTACGTGTGCTTCTCGAGAGCGATGAATCAATTAGGGTACACATTGCAGCGATAAGAAAGATCGTCAACGCTGATTAAGCAGACGTTGAAATGCGTCGGAAAAAAATTGCTTGATTGACCTCTAAGTCAGCGCGATTTTTTTTTAATTCGGGCTGTACATCTTCTGCAAAGTATCCCCGTATCTATATCTTCATATTGCGTTACAACGATCTTATCGAGTGATTTTTTTCATTAAACTTTGTACAACATAATCGCCGATTTAAGATACAGTCTGCGCTTCGTTAAATAATTAAATCATGTAAAAAGAGACATTGATAAAACTAAATGTTTTATATATTTTTATTAAAAAAAAAAAAAAAAAATATATATATATATATATAAATGTACATTTCCAGCAATAAAATCGTGTCGTTTTATCAAAGGCAAATCAAGTTGTTGAAAGTTACATTTTATCAATATTTTATTTTCAAAAGCACGATTTTTACGTTGAAGGTAGCTTTATTTATTTGAATAGCGATATAAATTTATTTTTCAAAAAAAGGAAAAAAAAATGGAACCACACGATCTTTGCGCCGACGCGATATCTGCGCGAAAAAGTAGATTCGTTCCAACGGTAATTAGTTTATAACTGGAATTAAGAAGACAATGCAGTGCATTCCGAATCCGAGAAATTACACTCGGAGGAACGGATGGAGAAGACGTACAGAAACAAAATCACATTAATCGATACGAACGGAACGGCATAGAGAGAGAGAGAGAGAGAGCCGTATTCTTGTTTTAAAGTGCAGACATACGCGTCGTGACTCAACATGTTTCAGAGAACAGCATTGTTAGCGTCGACGCGTCGAAAGTCATACCGAATCAATAAAGTGGATCTCTGCACGATGAGTGCAACCGCGACGTAGGTGGCTTCCTCGAGGCGAATCTCCCGAGGAGAAGATCCTCGATTAAAAAATAAAAAGAAAAAAAAATCGGCGGCAGCCGTAATTTACGAAGTGGTCCTCTGGCGCGAGATCGTAATCGCGGATGTGTCGTTGTTCGCGGGCAATTTATTGATTCGAGGCACGTAATTTAATATCAAACTGATAATGACATCGCCGCGTCGAAATTAGGATCTTATTTCGCAAAGCTACGCACGTACACGTGAATCGAGCAGATTGATGCTTGAAAACACAATCGATGAAGCTATTGTACAAAGATGGAATACACTTGCGCATTTTCATGCAATCATGCATATATATAAATTGCAGTCAATTACAATTAGTTTACGATTGAGAAAATTATGAATGAGGGCAGAATTACGTAACTGCCCCATTTCATCGTAATTATAAAACAATTTTTAATAATATATTAATAAAGAATTTTATATTGATAAGAAATTAATATATAAGAAAAGTAATAATATATAATAAGGAATAATATATTAATAATATATATTAATAAGGAATTAATATACAAAAAAAAATAACATTGTACTTATAAAACAATTATTAATAATATTATTAATAAAAAATTTTAGATTAATAAAAATTAATCTAAAATTTTTAATATATAAATAAAGTAATAATGTATAATAAGGAATAATATATCAATAATATATATTAATAAGGAATTAATATACAGAAAATAATATATAAATATAGAAAAATAATACATAAAAAAATTTAATATGTGCAAAAAGATTACCTAACAGAGGAATCGCGTAAAACTGGCATATCTTCGAGGTCTGCGAAATGCAAAAAATCATTTGCGTATTACCGGGAATAATTACGAAAAGAAAAAAAGAGTTACACTCGTAATCCGCAAATCCATTATTAGTCTTTTTTTTTACTTCTCGAGGCTTTAATTTAGGTGTGAAAGAAAAAAAAAGGAGCAAACACACGTCTCGATTGACTCGAGATAAGGTATATTTAGATAAATGTGTTGTATCTCTTCTTGGAATCGGTCTGTATCAATTTTCGGGGGGAAGTCGACGCGTTAACTTCGAGATATCGAATCGCGCTCCCTCTCCTCGTCGGTTTTTCCCGCCTTCGGTTTATTACTTTTTCGGACGACACGCGCAATAACACGATTGCGCGATAATGCGAAACACGCGATGCAACGACGCGGACTTATTACGCGGTTCTTTTCCCACGTAATGTCACCATTTGTAGAAATTTTTGCAGTAAGAAAAGAAATTTTGACAGCATGTTTACGATATCTGGCGATAAAAAAAATATCGTCTTATCTCTAAATCTTTTGTGCGTGTATATGTGTTCGTATAAGAATTTTATCGCATCATAATGAGTATTAAAATTCCAGGGAAAACATTAGGAAATATATATGCATGGAAATTACATTTTTAAAATGTCTCCAAATATTATGTTATCGAATTATTGTGTGTGCCGTACATTTCTCATCGTATAAATATTCACTTTTCGTTTATATCTTATCGTTTTTTTTTATCAGATATTTAACGTTTGGTTTTTCCTCCTTATATTTTCCAAATTTCACTAATACATTTTCTATCTAGGATTATTAATTGTAAGCTATTTTCGATCAAAAACGTTTGATATCTATGTCATGATTCAGAATTCAATCTGACAGTTTGATATCTACAAGTATCTGATATGTGAATAAGATTGACAGATAAAATAACGATATAAAATCAATCGGTAAAATATGTCGGTTCAAATGATTTAACCACAAGACAATCCCGATGCATAAATATGCAGAAAGCGAGATCTAATGACTTTAGGAATGACTTAGTCCAGGAAGTGTTACGACGTTAACGAATCTTAATGTGCACACTCGTTTATTTTCAGGTTTTGTTCCTCGAAACTCCTTACAACTGTAAATACGACGGCAACACTGGTCGTAAACCTACCACTTGCAGTTTAATAACACGATTGCGCGATAATATGAAACGCGCGGTGACGCAAGGACGGACATATTCCTGTATTAAAGACGTATTAATATAAGATTAATTTTGTCACATCGATTTTGTGCATTCGAATCAAATTTCGAACTTTTTTTTTTGAAGATATTTTTACCTTCTCCGAAAAATAATTGTAATTAAAAGAATAAAATTAATTGCAAAATTATGTTTTGCAAAAAACTCGTCTCTCGAAAACGAAAATTTTCTCTAGTCACACTGCACCAAAAATAGCCACAGAATGCTCTCTAAAATCATTGATCAAGACTCTCTTTAATCAAGAGATACGAAGAAAGTAAATATAATTTTAGAAATTAAAATATATATCAATTTAAGTGATAATAAAAATATATAGATAGTATGTTATTTATAATTTTATTGCGATTGCATGTCAATAAACTTGCGACAGATGGAATAATTACACTGCAAATGCGTGAATATTTCATATGCCATACTATTCACTTTCTCATTTCTTTTTTAATGACGTGCAATCGTGTACATTTTAGATGTAATGAAGAATCGAATAAATGACACGCATTAAAAAGACTGGAAGAAATATTTAAAAGATTATGCAATTAAATAACACAATCAAACTACGTTAATTTTAATATGTATATATAATATTTTAATAATAATATTTTAATATTAATAATTTAATATATATATAATATATAATAATTAAATCCGCTTAACTCAATTTTTTCCTCCAGTCTATTAAAGAATAGAAAAATGTAAGAAATATTATCGATATATCGAGCGAATCAAGACACATTACTCCGGCAGAGAGAGAAAGAGAGAGCGCAATCGACGAAAAAAAAGAAAAAAAATAGAAGTCGGAGTCCCCCTCCCTCGAGGCGCTTAAACAGCTGTTCGGCAGCGGCGCGGCAACAGAGAGGCAGCGTTAATACTTACGACGAGCTTTGAGGTTAGGTCCGTCGTCGTGGAAGGATTCGCGGATCGGACGAGGGCGCACCTCGCTGAAAACGCATCTCTTCGCGTGCAACGAGCCTCCGCGCATTTCGAAACCGGGGGGCACGCTCGAGCGGGAGACAAACGCGGACGAACGCACGCTTACAACGCACACGTAAACAATGCGCGACGCGACGACACGCGCTCGCCTTTCGACCGTTCGATCGACTGGCGCGACGCGAGCGGTCGAATCTAACCTTAAAAAAAACTCGGACGATGAGAGCAGAAAGAATCGATGTTGCGTACCTTGGACGCGGCTCCTCTCTCTCTCGCACAGGCGGGAACGCGTTTTTCCCTCTTCGATCCTCCCCTCGGACGATCCCGACGACACCGTGGAACAGGAGACGAGGTACCAGACGGGGGTAGAATCTCGAGGAGGAGAAAAACACTCGGCGCACGACGACGAGGAAGAAAACCCGCACTACCGGGCGCACTCAATCATACAGATATGTGTATGTATGCGTGTGTGGGTGTGTTACATACGCGGCACACACATCACGTACGTTTCACAGATTTAACAGTCGCGCACTTCACTTCACAGAACGTGGGGGGAGGGGGGAATGAAAACTGAATATATATATATATATATGTATATCTCTCCGAGATGTGCACTGGCGGGAGGAGAATCACCTTATCGCCGAGCTGTCAACGCGCGCTGATTCGCGCGCCAACTTTTCGAGCGCGAAAACGACGCGACGCGGCTTCGCTCGCGAACGCACGGAACGACTCCCTCGCTCGTCGCCGAAAAGCAAGTCGAGCTGCCGCGAAGAACAGTCGCGTTTGACAGCCGAGCGGAGTCGGGGATCTGACAGTTGGAGAGCGCGCGCGTTGTCCGGTCTTTCAGGTTATGGTCGTCGGCGTCACCGCGTGCAGCGCGAAATCCCACGATGGCTCGCCGATCGCCTGGCCGTACTCGGCGATGATTTTCACGATTTTTCGACGCGACGCGAAAATGGAAATTCTCCTCCTCCTCTTCCTCCAAGTGGAGACTGAGGGGGTCCCCGGACCCCACGGGACCGACCGGGCGCCTTAAGGACGCGCCCCGATCTTCCGGCGTTCTTCCTCGACCTCGATCACGAGGCGCCCGCCGCCTCCGTCGACGCCGGCGCTGCCGCCAGACGGATGGGGGAGGGGGAGAGGCGACGGAGGAGAAGAGCGCGGTGCGGACGTGTACTACCGGCTGACACCCCCCGCTTGAGCGTCGCAATGAACTCGCCCAGTGTACGTAGGGTCAAAAGCACCGCGGCAAAATAATAACAGAACGCAGTCGCCGCCGCCGCTGTCGCCGCCAACGACGTGCGAGCTCGGCGGTAATCGCCGCCGCCGTCGTCGTTGTCACCGTCGTTGTTGCCGTCACACGAGCGCGACCTTCCTCTCTCTCCACCACCACCAGCAGCAGCAGCCGAAACTAGCCGTAACCGGCGACGGCGTCGCGCGAGAAACGAGACAACGTCGACGAGACTGCACGATAACAATGTTGTTGTTGTCGTCGTCGTCGTTGCTGTCGCGCTACGGTAGCAGCGCGACGGATGCTGCCGTTAATAACAACGTCGCTGATGTATTTGTTATTGTTTTTGATGCTCACGGGATTTTTGCGGCCGCCCGAGACGCTCCTCCCGGGATCGTCGTCGTCCTTGCTGTCGCTCTTCTTCTCGTCGACGACGTTACTGTTGACGGTGACGGTGGTGGTTGTTCGCGGCCGCGGGTTTTGGCGGGTTTCCACGGGCGACGAGCGCGCACACCACTGGCACACACCGCGGCCGCCGTGCATTCACCTCGTCCTCGCAGCACGCGCCGCCGCCGCCGCTGCTGCCGTCGCCGTCGCCACCGCCGCCGACACGCACCGACGAGCGCTCCTCCTCGCCAGCTCGCGTCGCAGCCGTGATCGGCCTCCACGAGGTCCCCCGCGGACGCCTCGTAGGAGCTGCACCGGGTTGAGATTGTTGTCGCCGCCGCTGCCCCTGCTGCCGCTGCCGATGCCTCTACCACTGCTGCTGCTGCTGCTGCTGTTGCTGTGCCGCCACGCCACACTGAGACACACGAGACGAGGTCGTTCGACGCACCACTGTTTCGCGGACGCGCACGAATGAGCACCGATCACGACGAGCCCGCGACGAGCGCGACGCGTAACGCGCGACGTTCTCGCAGCACACACGAGAATCGTACAACGTCCTAACCGCGGGGACACCGCATCGCTTTCACGGGCGAACATGGAGCTGGATCCATGCCGAATGCTTGGCGAATCGGCCGGCAGGCGGCGCACTCGGGCGCCACCGTCGTGACGGAGAGAGAGAGATAGCGCGCGCATATCTCGGCACAGCCTTCGAGTACCGCGCCGTCGCGCGACCCGCCGCAGGTCTGCCAACGCGATACCGCGCCGCTTGACAACAGCGAATGCGCCCGACTCCCGCCAGATGGCGCCCCGCGCGCGGTGCGCGCACCGCCGGCCCTACGCGTCGCGTCGCCCCCGCAATACCTAGGGTGATTTCGAATCGATATCCGGTGAACGAATTAAACGTCGATATCGAGCGAATTGAGATGCCGGACGCGTTTTAATTTACGAGTAGAAAAACCAAATTAATCGTTATTAATATTACGTTATAAATTACGAGTAGAGAAAGCAAATTAATTATTTGATATAAAGCTCAACTTTAAAAAAAATAAAATTGTCACGCTTTGGTTCGTGTATAAAAAAATCGACAGACATTTCGGCAATTGCATTTTAATTTTCGAGCTTCTCTGTATCTCTCTTTCTGACTTTGCGAAAAATGTAATCGCGAGGCAAGTATGCATAATTTCGCGTTGATTGCTAGAAGACTAAGAAAATCGCGATTTTTCGGGAAGAAAATACTTATCTTGAAAAGAGCTGTTAATTAAAGATGAGTCGTTAATCGTATTCGTAATAGAAAATAGATTTGGGATACAGTGATTTATTCTTCCATTTCTGCTGAAGTCATTAGGAATTACACGCGATGATAAGGCATTTACATCCGAACAAGGCTGACAAGGGAATTATTTGCCAGCAATCTTTGATCGATGAACTGGACGGTTCATAAACGCAAATCGCGTTAAATTGTAATATAAATTGTTCGCCGGAGCAATCGACAATTGCGTATCTGAAAATTAAAACAAAACAATTTAAGTATATTATTTAAGTATATTATTTAATTTAAGTATATTATTTAAGTATATTATTTAATTTTGAAAAGGCGCATTAACAATTTATATCAAGTTTAAAAGTATCAAACCATTTTTTTCAAAATATTGACGGATATACACAATTAAATAATCACTAAATTGTAAAAATGGTTTTTTTTATTGTATCATATACAGATATACAGATCAATTAATTGTATTGATCTATTATGTACTTCTATGTGCACGTTTATATATTTATTCTAAAGTAATCGGTATAGTATATGATTTATGTATATAAATATGTACACTTAAAGTAAATAAATTAAAGTAAATAAATAAAAATAAATAAAATGTGTTTCATATATATATCATATAAAAATATCACTAAACTAGTACAAAAAAAAAACAATTAAGAAGGAAAAATCACAAATCTGTAATATCTGTTATATCTATATAACAAATTTATTATAAATTATGAAAATAAATGACTTTGCTCTTAGTAAAATAATCTTTTAAAGGCACACATAATTATAATTAGAGGAAAAATGGATAAAAAAATAGATAGCCTCACTCTTGTAAAAGTATTATTACTTATTTAAATCAACTATTAAATTTGAAAAGCTTTACGTGTGCACAGAACAATTTGGTACATCATAGAAAGTATATTTAAAATATGAGAAAATATATATGTATATACATACATAAATTTTGCTCACTTTTTTCAACACATTGTCATCACAATTTAAATACTTATTGAAATAAATACAAATTTCGATATTACTTAGTGTCAACGAAACTATATAATAGAAAATCATACATTGTTAAGTGATATACATTGAAGATATATACATTGTTAAGTGATGGAAAACTTTATTAACAAGTGCACGCATACTTATAATGCATGACAGGTAAACATAATTATTATATTATTATTCTTGAGGTGAGATGGCACTCGATAAACTGTTTTCTTTATAAAAATCATATGTATAACGAAGAATAAATCAGATATGGCATGTATATAGTTCTGAATTAGTTTACAATAATAAAAGTCTTAATAAAATGAGATACGCTATTTAAAAATAAATTTGTTTATATAAATCCGTAAACATATATATTTTTCTCTTTTCTGATATATTTCTTCATATATATATATATATATATATATATATATATATATATATCTCTTTGCATAACATTTTCCGCATAACTATTCTACAATGATATTTCTATAACCATGAGAACAGATGGTCAATGAAATATCCAATCTTTAACAAGAAATAATAATGACCTATGATAAAAGGAATTCTAAAAAAAAATTATTTTCACAAAAAAATTCATGTATACTTTTTTGCAAATTCCATAATACATTCCATCCATAATCTTTATTGTTTCTGCTGTAAATCTTCATTACATTAGCGTTATTATGTATCATACGTTTTCTGTGTGTGTGTATTTATAAGGTTCATATATTGTTCTACTAATTGTATGTACTTTTTCTTTTATTAAATTGTCATATTTTTATCGCCAGTTATGCATATATAAATCTACAATAAAAGTGATAATAATCAAACAGTATTAATCATTGCGTAGTATGCAATGTTACAAATATTATAATACATATTACAATATTACATATAATATTATTCTGATTGTGACAAGTCTTGCAATGTGAAAAAGGAGATAATGATGTGGTTTTTTTTTCCAAACACTGTTCCATTATTTTTTTCCATTATTGGCGCGATTTGCACAATCCTTTAGTTAAACACATTTATGTAGAAATATTTGAGCATATATTTATATAATCCTCTTCATTCGGAACTCATTATGAATTCATGTTTAAAAATTCATCTCCCTTCACTTTTTTGATATCAATTAAATTTCATGTACATAACATCACAGAATAACAATTTATGTGTGGTTTTTATGATCATGTTTAATATAATATTCCTTGTAACTTTCAATATATACATATATACGTTAACATGAAAGTCATTAAAGTTATCATTACTGACATGATATTCTATTCGATGTATGTGTAATTAATAGTTTTAAAACTTGCCCCGAAAGTTTCCGCGATTTCGATACGATCTTCCTCCCTTTCCTCTCAAAATGTGACCTTTGCCTCTCAAAATCTTTTCCCTTCCATGCCAATCGTGTTCTCTTTGGAATGTATGGTCATCCACTAATTCATCGTCGGATTCTTCCAATTCCATTGGACTTTCTCCGCGGCTATGATCACTCCTCCTGTCATGGTAATCGTCGCGTTCCATAGAACGTCTATGATAATCTGGCGAATATCTGCTATGATTATAATGATCACGTGCTGCAATATGAGTGGAGAATTCATCTCTATTTCTAACAGGAGATTCTAATCTTAAGTTTCTAGATCCATGATCTACAGATTCTACATGATGTTCATGCTCGTCGGTGGATCTTCTAGAAGGAGATGTTTGTCTGTTCCAAAAACGTCTCTGCGAAGAATTATTTAAACTCCATCTGAGATCGTCGACGTTACGAAAACTGGAAGCATGCTCATACGGTTCCCGTATCCCGCTCCGATCAAGACGTTCCATTATCGGTCGCTTGTCTTCCTTTATTGGCGACTGGAGATCGATTAATAGCTGTGTAGGCGAATATACCTGTGTTGCAACGTCAACCATGGTGACATATACTTGCACGCCCTTCGTTTCCGTTTCTAATTCATCTGTTTGACAGATCTTCTGATGCATCTGAGTTGTCGATTTTGGAATCGGTATCGGCTGTTCCTCTTTGTTGCTCTCTTCCCAAAATATCTTGGTTTTGCCTTTCTGAAGAAGTATCGAATTCGATGTATGATCCTCGGCGTCATTTTTCGTATCACCTTCTTCATTGCGATCATAGAAAAATCTGCCCTTCATCTTTAAACGTGGATCCTCAAGTGGAAGCTGGCACAGCGCTTGTTCGCAATGCCGCATTATTTCAGGCTTGAATCCTATTAGTGAAAAGAAAACAGATTCACGTAGAATCAACAGCCGAAGGATGTGCATGCCGTAATGCTTATAAAGATACGCATGTCATGCTTCTTGTAATCTTCACGCACATTAATCATACAATAGGGCACACAAATGTCTTTATACAAAAGAGTACACTTTGATTATATATTAAATAGATACATCGCGCAACTTTCACATACATGAAGCGCGCGATTATAAACACTTTATTAAAAATGTCATGATTCTTACCTGGATATAGCACCGGTATATTAGATGGATCTAGAGGATGTGATAAAAAATATAAAAAATTAATATTATTTGACAAATTACATCAAATACTTTTTATGATTGATTAAAAAATGAACTGTATATAAAGTTCTTCTATAAATTTGTCAATGAAACACGAAACAAGTAAAAACATACTCGCACCTTTGGCTGAAACAGACGCTTCCAGTAGACTGGATAAGCTGGTTTTTTGCTGTAAGATCAAGTCATAAAAAAAAGGTTAATCTATTTTCTGCATGTTATTCATTTGTAATTGAAATAACGCTCCATACGATGAATCAAAATAAATTAATATCCACTAATTTCGATGTAGCGATAAACGCTTCCTCGAATTTAAAACAAGATAAAAAGTATTCATCGTAATTATGTATTAAAATTACTTTTGGTTTGGAGATGACCGGTGGTTCGGGTGTTTTCATTCGTTCCTCGTGCGGAGCATGAAATTCAGTGTACGATGTTGCTGATCCACGTTCCGCGTAATTCTGTGACGACGTGGACGGTGCAGTCGAATGATTCGAAGATTTGCTCGAAGATTCAAATTGACGAATCGGCGATCGTTGAACAGAGGTCATAGTGTGCGACGGATTATATGATATTTGTGTATGATCCATCACCGGTGCGGGCACAGGTTGTGGCGACGGTACCGGCGTAGGGAGCAAGGCTGGACAGATGGTCGATGGCGGGGGTGGTGGTTGAATAGGAGGGGCGACATTCGACTGATTATACATGACGGGACCGGAGGAATATTCGGCTGGAGGTAGGATGTGCGATGGCATGGGCAGTGGCGGTGGCATGGGTTCGAAATTCATTGACGGTACACCCGGCATGGATTCGAAATTCACAAACGGCGGTCCACTCGGGATAGGTAACATAGATGATGACGGCAAAGGCGGTGCAAGTGGACCTGGTTGGTGCATGTACGTCGAAGGCGCTACAGATGGTGGTGGTGGTGGTGGCGGTGGTCGAGGTTCCGTTTCTTGTTGATACACAGGTGGATTGAGCAGCGGTGCAATTCCTTCCATTGTTGCGGGTGGTACATATCCACTGCTGTTCACACCGGTCGGCATCATTGCTTCGTTTCTCAATTGTCTTGCCAGTTCGTTAATGAAGGGCGACCGCTTCCTCGTGCGCTTCTCCACAGATCTGCTGCGCGTGCGACTTCGGCGACGAGGGCTGTATCGTCTGCTTGTGGGCGAGCGGCTCGAGCGTCTTCTACGTTCCATACTGCGGCTCCTCCGATCGTGAGATCGACTTCTTCGGCTTAACAATTTAAAGTAGTTACAATTGCGATGTGTTAAGATAAAATTACTAAGATACAGTCTCTATTACATTAGTAGATATATATGTCTGTATACATATTTCTACATACATTACAATAAGAATATAAAACGTTTAATGCAAAATGCTTGTACAGCTCTCTCTCTATCACATAAATAGTAATAAACATATTTGTATAAAATGGCTCTTATAGTACACACAGGTACACGCACGCATACATACGCGGAACATACACACGTAGCGTAAAAAAGAATGATTATTTTTAAATTAATATGGATTGTGATTGATGGATTTTTCTAAATTTCTCTTTCTTAAATAAATAAGAAATCGAAAGTCTGAGAATTATATAATAAAAATTACGAATTATTTTTCTTACCGTTCATGTATCCATTCGGCGCGTCTTCTTCGCGATCGTTCAGCGCTCCACCTTCTATCTGCGCTGGATCGTCGTTCCCCGCTAAGTCGTCTAGGACTCCTTCGACGATCTGGACTTAACATGGGACTTCTTCGGTCGGAGAAATATCGTGGTGAATTTTTTCGTCTGCCTGGACTGTATCGATGAGGACTTCTATGTCTCTCCGCGCTTGTTCTGAAAGGACTCCTACGACGTTCCGGACTAGCTACAAAAGGACTCCTTCGTCGATGAGGACTCGATCGAAGTCTATCGGGAGTTCTGCGTCGTACCGGACTCGATCTGGAATAACGATCGAACGATTTGCTCCTGCGATGTTCTCTGCTTCGTTGCGCTTCGCGCTGCGCTCGTTCCCTATTTTGTTCCTCCGTGATGCTCTGAATGGCTTCAGTTTCCGTACCAGGTGGGACTACATTGTCCGAATCAAGCAAATGCTTAATCGCCTTCTCCTTTTCGGCAAGAAGTTTACTTTCAGTATCTCTCTTCGTTCGCATCTTGTCCCGTTCGATATCCTTCGTGCTTTTCAAAGGGTCTCGACGAATTTCCTCGCGTTTCTTCTCTTCTCTCTTCGGCTTTACACGGCTGTAAGATCCTTTAGGCTCAGGACGGTGGCGTTCCCTATAATTACTCTTACCATCATTTGTTTGCCAAA
Organism: Camponotus floridanus; assembly: GCF_003227725.1. Taxonomy (NCBI): domain Eukaryota; kingdom Metazoa; phylum Arthropoda; class Insecta; order Hymenoptera; family Formicidae; genus Camponotus; species Camponotus floridanus. Next base: position 504,986 of record NW_020229859.1, on the reverse strand, counting down.
GAAATAATTATATATATATAACTATTATAACTATTATAAGTTTTCTTATTACATGTAATAAATACAGCAAAATATACAAATTGTCTGATAATATAGTTTTGTAACTTATAATTAAATTGCTAAAATTAGAGTGTAATACATCTTCTATAATATAAATTAATGTAATTAGAATGTAATTTATCTTCTATAATATAAATTAATGTGATTAATTCAAATAAAAAAAAAAGATCACAATTAATTATAATTCTTTTGTAATAACTGGACTTGTACATAAAAACATTTTGTACAAAAACACTGTATATGTATATGTATGTGTATGTGTATGTATGTGTACACACACACACACATACAACATAAGAATCATTTATATACACTAAAGACACTACCTAGAGGATCGTCTCTCTTTTCGTTCCATCGCATTTGTTTTGTCTTGCTCATTTTCGCGATTTCTCTCTTCATCTCCTTCCCATGCATCTACGACGTCCAATCCTTGCATAAAGTCTTCGTCATCAAGGAATTCTTGTAGTTCTTCATCTGGTATCTCCTTAAGACCCTGGATTGCACGTTGCACATCGTCATTGGTATTTTTCAACGAGGAATCCTTGAGTAGCTCATGAGGTTGCTTTATATGTATCTTGGCAGTAGGCTTCACGTCTTCTTGCTTTATCTCCACTTGACTGTCATCTTCTTTATCATTTGTATCGGTCATGTTGCTCACCAACTTATACGATTACTTCAATAATCTGAAGTAATCAATGTAGAATATTATTTTAATTATATCAACTTTTAAAATTTGCACAAAACTTAATTACTCCGCTTGTATTTACATTGTTACCACATTTGCTTCAATTCAATTCTTATAGGAAAGGTGATATAACATGCTCGAGCAAGTAGTTAGACGCAATTAGTTGGTTTGTGCTATTTTTTTAATTATATGGCTAGAGTTTATCGCATGTAATATCATATTCTATAATCTCTATACCTTATTCTTGAGTATGTCTGTAACATAACAAAGTTATTCAACATGTTCATTAAGATTCAATATAACACTGCAATTTTTAACAATTAGAAATACCTGTTTTTGCCAAATTCTATAACATTGATAAGTAACTGACAATGTAATAATTCAATTTGCATAAAATGTTCAATATAAATATACCTAATTGATTCAATCTAAGAAATGAAACAATAACTTTCTTAAATTAAATTTTGATTAACTTGATTTTAATTTATCAAATTACCTGCATTCTTTTAACAGAGATAAAATTATTTTTTATTACTTGACATATATATATAGGGAGAGAAATTAAATTAGAAATAAATGACAAATAATGTATGCAGTTGGAAATTTTGCTGCAGATAATTCTTGACTTAATTAGGCCGATTAAGTTAATCGGAATTTAGTCGAAGGCTTAAGATTCGGGGTTTTCTGTTTTGTCTCCGATGTGTAATCGTGAAAAAAATGTTGGGAAAAGAGATTGCAATATTATTGCAAAACTTTCGCATAAATGCACGTATCAATTATCGAACGATCGCTAAAAAGATAAAGATGCAGTCTTGCTTCAATATAAAGTGTGAATGCACGATTAAAACAATACCCTTAATGCGAAGAATGCACGCGAGTCCCGATGAAAAAGTCCTCTCTTTCTCTCTAATCCACCATATTGTTCATCTAACCTAACCCAACTTTCCTGATTAGATCTTAAATATCCTGTACGAGATTTCACTCGTCATCGTATATATATTTATGCAATTTTATAGAGATTATTTTTGCTGTTACACCTTACATTTATTAATAACGATAAATGCGCATTGTAACTTCCGTATTATTTTTTTTTTATAAACCGTTACCAATTTTACACAGAGTTATATTCAACAATCTCTTTATTAATAGGGCTGTTCTTTTTAGGTGAATTAGAACGGAATAGAATGAGACAAATATATATATATTTAAAAGTGTGAAAGAATGAAAGGAAAAGAAAAATGATGTGCAAAAAATTCTACTAAAAAGAACAAACCTAATGTCTCGTATTTCGTACTGGAATGAAATGAACAGAACTGAATCCGAAGCGATATTGGATATATATATGTAAAAAGAAATATCTACATATATATATATATATAATATATATATATTTTTTAACTTCGTTATTTAATTTCTTGCATTTAAAATGACATAGTTAAGATTAGACATGTGTAAGATATTGAAGAAAAAAAATTGTTATACATATAATACATATAAGTAAAATATATATAATTATTACAATTACTCTGAACTAATGAGCTTTAGTGCATATTTTCTTATAATCTAAAAAAATAGAATACAAAATGTATCGAAAAATAAATTAAAAAATTTTAAATATACTGTCTAGTAAAATCTATACCTATCCTTCATTATAAAAAAGTAAAATCTGTACCTATCCTTCATTATAAAATACAAACATTTTATACTTGTAAAAAATTGTATTTATTTAATATTTAATTTGATTATGCTGAATTATAGTTCGCATATTATATATGAAATTCATTAATCACATATATATTCAATAAATATAATTATATATTAATAATATGAATATCGGAAAAAGAAAATTTAAATCTTTTTATATTTTCTATCTTAAAATCACATTCTTTTAAATTTATACATTTTCTTGAAAAATATATATATATATGTATCCTAAATGGGCAACATATATTTGAACCTAATATTACCTAATATTAGAATATTACCTAATATTAGAAGAACCTAATATTAGAAATTAATGACTTCTAATGTTATTACAAATTAAATTACATTGATGAAATTATATAAAATATTGTTAATCTTTGGTCCATACATGCTAAAATGTGTATGTGATATATACACATACATATGCACAGGACCATCACGGTTTCTTGTAGTACAGTAATTGGCTGTAAGTCTTTTTAAATTGTAACATATGTAACAATGTTTTCTCTATTATTTTTGGTATCCAACTGTTTACAAAGCATTCAAATTGTCGAAAGATGTGATTCTGACTATCCTCATCGTTTAAGATTATAATTACTGCTACAGGATTATCCGCCTTTTCTAATGTACATATAAAATCTAGCTTGATGTTATTCGTCTCATCGTCCAATTGTTCCATTACCTTGTCTGACATAATAGCTTCTTTCTCCAATAGACTTAATTGAACGTCCAATAGAGTTCTATTATTTTTCTTTCTGTTATACCATACACATTTATTGCCTGTGCAATGAAACGTTATTTTCTGATGACTCCTAGTATGTACATCGGATAATACTTCAACTTTTTGTTGTTTCGCTTCTTGATCAAGGAGTACCTCGACTTGTAATTTAAAGATCATTTCGAAGATATCTCTTATTAAATTAAAAATCATGAAATACCAATTATCTTTTTTATACTGTTCTTTGTTAGAAATATCTGTACGTGTTTCAAAGTCACTTGGTAATCCAGCATGAAGGAAACGACCAGCCCGTATCGTACTTTTAAATTTCTTTTTTCTTTTTTTCGTCGATATTAATTGAGGAGGTACTGTACTAAATAATATTTTCAATAAATTTTCGTAATTATTTACTTTAGCGGCTGCACAAATTTCGGCGCTAAATACGCAATAATGTTGGAACGCTATTAATGCACGGTCCGATGTAATTGCTGCTGTATTCTGATTAAGTTCAATTGGATCTTGAAGGCATAATGGTTTGTGAACATCTAATTTCTTGGCACTATTCTCCATGATGCAAGTTTTGTATCTGTCCATATAATCAGGTAACTTGTCTATTTGCGTAAAGTCAGCTGCTAAATATGTTTTTCCGTCCAACAAACATATCACACATGAATTAAAGTGAAACGTGGCATAAAAAGAGAAGAAATTGTGAAATAATTCTGCAATACTACTGCTGTTGCTGATAGGCGGTAATACGGTATTCTCATTAAAATTTACTTGCCATCCGTACATAATGTGCGGAACACATGTTTTTTGAAGATCTAGTAAAGATGGAAGAAGACCGACTGATTCTTGTTGAAGATAAAAGATAATCAGACATATTAATCCATAACTAGAAATTCTTCCAATACCGGAAACTCCAAAATGCCTCGCCCAATACTTGATGAGCAGCATTAGTGGTCGTAATCGAGGATCATGCGATGCACAATAATGTAGGAAATTACTTTTATAAATACCTAGACTATTCTTGAAAGAGATATCGCAAGAGACATTAGTCGGTATGTAACGAAATTTTATAATAGGCGTTTTTGCTTTAGGGATCGATATTATATTGGAAAAAACAGACTTCATGCTATACATAATTCTCCTTACTCTTTTGAATATTGTTAGTGTTAGCATATATGGTGGAATATCTGGTTTATGACAAGCCGGTGGTAAACCTTCAACAAAATAGAAATGTTATTTAAATATGTATAACGATATTGCGATACAATAGTAAAATAATATCTCTTACCAATTTCACCAACGTACATATAAATATCCAAATCACTCTCTTTAAAACTCAAACCAGCTACTGTCGAACCAAATTTATATGTTTGACACTCTGGAAAGATTGGTCTAAATATCTCATTCAAGTGAGTGCAAATGACATCGTATCGTGTTTTTAATTCAAATTCAGTAAGCTGTATTGTATTCAAAAGCGCTGTTAATTGGCCATCAAATGTTATTTCAGTTTCAATAAAACCTTTTATACGATCATAACCTATTGGATCTTCTTCTTCCTCAGTTTTATTTTGTATATTATTAGCTTTTTTTTCTAATGAAACAATAAACAAACTTGTATTACATGAGAGAAATAGGAATAGTAAATATATTTATTTAAAAAAAAATTTGTAGTATATAATTATAGAGTAGTATATAATTATAGAGCTAAGTACCTCTGTTAAATCCAGCATTTTCTCTATTTTTCTTAATTCTTCTCAGACATAATTTTTCATTTGGAAACCAATTTGACTTGCTCATTAAAAGATTAACAGGTGCACTGCAAATTACAAAGCAATATAAATAAAATATTTTATAATATAAGACAATGACTTAAAGATTTGTATCTAAATACTTTTAAATATTAACAGAATTTTATTTTTTTTCTAAATTTGGATTGTATAAATCATAATGTAACCTGATACATTACAGCATATCATTTTTACCAAATTTTAAGGAAAAAAGAAATAACACTCTAATAAAATTCTTAATATATTTAAAACTGTAATGTAAATCATTGTGCATATGCTAGAAAATTAATTATAACTAACTACAATTATAATTTTATTTCTTTTAGTTCTTCATTATAAATATTACCTATCATAATATTCAATCCATAGAGAATTCCGTCCAAAACGATCCCTTTTAACTGCACCAAACTGGCGAAGGAATTTCGCTAAATCCTCTCGCGATATAGTTTTTGGTAAAGGAGCAATACAAAGTGATCTTCCTGGTAAATAATACTGATCTTCTTCTCGAAACTTATTCTCGTGCGATTTCACTTCAAGACGATTTGAACTTGTAGCAACTTGATTATTTGCATAGTTAACAGGTTCAGCAGATGGTTTAGAAGTCATTATTAAATGCACAATATATGCAGTTGTTTAAATAATTGCTAATTTATCTCCCTCTTTTTTACTCTTGCAAAATATTTTTTGCTGATATTTCAGTTATTTAATAGTAAAAATAATATGTAAAAATAAAAAGTTCAAAAAGATTTATATTTTTAATCAAAGCTCAATGCTTGACCATATTTAGTAATTACTCTCAGGAAATATTTTGTTTCCACAAAACCTTTTAAATTTCCAGTGCAGAGAATAACACCATTTTCAGATTCAAGAAATATTAAATCTTTCTTCGCCTTCTCAAAATTGATATAAATAAAAAGTTCTGCACTTTGGCGCAAGCCGTTAATAAAATTTAATCCCTTGGCAAAATGAATATGATTTCTTTTCATACGCGATAAACCTTCATTTTTTATCGTCGTCCAATATTTAAAATAAGTCCCATGAATTATATCAAATTTTGCATCGTCGAGTATTCTCAGATTTAATTCATTAATTTTAGATATGGAATGACCCTGATTTGCTTTGATTTCTATAACACCATTAGCAATATTGAGAGTAAATCTCTGTTTATTATTATTTTCTACTACTCTCTTGATATCATCAATGGTATAATGGGGCAATTTGTTCAATAACTCATCAACTACAACAAAGCCATTTGGTTTAATATTTAAGCCTTCCTTTATAGCGCCATGACGTAATAGATATGATAGCTTTTTGCTGAGAACAATATCATTTTTACTTTGATCCTGAAAATAAAATAAATAACATATCTTATCATTAAGATCATTAGTCAGAATCATCATATTTAAACCAGGCTAAACAGATTTTTGAATTAATTCTTAGAGAAATTCTATTTTTCATGTGTTTTATAGAGAATGAGAAACTATTTAATAAAAAATTAAAAATACTGTTTTTATTACTATTATATATTAAAATATAGTAGTAATGATTAATAGTATATTATATTAATTTATAAATATTGCACTGTAAAAATAAAATCTTGTATATGATTATAAATCAATATCTTAATAATATATATATATTTTTAAGAATGTATGTATCTAAAAATATATATTTTTAGATACATACAAACATTACATAATATTATTATTAATTATATAAATATTTAATATTACATAATATTATTATTAATTATATAAAAATATTCAAACCATATTAAACGATCATATAGTATTTAATATATTAATTTCTCGACTTGGACACATATATATATATATATATGATCTCTCTCTAATCTTTCTCAAAAAATACCTTGAATTGCAAGTTATTTAAAATAATTACAAACCTTACTACGCGATATCAAACCTAATCCATAATTGCATTGATATAAAATATTGATATAAAATATTGTAGACATAAAAAAATTTTCAAAGTATAGATTAAATAATCTACATATTTGTACTGATTGTACTTGAAAGTTTTCAAGGTTACAGATTAAATGCTTCGCTTATTTACATACATATACATAAGGTTTTGCAGAGGTACCTCAGTATTTATTTTCTTCAAGTAAAAGTGAAGTTATCAGAAAATATTTCTAATATATGCTTATTTTCTATATTTCATGTGTTATCAGTACAAATCATACCGCAAAGAAAGAATAAGATAGCCTGAAGAAAGTAAAAAAAATATAGCTTTTTTTAAAACTTATTAGATCACAAAGGACTAACCTTCGAAAACATTAAATAACGCAGTTTGCGACTTTTACCTCACACTAATTCGACTCTTTCTGCCAATTTATAGGTGTACATTTCAGCATTTAGCTTTCTCAATATGAAAAATTTGTAGATTGTTGCAGCAATCTTGTAGTAATTACAAAATAGTAATTACAATATAATCGCGTAATAATGTCTGTTAATACGTTTTACGTCACAAACAAATATGTATTTAGATTTGACACTCCCAAATCACAGTGTTAATATACAGTAGCGCACTCTGGCAATTTCAGCGTGGGTTAAAATCAGAGAGAAGACTGGACCATTCTACAATGTGACCAATCATGGTTGATTATTTTTGAAATAATCAACCATGATTGGTCAATTTGCCTATGACTTACGACTCATTGTAGAACAGGCCCAAGTCTTCTCTCTGAGAGCACTCTTCTCTGGTACCTCGATGAGACCATGGGCCTGTTCTTTTTATCTGCTGCACTAGTGCAATTAGTTAGAGTGAAAGAAAGTATGTTTGTCTCTTTTGAACTTATTGCACTAGTCTAGCAGTGCAGCTAAAAAGAACAAACCCCAATGTTCAATGCTCATGCGCAGAGGAGCGTCTCCGAAAACAACACTAATCCCATCGTGCCTCGCGCGACCATGTGCGACAACTTGACGACGTGTACCATTCTTCGAGAATGTCCGAGAATGTCAACAGCGTCTAAAGTCACTTTCGGTTTATGCTGCTCGGTGTCCGTTGGAATAATAGGCTACGTTCATTACAAACAGGCATACGACAGGTAAGTGAGTACGCGCGTTATTTCTATTTGAATAATTATTACTCGAGGCAATTAAATGACGGGCTGCTTTACGTTATAGGGAGCAACTTCATTTGGGGGTAATGCGCGACATCGAGCGACGAGAGCGTCGAAAAGTGCAAAATGTCTACATTTTACAGCAACAGGCTGAATTGACCAAGGAATTGCGCAAAGGGATGACGACGGTTCAAGAGACGAATACGTAACGCGAAGCTGTATTCTGTTGCTCCAGACTTTTTCTAGAGGATTGAAAAGAGTGCGTGTGTTTCAAGTATCCTGTCCCGTCAAGTATCCCACTCCGTTTTCCTTCCGTCGATTTTTCTCATTGAAAAAAACATTTTCATAAATTTCAATTTCCTTCCAATTCGACGAACATTATGGCCGCTGAAGAATCTGTGGATCAACCAGGTAAGTTTGGAGCTTTGGAGAACAAAAGTGCAGAGATAAGTTTGTCAGAGTACACTGGTTAGGCTGGTGTATATAGTGAGGTTATTTATATATACCAAATATATATACCAGATATGTTATGTAATGCTCTCTCTTCATGTAATTTCTTAAACTATTTTGTATTATTTTTTTCTCTTTTATTTATCTTTCCTATTTGTCATCATGTCGTTAAATAGTTCTTTTGTGAAAGAGAGAAACAAAAAATAAAATCGAAGATAACGATATCCTTTTGAAATATTATTGTAAATTTAAAGATGCAAAATATTAAAAGGTTAGATTTTATTTTCTACCAATGTATCGCTTGTTTCGTTTAATAATTTAGGAAAGAGAGTGTAATTATGTATTTAAAAAATGTTCAAATTCTATAAATTGTGCACAAAGTATTATATAAATTGATCTTTGTTATTGAATTAAATTTAAAACTAAATTCCAAGAATAAAATAATATTTTGCATTATAATGAACACATTTCAAGTACAAGTTCAACTATACGAGTAAAGTGATGAATTCCTGTTTTATAGATTTATCTTGCGTAGAGGAGAGCCTAATGAGTCTAGAGAAACTGGATAGAGCGTCTCCCGATTTATGGCCTGAACAAAGTGAGTATCTCTTTTTTGGAAGATCTCTTTTTGAGATATATATACATAATATACATCATATATGTAGCGAGCAATGAAGTTCCAGGTGTGCATGAGTTTGTCGCTCAAAATTCACCGCAGACAGAGCCATGTTTTTGGACTGCGAGTTTTTCAGCGGACGACATAAGTCAATTGCATCGTGAGTTAATATGCGTTAACATATAATTCTTCATCTTGTGTTGCTAAATATCGTAAAAAATTTTCTTGCAGAATTGGGTAATTTAACAATGACCGGGCTTATCTCGGAAGTGAAAAAACTGCACGATTTAGCTTATCAGCTGGGTCTAGAAGAAGCTAAGGAAATGACGCGTGGCAAATATTTGAATATATTTAAACATAAATAATATTTCATAGTTAAAAAAATAAAACTCGTGAAAATGCAATACCAATCGGTGTTCTTAAGTACCATTTTGAGACGATTGCATTTGCAATCTTAGGAATTCTCTAAAATCCATCGTGTGTATCTCTGTACATTTATGAACGCAGATGGAAAAATGGTGCTTGAGTCGCAACTAGACCCATATGATAGGATTCCGACCTGATAAAAAAATATACATATAAACATGAGAAATATGACTTATAGTATATACATATATATATATAGAAACATTATATATATATATATATATATATATATATATATATATAATGTTAGTGTAATATACCAGGAAGTATGTGTTCGCATATTTATATAATAGGGGACTTCCACTGTAACCTGAACAAGGTTCACAGTCTCCTTTGGCGCACAACTCAACAGACAGACCTTGGCTTGAATAATCTGAGCATTGCTGCTTAGGTACGAGTTTTAGTTGTAATGATTGTTGCGTCGGTGGTTGTGCTGGATCACAGGGTTATCGCATTTGAACATCACACATAAACACTGCTTACAGTTTACTGCTTTACGATAGTTTGTTTAATTAATATATAATACCTTTTTGACCGGATAATTTTCCCCAGCCAACAACGGTGCATGTACTTTCCAAGCTGACGTATCTATCTTCCGGTATAAAGCAGATTGGTTGCGCTGTGGCTGAAGAAGACCGGATGTGCATTTCATTAAGACCGATCACCAAAACGTTCTTACATATGTATACATTGAATTGTACATACCTGTAAAATTGATAGCCTTCTTCAGGCGAAGTAAGGCAACGTTATTGGAAAAACTTGCGGCGTCGTAGCCCGGATGTTTTATTACATACGATATATCATGGCTACTGGTATTGTGTCCGCAAAACAATTTATTGCAATCTGGATCCGACTCTGTATTATATTCACCAATAAGCACAGAGCATCTAAATACGAATAAAAACCGTTATAAATTATTGCATGCTCGATTCCAGGCTTAATTATACAATCGAAAATATTAGTAAAGATTATTCGTTATATTTTGGACTGCTATATACATACAATTTGTATTTGTCCGATTTCGCGAGTGCGCATGTAGCTGTAGTTAATACTGTACGCTCATTAACAATCACGCCACTGCACGAGTATTTGATCTCACTCGTTAATGTATCTGAAAAACGAATTCTTGCTAACAATCTGAAAGCGCATGTCTTGTATAATAAAAGAAATATAGCTAATTAATCTCTCCTTCAAATAGATAAACTTGAGTATAGTTTGTCGTATACATAGTGTTACTGAAGCCGCATTGAGACAACTTCATTGAGAAACTTAAGGAATTCAAGTTTTAACGCACTCAATGAAAAATTTTCAATGACGTTATATAATACAACAAATACTTAAATTCTCAATATTAAGAGAAAAAAATGAGCGGGTTCTGGGACACATATAATACAAGCACAAATACTTGCTTGTAAAACCGATCCTCGCGACGAAAGGATACGATCCTAAATTATCTATGTTATTTTGAATAAGACTCTTTCCGCATTGAGATTTCGAAGACGATTGTGTCAGATACGCATCCTGATTCGTATATATCGGCCGTTCGGAATAATTGTCTACGCTGCAGCAAATTTTCATGCGCGTTCGATCATATCCGCAAACAGCCTGCCGTAATCTGTAGTCGAAAAATCTGCGTATGTATGCATGTACGCGTATATATTTTATAATGCAAAAAATATGATATGATATTACCTGTGGGCGGAAAGCTCGTTTCGTTCCATTAAAGATACAACCGCCGGGCAGTAATCGATGAATGTGCATTTCTGATCGCCAGGGCAAGAGAGAGAATTATTTTGGCACGTATAATATCGATAATCCGAATGCTCGCACGGTTTCGAAGTTACTATTGGCAGTAAAAGCAGCAGCAATAAGCGGCACATTTTTCTAAATATGAATATAAATAGATGATCACTTTTAAAAAAATCTCTCTACTTTCATACAATATTCGTATAATCAGTCGTAATCAATTTTAAGAAACTCTACTCTAACAAAAAAAATTTTCTCATAGAAAGAATGACAGCGTTGATCTGTAAAAAATTATCGTTTACTTCCAGAGGAAAAATTTCCTGCTCTAAATTCGTTGTTCTTTCCGTACGCGACTGATAACGCAAGACACTGATGCAAATGTATTTTTCGCATCCGCGACTAACATCATCTATACCGGATGATGAACTGATTTCGTTGCATCGTGCGCTTTTGTGCGCAACAGATTTGTTTCTCTCGGTTACCTTGACTAGAGCATTATTCGCACATCCGGCGGAACTGCGATTAGCAGGTAAAAAGTGTATTATACGCGATTCATGCGCGAGTTGTCATTATGCTTTATCTAGATTTCTTAAGAAGATGAGAGGGTTGATATAAACCTTTTATACGAGTTAGCGTTAATTAGCTTAAATTGAAAAAAAGAGAATTATTTTAGAAGTTAGAAGTATTTTACAAGATATTTATTTTCCTTCAATTATAGACATTGTCTGTATAATTGCGTGATCTAGATTTCTTAAGAAGAGAGGGTTGATATAAACCTTTTATATTTTTACGAGTTATCGTTAATTAGCTTAAATTGAAAAAAAGAGAGAATTATTTTAGAAGTTAGAAGTATTTTACAAGATACTTATTTTCCTTCAATTATAGACATTGTCTGTATAATTGCGTGATCTAGATTTCTTAAGAAGAGAGGGTTGATATAAACCTTTTATATTTTTACGAGTTATCGTTGATTAGCTTAAATTGAAAAAAAGAGTTAGAATTATTTTAGAAGTTAGAAATATTTTACGAGATATTTATTCTCCTTCAATTATAGACATTGTCTGTATAATTGCGTGATTCATCTCCTTTATATATAAAATTTATTGTATATTCATACACTATAACTCCACAAAAATAGACTATGGAATCGAAATAATAAGTTATTAAGTACTGGCATAAAATTTCGCGCGTTGCTTGGCATGATATGAATTATTATTTGAGTGCATTAACAAACTTTGGTTTGTGCAATTTTTTTTAACTTTTACGCAAAATCTTAACAATGCGAATTTCGTTTTTCGTTCCATTCGATTGCAGTTTCGATGATGCCGGACGATCGGACGAAGTCGACAGCGACGATATTGGCTGTATGTTGCCACTTGCTATTATACCAATTTGTGACATTGATATTAACTTTCTCCGCCATCTCACGAATGCTTCCAAGTCTATTTAAGATTACGTCCCATGTATTAGGTGTTAATTCTGCCATCGCTGATCTCGGTATCGCTCTAGGATACCTGAAATCAGATAAGCCCAATTGGAACAAAAATATTCATTGAACGATATAGACATAATAAAAAATAATATCAAGTATAATTTATAGCGCTATAAATTTGCAATGTCTGTCAGCATCAGCTTTATATGAATTTTACACACCCGAGACTTTCCGTTTCGATACGATTCAGATAGTTAAACAAATCTTCGATGTTTCTGACGTTTCCCCATTGATGTGTCACGCAGGGCCATATGCTCTCGTAACGATTGACCACTCGTTTTTCGTCGTAACCGATTATGAGTCTTTTCCCAGATGACCAGATTGTATTCAGCGTGCTGGTCCACCCGTAACTCTTCGGCAAGTAGTATCCGGCAAATTGTTCCTCGAGAAATCCAACGAAATTGTGATGCACTCCCAGATTTTTCCCAAAACCTAGTACCAAAAAATTAAATGAAAAAATCTATATTATTACGATAAAGAGAGAGAAAGAGAATTAATATATCTTATTATTAAATTATAGTTTATTATTATTGGAAAGAATAAATTATATTACAAGATAGAGGAATAAAAAGATCTTATATTATTGCGATAAAGAGAGAAAAAAAGAATTAATATATCTTATTATTAAATTGTAGTTTATTATTATTATTATTATTATTGGAAATAATAATAAATTATTATATAAGAGAGAGAAATAATACAAAATAAATATTGTGCATTTTATAATTTTATAATATATCTACACTATATATATGAATATATAATAATAATTATATAATAAAAATATAGTTTTTATATCTATAAATGATTAATATATATATATATATATATATATATATATATATATATATATATATATACGAATATTATTTTGGTCTGATCAAATGTTACGAGCGATTTAAGGAAAATTACCAACGGGAAATTCCTGGATGTCGAATATCACGATCTCGTTTGTATTATCAAGAAAGGTCTTCACTTGGTTCACGACATTTTGCATAGGAACAGATTTAAATACCCCATGATTGGCCCACCATATCGAATTCGTGTTAGGATAGTGTCCGACCCTGATGTCCAGATATCGAACCCCATAGATCAATTGCGCGAGCACGTCCACATCCTGCAGTTTAATTATCCTAACGATTACCAGCAACGGTTATTCTATATTTAATTTTTATCTGATTTCAATGTTCCTAGATTTTATCTGATTGCAAGTTTGTCGGCCATATTGAATTATAACAGCGAGAAATTATGTAAAGATTTTTTTTTAGTTTTATACATCAAAATATATTAGTTTTTCTAATCTCGCGTATTACATATTTGAGATTCTAAATCAATTTTTGATTAAATAATAAGCGAAGTTTTAAGACATATAACAATCCTCATTATCAAAGTGATATGTGAAATAACTAATTTATTTCGTTCTATCATACAAAAGAAAAAGATTTGCATAATTTCTCATTTCTGACATTTCATAATTCGATATGCCTGCGACAAGGAAACAGGATCCTTACTGTAAGCAACATTCAGAACTGTTTGCTAATTATTTGAATGACAATAAATTCATCTCTAGAGAAACAGTTCCGATAAAAAAAACTTAATCTTTTAATATATTGTTTATATTGAAATAATTTAAATCATTTTTAAAATACTTTAACTATTGCATATTGTTTATAATTAATAATTTTTAAATTATGCACAGTCCTTGCTTCTTTCTGACAAAATTTTATCAATCGAATCACTACAAATATTTTTATATTTAAACTGAAAGGACATCTCCTTTCAATAAAAGAATCTCCAAATCAATAAAAGAATTTATGAAAAATTAATGCCATAGAAATATCTTGTGTTTTAACGACTTTCGATATAGTGTAACGAGATCTTTTTGTTTTACCTAAAAAAAGTATCCGATTCTTCAAGCAATTACCTGTGTTATTACGAATTTCTCGACGATGTTCTCAGAGTTCGCCTGCTCGTGTATCGCGTACGATGCAGAATCATGTGTACCTGGTAGGAATATCCTGCTCATCGATAATAATCCTAGGCTGTTCCTCCTCTCTGCCATCCACTGAGGATGCGTTTGCAGACAGTTTGTCAATCTTATTGTGCCGTTTCTTAACCAGGCGACATAGTACTCTAATATAAAAAAGCTCAAGGTTCAAAAATATATAGCTAGATATCCTATTAAGAAAATGTCGCGAAAGATAACGAGACAAGAATTTAAAAAATAGAAAAAAAACGATAGAGAAAGAAAGATAGAGAGAGAGAGAGAGAAAGAGTATTATCTACGCTTAATAACATACATGAATGTATAAAAAATGTTTGTAATTACATCGCTAGATTGTGTGGAAAAGATTAGCGCAATCTCCATGCATAACCCGATTAGTAATCTATGTCGTAAAATTATGTAATCGCGTACGTACGTAGACATTGTTGAACAAACATGAGACTCGAGGTGGGGACAAACGTGGCCTGTACTCCGGTCCTCTCGATACCACTCGGCGCGTTTGGTATCAGGGTATAAATTGGCTCGAGGTCGCTCGTGGGTTCGCTCGTGTAAAGAGCTATCGTATCGCCCGGTCGATACTTGACGTGGTTCCAATAAATCTCGATCTCTCGTATCATTTTAATGGACATTATGGGCGAGATAATCAGGCCGACGTGTGCGCGTTGGAAATCTAAAAAGAAAAGCAAGTGTACGGAATGTTCAGTCGAAAGACCTGTTTTACGTTGATAATCCTCGACGACGATTTAAACGAATTATTGCGAAATTAAGTACATGTGTACGTATGCATAATTACGTAAATCTCTGCAAAGAAATCGCAAAGAGAAGGTTTTCCTGAATTCCTTTTCTCGAATCAATCGAAGGATATGATGCCGAAAGCAATACAAAGATGCAATGATTCAATATTCCATCGATCGAAGCGATTGTTAATAATCATTATACATTATAATATCGGTGATACCGTGATTTTATAACTCACCATCCCCAGTTTCTGGATCGCAGAATCTTCCGATCGAAACGCAATCGACGATCATTAACCAAGGGAAAAGGGCGAGAACGATTGCGAATGGCCTCATTTTCGTTGACGAGTTATGCAGGAAACCTCGTTAGTAAGTAAAATCTATCCGCCTCTTCGTCGGGACGTCGACATTCCTCTTTGTGCCTCCACAATCGTTTCAATTCTCTCTTCCACGAAGACTGTTTACTATAATATACCACTAGAAAAAAGACGTCGGCCTTAGACTTTGCTCCAATTTCTTGTTTCTGCGTACACACACACATATAATTCTTGAATTTAAAAATACCGCATTTTGAAAGTTAACAATCTCGCACATACAACATATTTCCATTTTGAAAAATATCGATATCAATAATATCATTAATATTGATAATGTCAATCAATAATACATTAAATTATTTGATTTAATAAGTAACGAAAACAATTGCTCATAACTCTCACAAAATCTCTAAATCATAATAATTTTTCAATCGAAGACTCCCTGCTTTTTGTGATGAATATAATATTTCAAAATATTTTTCATATGAATAACATTTAACATATTTTATAATGTATTATTTAAAAGTTCAATTATTTAATATATAAATTTTATTGTTAATATTTTTATAAATATTTATCGCGTCGGAGAATTTATACTTATTTTAGTATAATATTTTCTTCACGTTCTATTATTATCATATGATATGTAAGAATTTAACAATATTTGCATAACTAAAATTACAAAAATTATTCCAAGCTGCGAAGTTTGAAGTATCTTGTAATAATACAATAATATTAACACTTATACAATAATCATTTATAATAATCATATTTTAAATAAAAATATCTAACACACACACACACATTTGTGCGTTATAATGTTACGATACGATAATCGACTGAATGGTCTTCGATTCTTCCCTCGGTTCGGCGCACTCGTACCTCTCTCCGTTGATAAATCGTGACTGATCGTCGTTGTGATCAAGTCAAGTTGTGCAAGTTCAAGAACGTGTGATGTCGTGAACGCGATGACGACAGATTCGAGAGATAGCTACTCTAAGTAAAAACATCCGCATAAATCATCAATGTTAACTGTTTATTTTTTCCTGTCCTATATTCTAATGTTAGTAGCAATAATTATTTATTTTTTGCATTCGTCACAAAGTTCTGTAATCTGTATTCTTTGCTTGTATATCGTTGCTTTTAAGGAAAAAACGAATATTTTCTCTTCGATCCTCGTTTTATTTAATATACAGTAATTTTCGATTAATAAAAATAAAAAAATAAATTTAAAAATAGATTAAATCAATAATAAATAAATTTAATAAATAGATTAAATAATAAATAGATTTAATAAATAGATTAAATAAAAAATAGTTAATGAAATATTTAAAGATTTTCTTTTGTAAAAATACCGCGCGCGGAAAAAAATGATAGAAGAAATTCGAAGAAACTTTCAATTATTTCGTAATCATGAAAATCTGCTTACGTAGAATGTAACACTCGACACTCGATCGAGATCGTTGAATCGCGTGGGAGGGGGGGGGGAAGGAAGGAAATTACATACATAACGCGACTCGGCGATATTTCTCCGATGCTGATCCAACAACTTTAGATCACACGTTGAAGAACGGGAGATTTCTTACCGAAAATTTATTACAAAGAGTGACCGCGAGATCGGTGTAGCTGACTCCGAGGATCGAACGTTTAGATCATTTTCGTTCACTTGCCATCAAAACAACACGCAGATGCGTGAAGTTATGCGGACGATTCGGTATCACGCGAGTTTTAGCAAAAAAAATCTGTCGAAGTCAATGTGCACGTGGCTTGGTTCGCACGAATGTTTTTTTCCTCGACAAAAATATATCTCAGAAGTAGCGCAATATATTAGGGGTGGCGAATATTGTAGCGCGGTGATGGTATAATTAAAGGCCGCTTTGTGAGGACGACTGTCGATATCAAAAGAAGAAATTTTAGGAGTGCGAAACGTAAAAAGAAGAAGGAAGAAAAAGGAAAAAATGAAGGGAAAGAAAGAAAAAAAAAATAAAATGAAAAGAAACGAACAAGAAAGAAAGAGGCAAGAGAAACAGACATCGAACTTGCTGTTGATACGTGCTTGCGACATAGAGCTGCGCGAGCTGCAATCTTATGTCGTTCCACTTTCTACAACGTTCGACGTTCGCATATTACCCATACATACTTTGTATTATTAACGTTCGAAAACAACTGAGTCATGCTACGAAAGTAAGATCATTTGCGACTTCAAAATTAATCTACGCAGTCTGTTCAAATTAAAATTATATAATAAAACTATTATAATTTTAAATATTAATTATACAATAAATTTATTTAATTGTACTTAATTAAATTTTTACAAATATATTTTTATTAAATAAGTTTCTTTCAACAGAGAGAGGAAAATTATTAATTCTCTTTTATTCCTTTTTTTTTGGAAGAATATTAAAATCATAATTAAAAAAATTATATTATAAATAAATTTCTTTTTAAATAAGAGACATACATATATAATCTCTATGTATATCTCTCTTTTCTCAAAAAAATTAGATATAATAAAACGAGAATTATGTAATTTTTATTTTTAAAATGATCTATTGTATTCCGAATAAAAATGCACAATATGATTATTCGCATAAAGCATAAATAGTAATAATTGTTATTTGGTGTTAATGATTCACATAATAACGGTTCGCGTTTATGCGTAAAAATTACGAGTTTTTTCCTCGAGTAAATCGCCGGTATGCAAGAATCATTAAGTAAGAAGTGTTAAATAGATCTTGACACGTAAGTTTAACGCTAATGAAAATAGAGGAATATTTGCGGAGTCTGTACTCGTGAATTACGCACAAAAGTATATTTACTATTTAAACGCTTAATTCACGATAAACTGTTGTTTAAATATCGAGAGAGAGAGGAAATCAAGAGAGTATTTATAATTAATCACGTGGAAACATCATAAGAAAAATATTTTTATCACGTACCTGTTGACTAGCTTCGATGAAGTTGGAGAGAAACATAGACAACCTTCGAAATATTTTCACACGTGCATTGTACATATACATGTAGAAAGAATAATCCCGACTATTTTATCAGCGACTGTTACGTCTCTCTGATGGCAACATGCGATTCAAAAATGAAAACGGAAACGAAGGCGCAGAGCATACGAACATGCTTCGCTTGTATCGCGCTTACGTAAAAGAATCATATCTACAGTGTTATTCACTTCCGCTACTCGTGATCTCATGGTCTGATGATTAATTACTATGCTCTAAAAAACGTATCGCAGGATGTTGCGAATATTTCAAATTTACTGGAAAAAATAGAAAAAATTATAAATCTAGATTTTACGCATTACAAATTTTTAATACAATAGAAAGGAATTGGTAGAATTATTAAGAAATATTGTTACATAATTTAATCTCTTTTTTAAAAATTATGTACATTAATTATTCTCTTTCTTATAGTTTCATATAAGATTTAAATTTTCAAATATTAATATTTTGCGCAAAAATATTTAAAATTAATAATGAGATGACAGAATTATTAAAGGACAAGCACATTAATCCATGAAATATAAATATAAATATATATATATATGCACGATGATGACAAAAAATTAAAAATATCATTTCTTCAGTTTTCGAAAAGTATTGACTATATATTGATAATATCAATGTTCTACATGAACGATTTATAATTTGCACTTTTGCAAAGAAAGTAGAAGGTGAGAAAATAAAAAGAAAATGCATTCTTCGGATTTTTTCTCATCTTCCTTTATTTTACAAAACTGAAAAAAAGAAAACTTCTGCGAGAGTAACAAACTTTTGGCTTATGTGACTAGTTGTAATACTTAGCGGCAATACTAAATTAGTGCAGTGTAAGTATGTACATTTGTGTTTACAACGTTTCGACCGCAAGAAATCCTGCGGATTTGTTTGCAAAGCAATCGTAACTTTTATCCTAATTCAAGACTCGCGTTGAAGCGAGCACTTCGCGCATCGCAAAAATGTTCCTACGAGATATACAGAGAGAAATGTTATTTTTTTTTCATTTTTTACTCGAAGAGAGTGCCGATACATATAAAGGTAAATACACGAGAAGGACAAATGTACAAGAGAGATTAGTAAATGTCCCTTCATAATTTCTTCGCCTGTATTTCTCCGATTACCTTAGTCGCTAAAAGTACGTATTACAGAATGTAAAATAAGTTACACGTACGCATGGTTCATTGTACCAAATGAAATGTTGACACACGCGAAACGACACACACAGTACACCCCGTACATGTGAATTTTAATCATCAGTACATCTCTTATACGTATTTTAAATGGTATAATGAATAATTTAACTTATAGATATACGTAAACTACTTTAAGATAAATGTTCATAGTCTCTCTCGTGGAAGACACGGTATGGCAGGATTTTTCCTATTTTTCATTTATTTTTTTATCTTTTCCTTTTGATTACATGTCCCTTTTAATGCAAACGACGATACGATTTTGGGCTTCTTTGCCACGATCGAATGTCTCGAATATTCTTTTTTTTTTGTTTGCACTTTTGCCGAATCGGTTTTTATTATTTTATTACGATAGAATAAAATTGATGTCTCTGTAATTAACACGTATACCGAAAAACCACGAAGATCTGCCTTCGGGATACAATACAATACTGCATTTATTAAATTAAAGAATGTTAAATAGTAGTGATACATTTTAACGAATTATTTCTCATGATTTACTTCATTATTTATGTAACGCCATTTTGCGATTACAAATTGGTTTTATTTTACTGACGATGCATAGGAAAAATCTATCGTTTATTCATTTAAATAATATTGTTTTATGAAAAAAGATAAAATAAAAATTCAATCATTAATAATTAATGACTGACAAAAATTGAAGAATCAGATCCCGAATAATATAAACTATATAGACCTTTTAAGGAAGTGAGGAAGTACTATATGTACACAATCGTGTATAAATCTTAATATTCATGCGATAAATTACAAGGACGAAAGCTTTGATGCGTTGTATGAAACTTTTCCTTTTAAACTGTCATCTCTGTTTACGTTGCAACTCTTCGTCGACATTTTATGTAAACAAGAAATCATCGTAAACTTCAAGCTAATCGAGACATCAAACAAGATCGTGTGTAAATCAATTCACAGTTATTATACGAATTATTTCTCAATATGAAATCATAAATGAATTGCGCCGCAATTTTAAGTTTTAAAGAGTATGCGGATATTTTTTTTTATCTGTTATAAACTGATACGCTTTGAATTTTTGCGCAAAAATTAAAATATAAATCGTTCGATCACGTGGTCGATAAACATTACACAAATAATTGTAAGGAAATATTCATGTAAAAGTAAATACTTACTTTGATAACAAAACCACTGATTAGAGACAGCAAACAAATATTATAATGTAAAAAATATTATATATTAGAAAACAAAATATAATATTATTTTAATATATTTTAATAATTTTTCAATGCTTTTTCTCTTGTCACGAAAAGTAAATATTTAGTGATTAAAGTAAAATTAATTTCTTATAGCTAGAATTTAACCCACGAATCAAGTCTATTATATGTACATGATTCGATTAATAAAAAATAATCTTATCTAAATATGTGATCAATAATTATATTTTTTTCGTCCTTGAATTTTGCAAATTTAATTATATCTAAAATGAACTCTCGCATGAAATTGTTTAAAACTATTTTATATATTATATGTAAAAAATAACATATATACGTATACAGGCGAATTATTCGTCTAAGACCTAATTTGCGTAATTTTCTTATAGTAAGGAAAGAAATAAGAAGAGAATTAATCTGAAGAAAAAGTACATATCATGAGCTTTTGTGAGTCTTCTACAGAGTATTTGCTAGGAAATATTAATATATAACATTCAGGATAAATTTTCCTGCTAATCGGTATTTAAATTTTTTTTTATTTTTTCTTAAGGTAGTTTAAGCACCATCACTACTATCATATATATTTCGTTCGTAATAAAAATTTATTTAGTATCATTCTTTTATTATCATTTTGATGTGTTTAGTTAGACTCACTCTATATGATATTTATGTATAATACATAATTCAATCAGGCTGTCGTTTCATGAAATGACTTGATCAATGCGCAAAAAAGAAAAGGAAAGAAATTATTAGAAATGACAGAGCGGTGACTAATTTAAAGCTAAAGTCTTCAGTATCAGTCCATTGAAGTTTTCATGCACGTGTAAATAGGTACATGGTGCACGTGTGGTCGTATAGCTACTGCAACTAGAATGATAATTAACCGGAATTGATTTTCGGATTTTCCCATTTTTCAGGATTGGTTCGCAATTTTTCCGATTGGCGATCTGGCCGATTTAATTCCGATGGCTTCTACTATTCGTAGCTTTTGAAAAATGTGTCTCAAAATTGGCGAAAAATTGATATAAAAGACAAAATTATGATAGTTATAACAAATGTTGACTGGCAACATATTAATGGTATTTCTTTTCTTTCTTTCTTCCAGTACAACTTCTATTGAATTATTATTAAGATTGAAGTATTTTTATGATAATTAACGTTATACAGCAACTTTCCACCAATTTAATGATAATTTGATGATACATATTACATATCGCATAACAAAGTACAGAACATCCTCTTTTTTTTATAATGGAAATTCATCGGAATTATAGCGATTTAAATCCTGAAGTATGATATTCGTCAAAATTATATTATTTGAGAATTTTACAGGCAGCCATGACAAGAATATTAAACATATGTTCGATAAGACGGAATCAACGACATACATGCACACTAAAGAAAAAAAAATTGAAGATTGGCAGTTTAAGATTAAAAGAGAATTCATTTCTCACACAGTATCTTACTTCAATCTTATAACAGGAACATATTTTATTCAACTGTTCATATTATCATTGTCATAAATGCATATACATTATATAATAACTGTCGAAATCGAACTATATTATAATAAAATGCATGAAAGAAAAAATGTGATAAATATATACTATTTATAAAATAGTACTATAAAAAAGAGGATAAAAAAAAGAAAGAAATCCTAGAACAATTTCTTTTCTTTTAAAAAAAAATTCTTAAAAAAAGAAAAAATACATAAAATATATGCGAGGTTCGTAAAAAAGAAGAAAAGAAAACCTATGAAACATTTCATATATACTGTTTCATATTTACTGAAAATCTCAATCTTAAGAGTATCTATAACGATAATTCGTTTCTTGATGTATGTATGTCGTTGCACAAAAATATGATTTCAAGTGACAATATTATAGAAATAAATTAGTCAACTTTCTTTTATAAATACATGTAGTTCGTGCGATTTACGTCGCATTTATGGTCATGGCGTTCTTTCTTCTCTAAAGTAAATAACACTAAGACTCAAAGAAACGGCGTTCGCTTTGATTCGCTTCGATCAATAGCGCGCACATGCCGACTTAAACTTAATCTCTTATACGTACTTAATTAAATACACGATTAATTAATTAATAAATCGAAGTGCTGTACAAGTGACGTAGCGCGATAGATAACGCTTAGGTAGGACTACACAATGTGTGAAAAATTCTTTTAATAAATACAATACCTTAAATTTTACATCTTACGGCCCGAGGAAATTCCTCGGTGTTATACTTAAAGTTAAGATAACATCGCGCAGTAATTATACAGATTAAATGCTTACACGCAAGCTTACGTTATACTTCATATAGCGTACATTAATACAATATATGTACGTGTATGTATATATGTATATATATGTATATATATGTATATATATATATATATATATATATATATATTATTAATAGTATTACTCGTGATTGGACCATTCGTAATCGAAATATAATAAATTAATCGCGATTAATCCCCACTAACTATAGAATTTTTCTGAAATGCTACCAGATTGACAAGCAAACATTGACCGAGACACCGGTCAAATATGTGCCAGCTTCGCAGTCATACATACTTTATTACCGAAAAGAGAAAAAAAAAATGACGAAAATAAAAATGAAAAGAGTTTCTCTTTCCTCTTTGCTCTCGTAATTACGATAATTTTACGTGCTTGACATTCGCATAAATTAGAAGGAAATCCGTAAAAATCGATTCCTCGCCTCCTAAGGCATTATACTATAATGGTTTATTGAGAAAAGAAGTGCGTTTTTTATATTTACTCGCATCTAAAAAATCCGTTATTATCTTTATTCGTCCAATGTTATATGTACAATGTGCATTGACACGATGTGGAAAAGAGCTCAGGATACTTAGGTCAGGATACTTACTTAGACTCTTTCCTTTTACAATGTAGAGAAAATATAGGTCATCTATCTACTTTTAATGTCGGATATTATCTGCGCGAGATAACTTAAACGAGTAAAATAAAAAGCGCGAGCATTAAGTGTAAGATAAATGCAGCTTAATTTGTCACGTAATTATATATATATATATATATATATATATATATATATATAATATATAATTACGTGACAAATTAATATATATATATAATTATATATATTATATACATTGAGCGACTTCGTAATTGCAATTAAACTGAATGCGAGTATTTATTTATACCTGTATTACAATCCCCTGTAAGAGAGGATAAGGAAGCAACGATACAACTGCCGGTTGATTGCGCTTTTTAGATTTGGTTTCGATTAACAAATCCGCGCTCGAATAAATATGCTTCGCTTTAACTAGATTATGACCAGCTCCGGTCAATAAAATGATTTTATGTCGCCGTTGGTGAAACGGGGCGTGAAGTGGGGAAAAAAGGCGCCTCTGACTAAAAGCCTCGAGAAGAACAATTGATATATTTCACATTGTGCGGGTGAATGATGACTATAATTATATATTCGAGCGTCTCTCACGGATATAAATCCTTTCATTAGTTAGCATAATCGGCAAAGTTGCAAGAAGTTGCGTTAAATTGCGAAATTTTCCTTCTTTTCCTTAATTATTTACAACATTCGTTTGCACACTCTCACCAGTATTTACATCTTTCAATCACTTCGAAATTTATTATAAACGCGAAAGCATCATTATTGAGTTGCTGTATCTTCTCCTCGTTTTATTCGATTCACTGGTTTCACGTAGGTTTTCATCGTGAATCACGATTCGAATGATTGCGGGTGTTCGCAACTACTTGACTCATAAAGTCGATTACGATCGAGTTGAAAGGTTGGAATGACGCATATACAATGTGATTAATAATCGTGTTCTAGGAGACTGACTAGGTGCGCGCATGATATTTGAAGGAACAAACTTAACGATTATAGGAAATACGACGACGCGAATCCTTGAATTCTCAACCTCGCGAGGCATAACATGATTCATATAATCGTCGTCTTTTATTATATCGATAAATCGCGTTAAAGCTTTTCCCTTTTCTCTTTTTCATTCACAGACCTTCGTGCTTTTTGAATGCGACTCATCGACCGGCGATTAAAAAAAATTCAGCAACTTTTATACGTGGAGTTCCAATAAATATCTGCGCTTAAAAAGCGCCTTATGAATATAAGAATAATCCGGATTGCTCTTAGACACTATATAACTGAAATGCACTGTCATTTTGTGTAATATTTAATTAAATAAATGCGATATAATTGCCAAGAAAATGCATTTTTGCTTTCATCAAGAAAGGATTTATTCGATAAGAATTCTGACTTTAATCAAAGCGCTTCCTCCTCTAGGGATCCAATACTCGCGGGCGTTCAATTCGAGACCGTGAAAAAAAAACGAGTATAACTTGAACGAGAATACTTGATAAACAGGTTCAGTTCTCTATATGTTTAATAATCGCAAAACTCCCGACAAAGTTGAGAAAAAGAAATTTTGCACGATCGCGTGTGTAGCACTTATTACAGCGGCGCGCTAGTAATTTCAGTTATATTCAAAAGACTGGAAATGGGAACTCGGTGCCATCATCTTATTAGGATGAGACAGCTAGTAAATTGATCATTCAGTAGTAATTTGACGCTTGCACGCGATTCGACAAAGAAATAAAATGGGGCCTTATATACGTGTGTTATTGTTCGAAAATGACATTTCGATGCATATCTTGCTGCTCGCCAGACAAAAAGCGAGAGAGGAGGGATGATATTTCTGATAAAATAAAGTGAACAGTCGCGGGAAAGAAATCGAGCGGAAAACGAAATCAATCTCATTGCTCGACGTTGAATCGATAAAAAAGTTGGTGATAAAAGAATGAAATTACTTATGTATTCTCCTAACGTCATTTCGCTGTTCGAGCTGTGATGAGGAAATGCTCGTTCCTTTTCTTCGCGGAAAAAAAGGCAGGAACACGATGATATTCTATTTCTAAGACCCTGATATAATTATAGTGCGCCTTCCTAGCGAGAGCTTCGTGGAGAAAGCGGTCGATACAGTACATGACGTAGCACGACGCGTTTTGCCATCTCGAAGGAAAGGCTGTATACTTGATGTAGCTTAAGAGCGAGTTCTTATAATATGATATCAAATATAAATTCTATATATGTATATATATTTATATATATATACACACATAATAGGAAAAAAATAAATACTTAAATATGTGTGTGCTGTGTGTATGTGTGTATGTACGTGTGTATATATTACTTTTATAGCAACGCTGCGGCAGAACTATAACATTTATAAGGAGATATTAATGTTGTAAAATTAGTGATATTTAGAACAGCTCGACATATACACGTGTTAGCTTAAATGCTGCAGAATAATGATTATTATTAATATTACCTTAAACGCGTCGTACCGCCAATTTGAAAAAAGACCATCCATCAGCTGATCAGTCGGAATCGACCGATTAATCAGCCTCGAGATGTTTCACGGTTACGTCACAATGCAAATTTGCCTTTAAACCTTATTTAAGCTTAGCCCGTTATAGTAAAATATTATAGTGCAGCGAGAATACACTCTCTAATCGTATTGCTATAGTAAACCGTCCACGCGGTCGTAGATTTCTCTCCCAATGTGTGCCAACAATCGGCGAATTGCAACAAGTGAAAAATATATATATATATATATCAACTTTGTGATACTTTTTTCTTTCTTTTGCATACTCGATGACAGATACAAAGATGAGCGATATAAATAGTAACGCTGTTTCTATATATAATTTGAATCGTCACACATTTTTTTTTTTAAGCATTCGAATATATGATTTCATTCTCTAATATTTTCGTTATTTAATTAATTTTTTTTTGAGATATTAAAGCGCGAACAAACACGCAATATTAATCGTTAGTTTTATGTATATATATATATTTATATAAATAAATTTTATTTTTACGCGCATACTCATAATAAAGCTACATGATGTTACTCCGAATTATACAAGAAACGACGTTTATTCCTATTTACCTTCATCTCACCGCTATATCATCACGAATGCAACTTTGCAATAAGAATACTGTCAAGAGTTGGTATTCGAATTTAACTATCATAAAGACATTTATATATTTTTAATATGACGTCGAAAGAGTGGTAAATTACCTAAAAATCCAGTACTTACAGATTTTATAGTTCATTCGTCAAAAATGTTGAAAAGCAAAAAATTAAATTGTACGTACATGCGTGTTTTAATCAGAAATGATTTCTGTTTAGTACTCAATTCGTTACATAACAGGCAAACGATAAATTTGACGCGTAATATTTGAAAAGAAATAAAAGTAAATAAAAATGCATAAATATTAATTTCACGTTGACATAGATTGCCATATACGTTTAATAAATTTTGCAGCTTTTCAAATAAACTAAATATTTCTGCGATTCTTGAATCGACCACTTCTTTAATCCAATTGAAATTCAGTAACATCGCCGACGATTAATTTCCATGCATACAGTGACGTTTAATTCTTATTATTAAAGGAACTCTATTTATATTAAACCTGTTTCTATCCGAATCGCGTTGACTGTCGCGCTGTACAAGAACAAAAGATTTAGTCGATATAATGTAATGCTTGAATATTCAGAGACTGTAATATGAAATTTAGAGATTGGGATTATTACTTACTCGGGAAAGCGGTTGAAATTACATTTCATCGCGGTACGCGTCGCAATTAAGCCGGTCGTTATTACTAATTACTACTGTGCACTTAGTCTCGCTATATGACGCGATTATTACTCTGACCAAGGAGTGCGGAACAGTTAGAGAAATATTCGCGAGGGGCTCGAATCCCCGGGAATTCTTCTTTCGTGCATCCCACAAGCATCTCGAGTATTTTCAGATATTTTTTTTCGCGATACCAAGTTTATCTTTACAAGGAAATATGACTGCATTTAGCAAAGATCGGCACTCGATCGTTTGATTTTCGATCCGAAGTGGAGAAATAATCGAGCTTTGCAATTTTTTTAAATACGTCAAGTTGATCTCTCTGTTGTACGCGTATGTTATTCTCTTTCGTCAATCGATACATATATATATTTTTTTTTGATTTTTCGAAAGTTATTTCTTCTAGCTTCGAGACGATTCTTTGAGTTGAACGATCGATGCGCGACATTTAAAAGTCTCTAGATTGCATTTAGATGCGCGGTGTCTCTCTCTCTTTCTCTCTGTTTTTTTCTCTCTGTGACATACACACACATATACACACTTCTTTCTTTCATACTACGTACAACATTTTTCACCATTATTATTCAATCGGAAGATTGGCTTGTTCCCTTACCGGGACAACGAGATGATAATTTTTATACTGTACAATCTCTCTGACAACGAATACGATATATTATTAAAAAATTCGGTATTATACTTTCTTTCTCATAAGCATTTTTCTATTATTTATACACATTCTCTCTCTCTTTCTCTCTTTCTCTCTCTCTCTCTCTCTCTTTCTCTCTGTGAAATCTCTATCGTAGATCCTATCATAATTCTGAAATGAATTTTTCCAAGATATTTAAAGTATTAAGGCAAACAAGGAAAATAAAAATTTTCCTTCTGTAATTAAAATGAAGAAATAATACTCATAATATTATTGCAGAAAATGAAGAAATAATACTCATAATATAATTGCGGAAAATAAAGAAAGAATACTCATAATATAATTCCAGATATTAATTTCGATTAATTTCTCTTAATACTATTAAAAATGATTTCTTTTTGAATTACTTTACGTAAAAGAGATTTGATATTTTAACATAAAATGCAAAAAATCCTGTAAAAAACTACACAAATGAAAACAAAGAGATCAGTATGCGATATAAATTTACATAGAATATATGCACATAAAATATAAATCTACATTAATTCTGAATTTTTAGAGCTAATGAATGCGAGGATTGTGGTTGTTTAATCGAATAATTATATTTCGCGAACGCGAAAGATACTTTGTGTTATTTTTTTTTAAAGATAGAAGAAAGATAAATTTGATTTCATGTCAATAAAGATGTTTGTATATTAATTTCTGTATCAGATGTATTCAGCAAAAAGGGTGTTAGTTTGCGGTCGGGCGAGAAATTTGTTTTCGAACCTCTCGAGTCAGATTTCACGCATGTGTATAATCGTTCCACAGCCCTAGTTAATCTATGCTCCAAGCGATTATCGTACCGTTTCAAGATATGATGTCATGACGAGAGATTCAAGTAAGCACACCGAATAAAATACAAATGTTTGCTGTAAACTCACATGTTCGCAATCAGGAATAGAACGAACGACAAAGGAATTCTGCAAAGAAACGTAAAGCATAGAATAGAATATATTGACAGGACCTGTTCTAATGAGATATCTCAACGTATTGCATTTCTACCTATCATCTAGTTTGTCGTTACTACCTACTGATTGTTTGTTTACATCATCCAATTCCGTATCTGCAAGAGATTCGAGGCTAAAGAATATTTTTCAAATCTATATATTATAATTCCATGCCGTGCAGAAAACTTAAACGTGTGATCTGACCGATGTTCCTGACTTACACCCGCTCATCAACCTCCACCCCCTCCCTTCTTCCTCTGTCGGTCTATATTAAACTTTTATTTATTTTTTTTTTTTAAGACTTGTAAAGATTGTAGACACGCTCTTATTGCAATAATTATCTACGAGGTACCCCGCACTTTTGCGAGGGAGAAACTTGTAATTTTATATTTACACTTGCGAGGGTAAAGTTTGTCTTTTTTTAAACTCTCGATAAATTAATTACAGGGACTATACGCGCAAATGTTGCATCCAGTTCTATTATCTTACTTACGATAACTGTGTGTAATTAGAGTAATTATTTACAACCTTGAGATTATATGTCGTAATAACTTATACGGATGCGACAAGGAACTCTGGTTTGGGAAATCGTTATTCTTCCACCTCTTAATCCTGAAACAGCATTCCTCGAAACGATCACGATGCAATGTAGATAATAAGCTTATAACAAGATCAATAATTAATATGTACATCGTGTTTATCATTTGGCGATATATCGTGTGTATATTTTTATTAGAGATCTCTCTTCACACTCATTGAATATGCATTCATATATATTTTATATTTGTATCTGATATTGCAATGAAACGAAAGAATATCCACCAGATTCTGGTCGATATTTTTAGCGATTGTTATATTTGATTAATCAAAAATGAAAATTTTTGATTAATCAAAAATGAAAAATTCTGAATATCTTTGATCCAGAATCAAAAAAGTATGGAAAATAAAATTATGTTAATAAAGTAGAAATATTGGCAAAAGTATCTTTTGGAATTCCATGATTATCGCACGTTGTTTGGGAATAGCTGTTTCAGAACTTGTTTGCAAAGGACATAGAAAAAATTAACTCTGAAAGGAATGAACAGTCGATACATGACAAAAGGACTCAGAACTTCCGGGCGTATTTAAGAGAAAGAAAACACGAACCTATGAAGCTGGTTTCAGCAAGCTGATCCAGATAGAAATATTACGCGCTTATATACCTCTATCTATTGTTTGATGGCCTAGTTTATATTACGAACACAACACCATCTTTCCCGAGGATCTCTCCCAGCATTGCTATCCACCGTCAAGATCTAATTACGTTTGGTCCGCAACGAGAGAAGGACACGAAGCTCTTGTTGCCGCGTTGGCGAACGAGCGACTTGGTAACATCTTTTCTCGTCCAACAGTCTCGTCAGGACCACTCGCGTATTGCCCTGAGTATTTGTTTGTACATTAATATCTACAGGTTTTTCCGCAAATCTGGTGATCAACGAGGGCTTCAAGCGGCGTTATCTTTCTCTCGCGCTAAAATTTTCTCGCTTAATATAATTTATATATAACTCGATTAATCTCATCGATCAAGCGGAACATCCTCGAAGTTAGTTACATTACCAAAATGCTGGAAACCGTTCTTGAAGATCCGCCCGCGACTGGTGC
The DNA here is from genome assembly GCF_003227725.1 of Camponotus floridanus. Classification (NCBI taxonomy): domain Eukaryota; kingdom Metazoa; phylum Arthropoda; class Insecta; order Hymenoptera; family Formicidae; genus Camponotus; species Camponotus floridanus. Next base: position 473,839 of record NW_020229859.1, on the reverse strand, counting down.
CTGCCTTCATCTGATCGAGCAGCGTCACATTGTCCTCGAAGTCCTTCACCCACCTAGCGGTCTCGTGACCCCAGTGGAATCGAATCGGTGCGGCGTTATGGTAGACCTTTTTCACACCGAGACTGCGTATCTCGATTCCCTCGTCCGAATGGTAGAAGGACTTCTCGCAAAAGTCCTGATTTAGAAATGGCTCCAACTCGGTAACGATCTCCATGAAGGTAGGACGTTCGCTCGGTCGCCACTTGAAGCACTTCTCCATGATCTTCTGTACAGTCTCGGGGCAGTTACGTGGTATGTTTAGCATACCCTTGTGCAACACGTGATGCAACACCTCCTCGTTCGAGAAGCCTTGATATGGTATCTCGGCGAGAGTGAGTATCTCATACAGAACGACGCCAAACGACCACACGTCAGAATCAGACGTAAACACACCATCGGAAAGATTCTCCGGCGCCATCCAGCGTATCGGCAGCAAACCTTTCTTGCCGATTTTGTAGTAATCGGTTTCGTAAATGTCCCTTGCCATGCCGAAATCGCCGATCTTGCAAACGAGATCCTTCGATACCATGCAGTTGCGCGCGGCCAGATCGCGATGGACAAATTTCTTCGATTCGAGATAAGCCATACCGTCTGCGATCTCCGCGGCCATTCTCATTATTCTGGACGCATCGGGTACCATTTGGGTGTCGCGTATCCTACGTAGATACGTCTTCAAATCGCCGTTCTCCATAAGTTCCATGATGACGAACGGCGGGTTACCCATGGAGACCACGCCCAGCAGTTTGATAATGTGCCACGTCGAAAAGTTCTTCATGACCGAGGCTTCATTCAAGAACTCATTCTTCTCCCGTTGACTGGCATTTTCGGAAATCGTTTTGATGGCCACCTGCATGGTGCCCTCCAAATAACCGCGATATACCATGCCGAAGTTACCTAGCCCGAGCTCTTCCAGGATCTCGACGTTTTCCCTAGGAACTTCCCAGCTGTCGATGACATACTTGGTCTCCGTAATGTCCGGATTCACACTGGCTATCAATCGTTCCTGCGTCCGTTTCTTCTGATGACTCTTGATAAAGAGTGTCGCTGCAATCATACTGATGAGTAGTACAACTAGAGTCAACAGCGTCGCCAAAATTATCTGATTGTAATCCGATAGACCGACGGAAAAGTAAATCACGTTGGTGAATGTGCCATCACCTGCCAGCGATGTGGAGCGTATTCTCAGACTGTATCTACCCGGACTGAGGTTCCTGATGTAATGATTGTTATACTTTTGTCCAGTTATACTTTTGCGACCGGTGGTCGCATTGCAAGGTATGCATTCGGTGCTTTTTTTCGCATCCTTCACGTCCAAATTCGTATATTCAATGGTGTAGGAGACTGTAAATGCGTTTGGATCTTTGACAGACTCCCAGATGACTTCGACTATTGTATCGTTCGAGACGTGGACCTTTACATTATGAATATCGTCCGCGTTCGGCCGCATTTTGGTCCGAGCGTTCGCGTATTGAATGGACGAGCACATTGTCTTATTGTCCATCTTCACACCACACGCGGCGATCGTGATAGTGTATAAAGAATAGTGACGTAATGCTTTCAAGTGATACGAATTACGTTCAGCAGTGACATTATATATGACCGTCTCATCGTTCATACGATTGATCACGACATTGCTACCCATAGTACTTGAAGAGACATTTATTACTGTTTTTTGCCTGTCCTGCGCAGAGGACAAATTATTTGCCAGGTCGTAAAATTTACTATCTAGTGAATTATAGGTATTGAAGACGCAATCATCCTTCCAGCCGGGTGACAAATAACTGAGGGTTATATTACCATCACAGAATATTTCGAACTGCTTAGAAATCGCGAGCTTCGCATCTTTGGAACAGCAGGAATTAGGATTCGAGATGAGCGGAGTCTTAATTGTCACCTCGTGTATCTCCTCTTTTTCGATTTCGCTGGTGATCAAGGTATCGGTGCAATAGTCGCGGGAAGCAATTAATTCTTCGTCGTCTGATTGAATCGTACTGGAGATCATATAGTAACCTATGGGACCGTTCGGATAGACTGGCGGGGCCCACTTGAGCAGAATCTCGCTATCACTTATTACGGTCGTGCTCACATTTGTCGGCACTGAGGGTATCGCGCTCTTTGTCCGGAAAAAGATAATCTCCGACTGACCCACCGGACTAATGAAGGAATTCTTATTCCTCGCCGTAAATGTTTTTACGTACGCAGCGTACTTGGTGTACGGCTTTAAATTCGTAACATTTTTCGAAACGGTCAAGTTCGAGCCAGATGTACCAACATCTACGATCTGCCATGTGTTATTGCCGCAGGCATTCGCCTCATACATTACATTTTCATTCTCGGTTTCTATGTAATTTAATAAATAATTGAGCAGCTGCTGGCCTTCCGATGGTTTGTAGCTGTCCCAACTCAGAACCACCCAATCTGCGACCCGCTCTTTTATCGTGATATTTATATTAACGATATTGCAGGCCACTTTATCACCATTCGATTCCGGTTGTACTTCGAGATCTGTGAAATTGGTGATGTTCACCGTTTTACCGAATTGCTCTATCTTGGAGAGACAAAGTTTGGGATTATAATGGAAGAATAATCTGCCTCTTTCTATTGTTATCTTTTGAGACGGCGGGAAGAGCGAAGAGAGATTCGGATTGTCCAGGACTACGAAGCTTGCGTTATTAATGTCCAAAATTTCGCCTTTGATCACTTTAAGCTTCTTGAAGAAATCCAAGGATGTGATCGGAAAGGAATGCGTTATTTTCACATACTCGGTTATCTCCTCGATTAAACCAAACGCGTCTGCCAATTCGTTCATTATATTCGGATTTCCATTTCTGATTTGAAACTCTAGGGCGCCTTTAACCACCGTTATACCGCGAAAACTCTGAGCGTCCGAAATGTGACGTATGATAGCGCCGCTTCCGATCTTACGGCACTGACCTTTACAAACACGACAGGTTGTTGCCTGTAATGTAAAATCAAGAAAAGAAAAATCAAGAAAAAAAGAATGCGCGAAGCATAATATAAGTAGATGCAAATATATCATACATTTTTTTCGTCGATATCATCCTCGAAACCATCAGGACATTGAGTAACGCAAGAGCCGTTGAAAGGCCGCCAGGTTTCTTCCGTTTTAGAAAATCTTCTGACCTGGTTCATCTTCTGGCATTCGGCGTTGCTGATGCAGCGTCTCGACAGATACGCGTATCTGCCAACAGAAAAATCCATGTCACTGTAGAACAGATCTTTCGAGTGCGAAAGATAGGACATGTATTATGTATATCATACAAAACTTTGAAACCTTTTGACATTATGTGCGAAAGCTGTGAACGCGAGAGTGTAAGGTATAATATGCAGGCTTATGAGCAAATTTCGGGATATTTTATGCTAAACATCTGAAACTAATATCTTCTTTCGCAATTTCTTACTTTTCAACATTAGATCTCTTGAACATATTTTCTATTTTAATAAAATTTTTATTTCTAATTATCTCGAAATAAGAGTTGCAGAGAGAAAGGAAGCAATCGAGTAAATTTCAAAATTAAGGAAAAATTGACACATCAACTTACTAAAAATTAACAATAATGAATAAACGATTTGGGATAATTTACACAATTTAAATCGAAGTAATCGCTAAGTAATCTATAGATTTATTTTGCACGTCTACTTTTTTTTAATTATTTTATTTGTATATAAGATATAAATATGATAGAGAAAATATAAATGTATATATAAACTTATAAAGTTAGAATTTTACTCCGTCATATTGCAATTGCATTTGTACAAAAATTACTTACAACTCAGGTGGACAGCTTTCGATGCATCTCCCGTCGTGACGATAATTCTTGCACACGTAGCATTCGCTGTCGCTCGGGCCATAGCACTTTCCGAGGCATTGTTCGTGACATCTTGACCTCTCTAGTAACTGACAGTGTTGGGCGGTCCAACAATAACCGCCAGGACACTGAGAACATCCTATAATAATATTATAATCATTTGTGCATCGCAATCGCAATCTTTTCTCTGATAAAGTTTAGCATTTTCGTTATACTTTTATATTAAAAAAAAAAAATTCTTTTTTTAAATCATCTATCACCTTTCATGTGCGGGCAATTCTGTTCATTCCTGTTATCTTTAATGAAATTCTCGCCTGCCGGCACGATAACGCTCCAATTTAAAGTATTCGTGAAGCAGAGAGCGGGATTTTTCTCGATGCGTACACCGCCCCGAGAGATCTTCGTCATACTGGTGAGACCGATCTGTGAAAAAGTTTCGTGGAATTGTGAGTCAAAGGTCGAATAGCCGGTTAATTTGATTGACTGATTAACGTCACTTGACCCAGACCATTTAACCAGGTCCTACAGCAACAAATTGGACCATACCAACACCTTCGAACTGACTGGACTTGATTCGGCGTGGGAATGAACGATCGCAATATGAATTCTACGTGACAAACGAGCGTCACATGCGCGTACGAATAAAATTCCTAACATACGCGCGATATGAAAAATTGCAGTTCTACGATGTCGTGTATCATTAAATGTCAATATTAAATACAATGAACTCGCACTCGGGCATCGAAAACTCTTATAATTCTTCTACGGTGAGATATGTGTAGGATAAAAAATAGATACGAATTTTCTCCAAATCCCAAATTTAATAACCACTTAAAATTAACATCCGCGAAATATATTAAAAATATTGATGAGTATATGATCAGTATTAATTAATTTATTTATCATGAGATTTTTATGAGATTTATTCATTAACGAGAAAGAAAAATTCTTCGACAAATAAAATACAAGTGAATCTATTATAAATAAATAACATCCGCGAAATATATTAACAACATTGATGAGTATATAATCAGAATTAATTAATTTATTCATTTAAGAGATTTATTCATTAACGAGAAAGAAAAATTCTTCGACAAATAAAATACAAGTGAATCGATCATAAATAAATACAAAAGGAAAATATAAAAAGTATAACGTTTTGCAAGGATAATAGCTAAAAATTGAAGTAATTGCGAATTTAAAACTAAGATATCAGAGAACACTTTTCAATTTACGCAGAGAAAAGTTGTTATAATTATTTAAAGTGCCAAATTAATTTTAGTAATAGAGTCCATGTTAGATTCATGTTAGATTCACTTTAAATGAGCATAAAAAGTGGGATAACACGAAGAAGTTTAGAGTACACGTTAAGAATTATAATTTAATTAAAATTCTGCTTTAAGCTAATTTCATTATTAAGGAAGACAGAAAAAGTGGCAAAATTAAGGAAGATAAAAATTCAGGAAAAGGAACAAAAGAAAAGCCGAAGGAAGAGCTCACGCGAAAATCTTACCTCTTGCAAGTTCTTCATCTCGTAAATCATGAAGGCGTAATCCGTAAGAAGTATATCGCCCCGGATGACCTCGAGATTTGGGAAAAGTTTGGTGAGGCTCTTCAGACCGTCTACGCGATATAAAAGAAGGTAGCCGGTGATCTCGCGTAATTCCGGAAAAGTGACATTGTCGAAATCGGACTCGGTATTGTTCTCCATTAACACGATCTGAAGGAAACCCTCGATCACGTGGCATTCCTTCAATAGCGAGAAATTGTTAACGTTATTCCTGATATCTACGCTTTGACAAATGCCATCCGCGATAGTTATGTTCTTGGGTCGTCGTCCTTTCTCGCGTCCCACCTCCTCGCTCGATTTCACGTGAGACTTGGGCAGATTCGACGATTGACTAGACTGATTGTCCTTGGGCATCCCGACATCCATAGATCTGGAAAAATCGCGTTTTCATTAATTACAGCATGCAATGAATTTGTCGATTCTCTTTTCGATTTACGGAATTTTACGAATTACTTCAAGTATCCGATTATTGGAAGAAACTTTGAACTATCGAGATTCTATCTCTGTACTGTTTTATTGAACTTTAAAATTAGTTCCTATCGGTCAATATTGCGCAAAATTATGATGTTGCCGTCGAAATTTTCGTCAAAAATTGATTGTTTTTAAATACCTTGACAGTTAATAACTCTGATGAATGGTAAATTTCACACACGTTTTTAATAAAATAAAATACATGCGTTCACATTTTTGCTGAATTTTTAACGTAAAATTGCTCCTTTGTTGGGAAAACGTAAATGCTCAAATATATTCTGCATAGATTTAAAAGAGCCTGCATTTAAATGAACTTGCTTTTTGTGCGTAATACCATGAATCACTTCAACCAAGTAAAATTAGCGAGGCGTTTAAAAGCCGTTAATTACTTTAATAAGATCAAAGAGAATTTCAATAGCGACAGGAGTGCAGAGAATATCGCCGCGTCGCAATCTCGACGATATTATGTACACGTAATAATTGATCTCCAAAGGAATTTATTGGCTAAAATAAAATTACTTTGCGCTTATCATCATATTCAAATAAATACCAAAGTACGGCAAGTATGAAATTTATCGAATGCTTTGCTCTATTTCGAGAGGCAATTTCTGCATACGCGGCATCTTTCGTTTTGAAAATTCGAGAAGTAGACGGATATCACGTACAATATCTCCGATTACGAAAGAATTCGCTGACATCTCGAACAAACGCAAAGTACGCTTTGACTCTAAGAAGATCGAGATCATTTACAAATTAAATAATTTTCATTTAATCGATCAGATATACATCTATGTTTTTTCACAAAAAAATATATATAATATAAAATATATTATTTAATATATCATACGTGTGTTTCTAACATACTTGGAGTCGTCGATCGCTCTGTTGTTTCTATAGGGCTTGTCGGGCAGGAAGCCGAAGTTGTAGGCCGAGTTTCGATCGAACTGCTCCTCCGAATCCTCCTCCTCCCTCGTCTTGTCCGCGTAATCGCGATCGTGCTTGTTCTTAGAGCTTTTATCCCGGTGCTTCGTGGTCGACTTCGACCACCTTTTCTCCTGGCAGAGCGCCAAGCTCACCACGCAAAGCAGAACGATCAGCAGCAACGACTTCCTCGTCCTCATCTCCTTGTCTCATTGAAACACCGCGTGCTCGGATCCAACCGTTGAACGTTCCCGAAGTGTCTTATCCCCACGTGTCGTCGCCCCAACCACCACTTTCCCTCTCTTATGATTGATCGACGATTGATCGTCGACTCTGCGAGCCAGCCCCTCTCCTGTCCGTTTACTTTTGTCCCTACCCCCGGAATCTAGATCGTCCGACTATACTTTTGCTGGACTTCTCGGGAGAACTGCAAAGTAGACCGTAGTTTCCGTTAATGTTTAAAGAAAGACCATTTGAAACTATATACAACAGTAAATGGCTATTGTATTCAAATCCACTTTATCTTGCTGGCATTTTAAAGGCCCATGATAAAAGATAAAATGAGAATGATACGCGATAAATAACAAAAATATACAGAATATATATATGAAAGAAAAAAATATTAGCGTTTTAATGCGGGTTCAGAATCATATCGTATGAAGAGAATAAACATGAAGGAATAAATGTTTTCGACTTCTATAGCAATTGACCTTTTTCAACTCGCGATTGCTACACATTGGAGTTCAATGCTCAGACATTTAAAAGTATCGATAGGAAAATTTTGTTCGTTTTGTGCAATGCCACTTTTGTAATTTAAGGTTTCTGAGATTGATAATAAAATGCAAAAAAAAAAAATGTTTCTTTTAGTTGTAAGCTTATTCTATAATGTATTCAAGGGGGCTCGTTAAAACTGCATATTTAATGTCATCCGAAGAGATAAAGTGGCATTCTATTCTATTTCAGATAGAATATAAACACAAATGCTAAATACACACAACGAAAGCATTATTTCTCGTCTCGTGTACCTGCGGATTAAACGATTGAACGGCCGAGAGCTTGCAGCCGCGAGAAAAACACTCCGAGTTATTCCGCGCTCCTGTCCTCCTCCCTCGTATAATCGATCGATCGTCCCAGCATTTGTCCCAGGCTCGCGTAACCCTCTCCGATTCTCTCCTCCCGGACGCGTTCGTTCTCCGGGTGACCGGGATTTCGAACGTTAACTCTTTCCTTCCGGTCGGGAATCAGAAATCCTCAGGAGTCCGCGCGAGTCCTCTCGGTCGCGTAGCAATGCACCGCGAAATGTCTCGAAATGCTCGACTGACGTCGAAAAGTGTCTTCAGAGTACCTTCTTGTTGAAAATGAAGTACTTTTTAACCTTCATAATTACGCCGTCGCGCCGAAATTATCTGTCAAACACATAAAAGTCGGAGCTAACGTTTAACGCAAGACTTTATAAGAATTTAAAATTATTGCCGACTCTTAATTTAGATATAAATAGATTCTAATTTAGAAAAAAAATTGAAATTTAAAAGCTTAAATTGTCGCGTGTTATTATTCTGTGAAAAATAATTTAAACAAATTATATAAAAAAAATAGAATTTTTAAATTTGTATTTTAAAAATCTTTGTATATATTTTTTCGCCTTTCCGCTATTCTATTTTAGAACAGTGTAGTGTGAATGTTTCATGTTGCGCAGAATCTAATCCGCAATAATGGACATAGCTTGCGATGATAATTGTCTTATAATAATTATACACGCGCGAATCGGATTTTAAAAATACTTAAAAAAGATAAAGAAATCTTATCTTTGACTCAAAGAAATTTATTTGGTTTTTATTATTAATTTTTTGACAAAATTCCTATTAGAATAATCTATTTATAGTTCGCCAAATTATATATTTAGATTATATTTCTCCACACATTATTTTCAACATGATATTTCCATGCAATATAGATACGTATACTCTGACTCTAATGCAGCAAACTTTGCTATGGTTAATTTAATTAAGCAAATTTGCATAAGGTGAAAGAAGAATATTTAAGCATATATCCGCTAATTAAGACTATGTAAAAAGATACCAACGTTCTAAACTGATTCGCAAGTTAATATAATAATGTGAAGCTCAATTAAAGGCATCGGTATAATTTTTATATTGTGTTGTTTGGAACACTTTGTTATTAAGTTATTTATATTACACTATATTATTAAAGTTATATTATTTGAATTTTAATTAATTAAAATATTTAAACATAAATGTGAAAATATGTGCTTATTATGTTTTCTTAATCAGACAATCAAAAATAGTATCAAAAATTTGTAGTTTGATCAAAACGTAACAGCGCAAGTTTCTCTGAAAATAATAATATCTAATAAAGGAAATAAAAATCATAATTACATTTAGAAGAACACGTATTCATATTTGTATGAATATAATTAGAATGAAACTTTAATAGCACGTGATATAACTGTGATACAACTAATTATAATCAATTTCAAATATGCAATATACATGCAATATAATTATGTATGATATAATTAATTATAACATTTTCATATTTTTATTGACGGCTTTAATAAAATAATTAAAATTATTTGAATACGATACGGTAATTTCTATAGAAATTTATTACATCGGAATAAATGTATGATAAATGTGTATGAATCAAATGTAGGAATTTTAATTTGAATTTTTTTAAATATTATTTCATAATTTTAAATATTATTTCATAATTTTGTTAGATTCTAATTTTGAATCTTTATGGGTATATATATGTAAAAATTGAATTGCTAGAATTCTTATCTATTTAAACTATTGTCTTGTATATCTCAAATAAAAATTTCATTAATTTAAATCTAGATTATTCATTACAAATGTATAACAAAAAGTGCATCAATCAGATGTCGATCTTTTGTATTAATTAATTATTTCGTATTAATTATTTAATTATTTTATTAAATAAATTTAATCATATTGTGAAACAGAGAGAGAGAGAGAGAGAGAGAGAAAAGGAAGATAAAGTTTAATTAAAAAAATTCATTTTTGTAAAAATTCAGTTCAATGCCTATGGTTACATTAAGCGTGTCCCTGCGGTGTCATAAATACTTATTCGTGATAATTTCATTGCAAATACATTCGTGCACTCTTCCGCTTCTTATTTAATTAGAGCAAAGTAAATGGATTCGCTTTGGATATTCCGCCAGAGAGTATATTTACTAATTAAAGTCAAATAAATTTGTCTTATTTGAGATTTTATTAACAGATAGAGAATTTTTGCTAGAGAATCAACGAAGAGAAACGTATGTATTTTATTCTACAAAAATATAATAAATATAATCTTGAACGAAATAAAGTAGATAATATATCTTGAAGGAAATAAAATAGATATAATAAATGTAAAATCTCTCATAAAGGCTTAAGACCTTATTAGACTAATTTGCATATAAAGCGATTCTAAAACAAGCTTCTAAAGGCAAAATGTATTCTTTGACGAGACTTTGACGAGATCATAAACTTCGAAGTCGATCTCTCCTATCGTTCTTAATTATCTTTTGTCTCTCAGGATCTTTCAATTTTCAATATTAAATAGCTTAGAGAACTGCTAAGTATCAACATAAATAAGATTCTGTTAAAGTGAAGTTTATATTTAAATTTAAATGAGAGAGAGAGAGAGAATAATATTTTGTTAAATATTCTCGTTAAATCTAATTGCTAAAAAATCTTTAATTTTTTGCTGTTTTATTTAAGACGTAAAGATTGTAAATATTTCTTGCATTACGCACGTTAAGAAACATTGATTTTAAAAATTGATCAAAAGGAGTGCGATAGACAAGATTCTACAACTTAATATAAAATTACTCTGTAAATTCCAGATCTTGGCTTAACTCGTTTTTCTCATTTATCGTACTTTTTATCCGCTTTTCCTTCTTTTACGCCGTTCATTGCCGTTTATTGCTCGGCAATATCAGATATCTACCTTACGGATTAGGACGTTAGCAAGGAGAAAATTCGCGTGAGCAGAGTTTTCTCGAATTTATGTCTGAAAAACTGTTCTTCCATTTTGGCTCTGAGAAAAGCCAGCTTTACGGAAAAATTACCATAAACCTCCGCTGTTATATTAACATACCGCATCAATGTAGAAAGTGCAGCTACAATGCTGAATTTCACGAGGATTTTCAGCGACGATTTTCGTCATTTCGTCACTTCCCTGCATTTTATTAACCCATTGTAAGGGTTCTAAGTGATTTCCCTAAGTAGAAGTGATTTGCCTAAGCTTTGAACGTGAGAATAATATATATTCGCGTATTTCTGTCGTCGTAAATTAAAACTGTTGACTGTACAGTAGGCGCTAATAATAACTTACCTTAACAGTACCTTAACAGTACCTTAACATATCAAATTGGTCACATTCGGGACTAATAATAATTAGACGCACATTAAGCTACACAGAGAAAAATGTATACTGTATTCAAGTAAATATTATTTATTTTAAGTATATCATAAGTTTGTATATCCGCAAATATATCATAAGTTCATCACAAGCATTAAATTTAATATATTCTGAATTTTAGTAAGTGCAGTATTTTAGTCAAGAATATTAAATTAAAACAAATATTTGGGTTGCTTACTACAAGAGTTGACGTAAAGTAAGTTTGATGTTTCTTTGATACAACTTTACAATATTCTTGAAGAGAAAATAAATTCTTCTTTTGAGTATATGATAATGAGATTCTCTAACACTTGTGATGAGTATAATTTAAGACTATTATCAAGAATTATATTCTTTGCTGAAGAAAACTATTACTTAAAAAAAGAAAAATAAATTGAGTAATCGCTTTTCTTGGCAGTAGAGCGATATTTTTCTCTGTGTATTCATGCATCACTGACTATTAGTTAGAGAAGAAACCGACAATATTTGTTTGGAAATTATATCTACAATCTTTTATAAATTGCATTTAGAACTGTTAAACACAGATGTGTGTGGACACTATTTCAAAATAATGTCGGTTCCTTCTTGAACTAACAGTCATGATGCATGAGCAGTCTGATGCGATGTGTCTAGCTATTATTAGTCCCCAATGCGACCAATTTCACATGTTACGGCACTATTGGCGCCTACTGTACATAGTTTTCCACCTCAGCCATCTTGGTTACGACGTCAATAGCGCATAGAGAGACCGCAGCTTGAAAGTTATTTCAGATTTCAGAGAGCTTCGACAGCTGTCATTATTCCCGTAAAACCGCGAATAATGACAGGGATTGCGTCGTCGGATCCGCGACGAGGTTTACGCTGCGTTTCAAGAGTTCTCTTGATTGAAGTGACGCGGCTTCGTCGACGAGAAATGATTTACAGCGACATAAAGGCTTGTGTCGGCGCGAATCTCTACTCGCTTCTGACGTCATATCCAATACCAGGTAATGTACGTGAATTTGCGTTAAAGGTTTTCCACCTACGTATCTATCTAGGTACGTAGGTGGAAAACCTTTTACGCAAATTCCTGGTTAAAATCAGCAACCTTCCCACCTACATCCACCGAGGATAACAGTATCGCCCACCGTTTCGTGGTATGCGCGAATATCTTAATTCGCTCTATAAATATCGCAATAACGATCGAAGCGAAAAGGAGAGATAGCAGGATAGGGTGGGAACAAAAATAGGAGAATCTCGGCGCGGCGCCATCGTCCTCGATCGATTAAAAACCGGATACACGTACGATAAAACACGAGAACCACGTTCCACGATAAACGTATACTTAGGAAGCGGAAGAACGCATTGTAAACTTATATATATTTTTTTTTCCAGAAGAGAAAATCCCGGAATTATGAAAAGTGCAATTGTCGTGATTAGTACATGCGCATAAATTCAGAGAGTTTTAAAGCTTAGCGTGTTCCAAGGTAATATAAGATCCTTGTTACGTATGTTTAAGTAAATGATTTGCACTTTAAAGAGCGTACAAATTGTTCGTGTAAAGTCACAATCATTTTTCTATCGTAAAAACTTGAAGCGGTTGCTCTTATCCTGTCGATCGTCATCATTTTCGGAGGGCTCTACTTCATTCGCGCTTTCATTTTTCATCCTATAATCCTTGATTATTCTTGTATAAATAGAGAAGTCAAACAATGCAAATGGCTCTGTGAGCTACATTTGAATTAATATTAAATTTTTTGCGGCGCCGATCGTAATTAATTCTCTTTAAACGGGAGCGAATCAAAATACGCGCCTTCAATTTTCTCTTTGGATTCGTAAAGGAAGAAAAAAAAAAGGAAAAGCAAACAAGTGTTAACACGGATTGTTAAACAGCGAGAGGGAATAATCTAAAACAATTAAGCTTATCTCCTCGATATAAATCTGTCAAGATTGACACTCTGCGGCAGATTCCCCATATCTCGCTCTTCTCGGGGTACAGAAGCGCGGAATCCCAACTTCGTCATGGACTTTTTTTTTCGCTCCTCTTTTTCTCGCGTTCTCTTCGTTTAAACACGAGCGAACGGATGAAGTTGGATGTTTTTGTCGGACGATGGAATTCCGCAGCGTGCAGCGAAGTAGACAACTCCGTTGGCGATTCCGACATGCGAGGGATTCGTTCTCGAGATGAATGGGGAGGCCCTGCTCCATAATGTGTTTTGCGCGAATTGGGCCCGAATGCTTGGAATATATATATCGAATAGATCGAATATTTCGGTATAGTCGGGTCGGACGGTCGGTGAAGTCAAAAGAAGTCAGCTGCTGCGCGCCGCCGTCGCCGTCGCAGCTGCTCGTCGGTGCCACTTTGTGGCGTCCCGAAGGGAACGGCTGGCACATACAACCGGATTTGCGAGAAGTGTGACGGGCGAATAGCTCCGGATGGTTTACGATACGGGAAGTGTGTTTTCGGATCCTCATATTTCACGCGCGAAGAACCTAAACGCGCGCGCGTATCTATTATTATTTACGACTTGTTTATTCATTTACCCGCTCCCTCGAGTGGATGTTCTCGAGAGGAAAAAATTAATATCGAGTGAGTAAAATATAGTATTTACTTTCCTTTTGCGTTATTTTCTTACGAGCTTTCTTACTCGTTCGATAAAAACTGTAATTTATTTTTCTAATTATTTCCACACAGAGAAAAATGTATACCGTATTCAAGTAAATATTATTTATTTTAAGTATATCATAAGTTTGCATGTCCGCAAATGTATCACAAGTTCACCACAAGCGTTAAATTTAATTAAATATATTCTGAATTTTAGCAAGTGCAGTATTTTAGTCAAGAATATTAAATTAAAACAAAAATTTGGGTTGCTTACTACAAGAGTTGACGTAAAATAAGTTTGATTTTTGATATAATTTTACAATATTCTGGAAGAGAAAATAAATTCTTCTTTTGAGTACATGATAATGAGATTTTCTAATACTTATGATGAGTATATTTTAAGACTGTTATCAAGAATATATTCTTTATTGAAGAAAATTATTATTTAAAAAAAGAAAAATAAACTGAATAATCACTTTTCTTGGCAATAGAATGATATTTTTCTCTGTGCATGTATTTTAATATGTAATATTAATAATAATAATTTTTCTAATTATTTTCACGTATTAATATAATTAAAATTCATATTTTACAACATATTAATTTTATAAATTATACTACGTGTAAATTGCTACATTGTTGCGAAAACCGGTTTGTTTGTTCCAAGAGCGAGTTTTAACGTACTTTTTACAGAGAATGAGAAAGCATACCATGCACATTTTATTAATAAATATATGTCGACATGAATAACCACAAGCGTTTTGAGAAATATTCTGTTATAATTATTGAAAAGATTATTCGGCTTCTGTACACAGAAATAAAGGACATTCTTGTTTTGACAATACATTTAGTTTTAACATGAAAATCTTGAAATGAGATTATATCGCGTTAATTAAAGAAAAATATAATTGCTTGAATAATTGCTTACTTGAATGAGCCATTTTATATAGTTCAATCGAGAAAAATATATTCTTAGGATTTAATTTTCTTGAACGGAAAAGAAACAATGTTAGATAGAAAATAACATTTTTAAATCAAAGATTATAATTTTCTTAAAGTACAATCAAACAATTATATATTCTTGAGATGACAATTACAATATTAAAATAAGACGATAATATTGTTGAAATTTAAAATTATTAATTTCTTCTAAAGAAGAATATAAATTGTTACGTATATACGAAACAATGAACGCGTTAGTTGAAGTATATAAATTTTGATTTGACTTATTCTTTTTCTGTGTACATGAACAACGAAGAGCAGAACTAACGAACGCGCGCCAAGTTTTCCGCTCAACACCACAATGCACATCCATCGTTTACACAGCTTGCTACATTGTTAAGGATGCTCATTTCCAGCAAGTACTGACACCTTGAAGTGTCTCAAAATATCTGTGTGTCCTATATATACGCGTTTATATTTAAGTATACCTAGGAACGCGCGCGCGGTTGACGGATGGTCGGACAGTCGTTGGACTGCCCGACGAGGAGAGAATGACGAGGGGGAAAATACCAATAACGGCAAGGAACCGACCGGAAGTTGCAGTGTTGCCAACAAAATCGGCTTCACAACGCTGCCCGCATATTCGATGATATAAAAATGGCCGCACATTCTTGCTTGGTACATACTATTACATGATGTTCTTTGTCGCACTCTCTCTTTGTCTCTCTTTCTCTTCTCTCTCTCTTTCTCTCTCTGTTTCCTTCACGTCTTGACACATTCTTGCTCATTTTTCCTCCCTTCCCCCTCTCTTTTCCTTCCCTCCCCTCTTCCCTGCCACCAGTTTTTCTCTTTCCTTCTTCCACTGCCAATTTTTCGCCCAGCAACATGCTCCTCTTTCTTTATCCTAACGCGACCCCTGGCTATATTCTTCCTTTATACTTAGTTTTTCTACACACTTAGATGTGGCGCGTCGATTAATAATGGGCCTGCTTTACAGTGTTGCACAGCGGTTTCGACGCTGGTCGTTTTATTCGTGCGATCGTTATTACTATGTTGCACAGCCACCGCCGGCGCAAAACCAGTTTTTGATCCTCGCTCTATGGTAAGTTATAGGTGCCCGGTTCGTCTACTACCTTGTTCGTAAATATAACGCGCGAATATTTTCACGCGCGCCTAGAAATGCTCGACATTACCTATGTCGTTTAATACGCCTTGGACACATGATATTTTGCACGTTACGAAGTGTATAAATATCAATATATCAATATTATAATCATACGACGTAATCTAATATGTGGGGATGTCGACGCCGATATCCCCGATAATATCGTAATAAAACGATCTCGTCCTGCATATCAACAAGGGATGCGTTTCCAATAAGCTGAAAAAAGTTTAAAACTTTTTTCCAAACTCCCCGATCCGTCTTTCGTATGATGGCTAAAAAGTTGCGAGAATTTTTTTTTACGGATTAAAACAATCTCTGAGGATAAAAGAAACTTGTGAAAGTTTTTCAAAATTTGTTGCATATAAAAAAATGAAAAATACAAGTATTTTTTTACAACAATGTGACAGCTAAAAAAAAAAACAATTTTCTTCATGCTTGCTTGGAACTTCCCTTATGTTCTTTTTTGTATCGAGATATGATATCTTTAATTAAGGTAAGTGTAGCATTAAGACTTTAATATCGCCATAATTTTGCCTCGACATTTCTGATATCATCGAGGATCTAGCTTCTTAAAAATCAAGATGTTTTATTCAAGAAATGTTTTTTATTCTTCTCTTTCGTTCATGGTCATGTTCTTTCTACGATTTTTCGCACACATTTTTCGATTCTTCATACGTTTGTCGGTACCTTCGCAACGAACCTCTTTTGTTCCTCGACAAGATGGCTTTCGAAGTAGAGATTGAATTCTGCACTGCTAACAAATGCGCTTCAACCAGACTGTTGCCTGAAAAGAAAGGAGCTCAGAGACGTACAGAGAGCGTGTGGTGCCCCAGAACGAGCACAATGTAGTTAAGCTCTTTCCTTTCATACTCAGAGGATTTTTTCCGAATTAAATTAATCCACAACACATCTCTGTGTATTGCATGAAGTCCTAAATCCTTCTTTTGTTAAAAATACTAAATAAAAAAATATATTTTCTCATTCGTAATTTATCTTTTCGCTAATTATCAATTTTTTGATCTCTCGAGTGAATTGATTTGTCCAAAAAAATCCTAGCTATCTGAGATTAATGAGAGAAATAACGTTGCTCAACAGCCTTATTATATCAATATTTTAAATTCAGTTTTGATGAATAAGTATTCGCAACATTGAGCGAATTTTGGGGAATTTATTACTGACGGAATCCACGTCAATATAAGCAGAAAATTGAACCGCAAAGTTGAAGTAAAAGAAGTGCATCCACCTAACACGAACAAATCAACAGTGAAAAATTCACATTACATTTATCATCGAATGAATAAGTAGGGGCAAATAATTTCTCCGTCCTTGCGGCGCTCCCATAGACTGACATTCGAAGGCATCTGTGTTCTGCCGTTTCCCCGCTGTTCCCCCAGTCCACATCTCTGAAGGGACCCACCTCCTTGCAACCTTGTAGTCGCCATGACGGCCACATCATGGTTTTATAATGGTTGCTAAAGTTATGCGAGATCAATAATTTTGACGCACTTTGTGGACAATGTTCGATAAAACTATGACAGTTGACCATCGATATTTCATTGCTCGCGATCTCTTTTTCGAATTTTTTTATTTGTAAAAAGGAAAATCTTTCTATCGTAATGCATAATTTACAAAAAAATTGTCCAAATAATTTACAGGCACAAATATACGAGCAAAATATGAGGAAAATATTCACACATTTTTTTTTAAATAATATTTTATAAATACATATATATGTATGTATGTATGGAATAAAAAGATTTATATAATATTTATATAATATTAATATGCAATAACAGAAATAAAGAAATTTATGGAATTATAATTTTTAAGGACTGCAATTAAAAAACGCTAAACTACACAAAATCTCGAATACTTTCTTGAAAGGAAAAAATAGAAAAACCTCAAACGAAAAACCTCTGCATTATACACTAATTAAATTGCAGAGCTCGCGTCTATAATAATTTCCAGAACCTTAAAAAAGAATCGCAATATGCGTTTACTAAAAGACTGCCACTCCGCGAGATTAAGCTTTTCTTCGTACTTCCCTTTTTCTGTGCACTTTATTTTTTGCCAAGCATTTTAACCACGGCACGTTATTTCTCTCTGCCCGTCGGTGATGACTCGCAAAATTTATAAAACATTTTGTTAAAATATACTTTATTGGGTTGTTCGCTCGTTAATTAAAATTATTAATGCGACAAAATATATTTGCCCTTTTTCTCTCATATTATAGTTTTTCTCTTATAAAGTTGACCTGACGTTTTTCCGCGAAAATTCAATTGGACATCAACCATTCGTCACCCGTTTTTAATTTTCGATATTAACACGTAGGGTGCTATATCGCCACTGGTGGAATATTCTCTTTCTATGAGAGAGAGTTCGTATGTGGGACATATACATTTTGCCTTCAGCGACGCGCGGCCATTCGCGTGATATTTATATGACGCTACACACAAGTTATATATACGGACTTTACATCAATCAAACGTGTTTGTTCTCTCGATGCAACATCAATTACCTTAAACAAGATGATTTCTTGTCTTTGTTATATATTTGTTGTAATAATTCTTTTTTTTATAAATGCTGAAAATATCGTAATATTTCATTTAGTGTATCGATCTTTATATTTTTAGCCAAAAAATCCTTGTTCAAATAAATTTCGTAGATACGCGACAACGATTTTAGAGTGCAAAAGTTTAAAAAAAATGTGTAATAAAATATACGTAATGAATGAACAAATTAATTAATATTGAAATAAAATAAGGGAAGAAAGAAGCGAAATAATGCAAAATTCTCTGCATTCTTAAATCATCTTGCTGAACAAAACCTCATATTACAAGTTTGAATTTCTGATTCACTCTTTCTCTTTTTCAAGCGCTTCAATTACCATTGTACTCTATGGGATGGGCATCGAAATGAGTTTCGCATCAGACGAAAGCCATTAACCGCAGTCTGAAATTTGCTCAATCCGAAGAACGAGCAAGAGAAGATAAAATTAATCTTGTTGCATGCAAATATTTTATGTTTTTCTTCGCAATATAATACTTTGTTTAAATATTCAGTTAATCTAAAATTTAAATTTGTAAGAATTATATGAATATATTTATATTCTTTGTAGTAATCGGACAATATTAATCTAATTAAAATGATTATTGTATTAAAAACATTCAGATATATGTCATTTGTGAAATTTTACATTGTGTTGAAGGCAGGTAAAATGGTAATCACTTTTAAAAATTCATGAAAGAATTCTACATATTATTATTATATTCACAATTTGTGAAGCTCGGAAATAAAAACAGACAAACCTTCCTGACATCTTGATTGTATACATATATTCATGTATTGTATTTTTGATTTAATATATTTTAACATCCATATTCATATATGCATGAGTGCGCTTGTATGTAACCTAAATTCAATATTGAAAAATAGAGAATTCTGTTTCTTATTAAAAATTTAATAAAATATTATACGAAAAAGTTTAAAAATATCTAACGACTATAAAATTGCAATAAAATTGAAAAATGCATGATTTAATAAATTTATAATTAACTTTAATGAAAAAATATTTTTACAATTCTGCGAATCGAAGTATATATTTTCTATTTTTTAAGCATTTAGATTACTGTTTTTAACGGAATCATTTAAAATTATATTAATTTATAATTTTATTGAAAGTTTCTGTTTTAAATCTCTAGATGAGAAATTGTTGCTATTTATTGCCTACTCTACTGAAATACTCCAAAATAGAAATTCAATTCCTAGATAAATTAACTTTTCGAAATCTTCTAGAATCCATAAAAATGAGAAAAATGAGGTTGAAAATAGAAACAAGATTTCAACTCGGGTTGTTCCATCTTCGAATATTTCGCGGACTCATTCTCATCGACTTTATGTCAGCTGCGCATCAGTTTCATGCAACACGATACATTTAATTTAACGCTCGCAAACATTGGACAAAGTAGCTGTCCATTTAAATCGTATTTCCATAGTGAAGCATGGAATAAAATTCGAAGTTGATTGCCCGTATTTCATACATTGTAAGTCTCTTTTATTCGAATTTTCCCCAATTCTGCTTGCAAATTATGAAGGAAACTAACGTAACGATATCGTTGCCAACAAATTTGAGATGTTCACATTTGGAACTTTATCTTTAATAATTTAACATCTTTGGGAAACTGGCGGAAATTTCCTTGTAATGTGTTTTAATGAGATGAGATCCAACGATGCTTCGAGATAAATTACGCTTATTTATATCCTTTAATAAGTTAAAGGTAAACGTCGGGTTAAATTATTTGAGGATGATTTGCGAATAATTTCGCTGAACGAAGAAAGAGAATTTCTTTTCTTTTTACCTGAATCGGTGCATTTAGAGTTTAAAAATTGCAACGCTTGGCTGAATCGAAATGTTTCTTTAATATCTTGAAATTTATTTTTTAATGCTAAAAATGTTACAGATGGAAAACTTGATTCAAAGGTTTTATCTGACCTGAAAATTAATCGACACTTTTTTCCGCTGTTTAATAGGAAGAATTAAATTATATACTTAAGATGTATATTGGAACGCCCCTAAATAAAACATTTTCAGATTCCGTGTGACTAAAGCTTGATGTCAGGAAGTCGATTGAGCCTTTGTTTGCCGAGCAAACAATTTCACGTGCAAACCAAACGCACAAAGTCGATTGACGAACATTCGGCGATAAAGAAATGCGCGACTTGTCTAGTTGATAATTTCGAAGCAATGATTCAAGATCAGATGATTCTACTTCACTTCTTCTTAAAATCTTTGCATACTTCACTTCTTCTTAAAATTTGAAAAAATCCTTTCATTTAAATCATTTCACGCGGAATAATCTCTCACCTTTCGACAGAAAATCGCGAATTAATCCTCCAATGAAAAATGCCAATTCATTCAAGATTCATACCTTAAGAATGTTTTATAAACTCGATACTTGGAATAAGAATATTTCATGTGCAAAGAAATATATATATCAAAGTATCAATAATTTTTAATGCAAAAAATATTCTTATTTTTTCTCTAATTATTATATATGAATAATTTGAAGTATATTTACAACTATTCCCATATAATTAATTTATATACACAATTAAAATCCATTATAAAATGTTCATACATGCAAAATAATTTTTGCTTGCAAAATTAACCCAGCCTCCGTCCACGCGATTGTCTGCTGGCGTCCAAAAATTAAAAAAGGCCGACACCACACAATATCCTCCTGATATCGATTACCTCAATACATGTATGAAATCGTATTTCCTGCGCACTTTTCTCATTAAAGAGTACGAGTGAACTTCAGAAAACACATAGGGAGAGACTCGATTAGTAACCGGCGTGAAACAAGGAAACTCGTTTAACCATCGCATCGATGTAACCCGTTTCGCGAAACAAGTTAGAAACAGTTCCGTACGTGGCTTTAGGTTTTATGACGCGCCTCGATAAATCAGTGCGCGCGACGTAAAACTTGTTGAAAGCAGCGTATACGTGCTTACGATAATCGTGAGTGAAATTATAGTTCGGTTTACGATGATCGATGTCTTTAGAAATTAATTATTCCGGAGTCACATGTGGCGAATTAGAGGGCCACGTGAGAAGCAATCGAGCGGAAAAGAGATGGCCGACTTCAACCGAAGCACTTTACCTCCTTATCTGTTCGCCACAGAAACGGAACATCCCGTTTTCTCTTTTTGACACTAACACGATCGATTCCTTTTCGATATCGGTTTTTTTCTTTCCTTTTCGTTTTTAAATTAATCACTTAATTAAACGAGACTATATTGAGATGGATTTCCGCAATGGTTATTAATAATAATCATTTTGCTAACGACCATTCATTAATTAATCATTAAGAATGAACATTTTGTAGCTTATTAAAATTCTCTGTCTTGTCAGTAATTATTTCGGGTAGCCGAACAAAAGCTTCACGTGTGTCGATTAATGTTTTTGATAATGAATGAGAAATTCTGCTTCGGACGATTATCACCATTCGTGAACTTTATGCGTCAGGGAACTAATTTTATAAAACGTATATATTCTTCAAAAAAGGAAAAAATCAGTTGTAATCTTTTTTACAAACATCCGGATTTAAGTTAAATTAAGATTGCAAAGTTGCTTTTTTAAAATTTTAATAATCGTTATTAGACATATTTTTGTTTTCATTATAAACATCTTATAGGATACTTAAAGGCACATCGAGGAAGCTATCTGCCTTTAAAGGAAAATAATTGCAGAGTACAAATTTATGAATAAAAAATGCAGAAAGCGCTTCGACGTAAGATATTGGAATTATTGAGCTTTCATATTTATTGTACGAGTTTAAAATCATCAATAAATTGAGAGATAAAATGCGCGAGGGAAAATGCATTCATTACAGAAATTATCTGTGAAATGTAATAAAAACTCTTTTAGATACGCACATATAATTGAAGATTATAATGTATTGCAAAACAGATAATACCGACATGTGTGAGCTGACATGCGAAGAGACACTGTTTCGATAAAGTTACCTCTCACCGAGATATATGTATACCAGTCTGTCTGACAATTCACGCAACATGCAGCATGAAGCGAAAGCGCAACGGTGCAATTTTTTAATTGCTACATAGACGACGTTGTATTCCCGCTCGCCATTAAAGCGTGGGATTAATGGGCGGAATGTGCAATGATAAAAAATAAATTTGCGAGAGAAACAGAGATAGATAGAAAGAGAGAATCTTCGGCTTGCTGTCCGATCGTGGATTTTTTCGCCTCTTGAATTTCAACAAAAAAAATTTCTTGGCATAAATCGATTTATTTAATTCAAATCAAATTTGTTATTATTTTAATAGAATATTAAAAGAGAGAGGAGATGAGAAAGCGGAATATATAGCGCCTATATATGTTTAATAAATGTTTTTAATATTACTATGAATAAATATCTTTATTATATTCTGTGAATCGAAATTTTTTTTTATTTCAATTTTCAATCTAACATTTTGCCTTGATATTTTAAGGACAATTAGATCATTTTTTATCAATAATTTTGCTGAAAATCTCTTTTAAATTTTAATAAATAGAAAACTTCGTTTACTGTCTTTTTGAAATTCAAAAGAAGCAATCTCCCATATAAATTAAATCTATCGAAATCCTCTAGAATCTATAAACGTCAGCAAATGGAGGTTTAAAGTAGGAGCAAAATGAAGAGCCACTTATAAATTTAGAATATTACATTTAGACAAGGACTAAAAGAAACTGAACCACTTTCTAAAATAAACACTTTTTTATTTACATAAAACTGGTTCATCATTCTTTTATTATTACAAATTATTCAATAAACCATGTATGGTTATGATAAAGATTTTCGAATTTTTCCTGAAATATAGGCAATAAACAAAAAGTTTTCCACTTGAAGGTTTAAAGGAGAAGTTCTTGGATAAAACTACAAGTAAAATAGTTTCCAAAGAAAGAGTAATCTGACTGAAGTACTGAAATAGATGTTGGAATGAAAATGGAGATAAAAAAAATTCTGTCTCTAGCGATATACTGCAAACTCAGTCGCAAGTGATCAGTGAATGCTACTGTGTTGCTGATTATTAACTTGATCGATTATCGCACGTAAAATAAAAGCAAATTGATCAGAAACCAATTTTTATAAATTCTTTGACTATTTTTAATAAGATTCCATAAGAATTTTCTGATTTTCCAAAATATAAAAAGAAATTCCATCAGAATTTTTCAGATTTTTCTATAGAGGAGAGATAGACATTTTGTTTTATATCTATTGTCATTGATATTATTTTTTTATATCCGACTATTCTATTTAAAAAATCGTATATATGTGAACGCAATACCAATCAAAAGTATTGTATCGTTTATAGAAATAGAGGAGTCATTATTTTAGTGAATAAGAAAATAATATTTTTTCAATATTCCTAAATTATATCTTATCATCGTTGTTTTATACTTTAATTATTCTATAAACATGAAAATAACTGGGGAAAGAAATAAAAGCATAATCATATTTGCTCCTGCATTTTTTGAGGGTGAAGCAATATTTTTGACTGGTACTGTATAACTCCAATATCGGAAATAAAGTGCAGACAGAAAAAATACCGATATTTTGGTTTATTCGATATCGAGAAAATATTGACGACCTAAAATATCGTTCCTTTAGTCCTTTGAATTTAATCAATAAGAAGCATCATAAAAGTTGCGCTCAAATCGTGCAATGGTTATAGCCGCGCGTCGTCTCGTTAAATTTGTCTGCATCGATCTCGTCGCGATGCACATCTGCTCGAATTTTTATTCGACCGAATAAAAATATATCTACCAATGCGAAGCGTCGAAGTCACCGGGGCAACGCGCGATTCTGTTCCCGTGTATATCGAGAAAAAAAAACAGTTCGCGTATATAAACGTTTGCGCACAAAGGGCAGGAACCTGCCCGATAGAGTCGGAGATGGAGTTACGGTATTTCAATAAGAATGCCGTATCGGGAACGCTTTACTTTTGATACGAGGAGTGTTTTTGACGTCGATATCCGATTCAGTATCCCTCAGTATCAGTACAGTCGATGCGCCACAAAAAGGACAACGCGGTAGAAAAATCTCCAGATTTTGTAGATTTATTAAAAAAAAAAAAAAAAAAAAGATATACATGCGCGATATAAGAATAGAGAAAAATAAATAAGAGAGAAAATAAAAATAAATAATAGAGAAAAATAAATAAGAAAAAATATAAAAATAAATAAGAAAAGTTATTTAACACGCATAAAAATGTGGAAAAAATGAACACTTAATTTCACATGTCGTGCTTTTCGACTCGGGTGTGAATCGTAAATCTAATCGTTTCTCCATCGTGTTTTACGCTTTCGTATATACGAACGAGTGGTCAATATTTTATTTTTCGCTTCCGTTAAACGAGCCTCTTTATTCTCGGCACGTCGACAACGGCGCTTATTGTTAGACGTGTCAATTAATAAATCGCGCTCGGTAACCGACCAGAGGGAAGGGCGATGCTGCGACTTTGCGATGCCACGAAGTTGCAACCGCTCGGCCGCAACGCGATGAAAGCCAATGAGATCCGGTCGATGATCCTTCGTGGTTTTTATAACGGATCCGCGAATTGGTTCTCGAGTCGACTTCTCTCTCGTGTCACTTAAACTAGTCGACACGTGTCGTATTCGCGAACCATCTTACCACAAAATTGCAACGAAGTTTCTTCGCTTCGCTTCACGTTTAACGGTCATCTTACAGCTTACAGCTTGCTGCTATCTTGCGCCTTATTTGCATAATTCGCGATATATCTACAAAGTATGTATCAGTCAGGCAGTTGAATTAAATGTCAGACTGCGTTTGATGGATTATCGAAATGCATTGCAATTAGGCGTACGTTGAGCAATCGTTTCTCTGACTCGTGTCGATCGGCCGTTTCCGAAAAAAAAGGAAAAAAGAAAAAAAGAAAAAAGTTGCCGACAGATAATAATTTTAAGATCAGGAACTTTGTTGAGTTCCGTGCGGTTATTAGCGCGAAGTATGTAGATAAAGTTGTATTCACGGAACCGTGCAAGCATATCGGCCGTATTTTTTCGCGTATTTTTTTTTTCGACTTGTGACACGCGAGCAGACACGTAGATCTTGATATTTTTTTTCTTCTAAATATACAATAAATGCTTCGTCAGAGTTAAATTTTGATGTTACTTATAAACGACTATTCCAAGTATGCCGAGGATACATATTTAATGTACTTTCTCACAGATGCAATTCCAGATGCAAATTTCTCGAGTATTATGGCCGTGAGACATTTCACAAACTTCTGGTATACTTCGTGTACAAATTGGTTTTCCCTTCGCTTCTGTAAGAAAAAAAAGGCAGCGAGAAATAAAATTCCCCTCTTTTTTCCAGAATGCAAGAGCTACTTTCTCGCGAAAATTACAAACTTACGACTACGAGAAGTCTTTTTCTCCTTTCCTCGATCTAGTCGAGCACCATGATGTAGCGCAAGATTAAGAACATGTCAGATCCCATCTTGGGAGCTACTTTTCCCACAATATTCTTCAGAGATTACCAGCGGACTTCGCCGTCTCGTATAAAAGAAGTCGAAGTCACTGCGTTTCTCCAGCCAATTCGCATTGCCCTTTTTGAAGACATTCATCCCACAATCTCAAGATTATTCCCTTCCTTTACAATCTTGAGATCGCCTCGCCTCGATCCCGTTATCCGCGTGAAATGCAACATTGTACGCCATTAACGCGTAGTAATGCTGATTTTATCATTGCGTATCTCGTGTAATTATATATGCGTAATTATTTTTAGCATTTCTAAATAATTATATGAATTTACAATCATCAAGTGTAAAATATGTACATACATACAAAGTTTATCGGTTTGTATATTAAAGAGCTGTTATTAATTGCGAAATATACCGTCGTTCTTATTTTCTTATTTGCGTACAATATCATTGCATACATGAAATAAATTTTATAAAATGTAATAAAAAATATATAATTTAAAAAAATATATAATTTATATAATTATTAATTTATATAATTATATTATATATATAATTATATAATTATATTATATTATATATATATATATATATTATATTATATTATATATTATATTATATTATATTATATTATATAATATTATATATAAAATATATATATTAATAATAATACATATATTAATAATTTTAACAATATAATTTTATTAATAATTTTAATAATAATAATATATATATATATATTAATAATTTTATATATATAAATATACATAAATTTAAAACGAGCAAAAACGTATAAGAGCAAAGTCAAAATACGTGTAACTGACAAAAACAATTGTACGAAATTGGAAACACCATTAGCACAGCACATGGATTGTCGCATTTGCATATTCTACATGTATGAAAGTTCTATCCATGAGCAGTTCTGGAGAATAGCAATAGAGAGTATCATATGTATGCCCTCGTGTGCCCTCGAGAAATCTACCGGAATCGTGAAAACGATTATGGACTTTGATAGTGTTCGAAAATTCCGTTTATCCTTTAGATGTCGGAATAAAAAGGACATGAGAACTCATTCAAAAGTGTTATCGTATTTTCGTATGTCATTTGCTTGTTTATCTTTAAAATATCATTTTACATTTCTGTGTTACTTTTTCCACGAAATATCACATTCTTTTTGATTCCATTATATAAATTTGGTAAACATAAATACTTTTTCTAACTACTCCCGCTTTTCTAACATGTTTTTACATGTTGTTTTTACAGTAATTGTTTAACTTTGATATTACTTGACATTGTCTTTGATATTTTTTGCTTGTATAATTAAATTTTATTTACACAATAAGTTGAAATATTTGTGAAATATTTATTTACGCTTCTTAAAGCCGATTCTTTATATTTATAAATACTTTTTTATGCGGAAAACAAAATATTGATATAAAAATATTTCTACATATATAATATTAAGAATAAATATTATAAACCTAATAATACTAACAAAAATATCTATTTTAAAAATAATTTGTTAATTTAAAAAAAGAGATACATACATCAGATGCTACACAATATACATACATATATAGATATACATCTATACATACATAGATGCTACACAAATATTTTAATATATAGATCAATGTGTATCACAATTTTTATCTAGATTATAATTTATATATTATAGCATTGATATTATAGCATTGATCATTAGACAGAAAACAATAATTTTAAGAAAAAGATGCTTTAGTAAGTAGAGAAAAGTAGAGAAAATCGGTTATAGTTTAATATTAATAATTATATTACAATAAACATAATTAAAGATTATCAATAATCGTTGATGTTTTTAACATGTGACCGATTATAAAGATCATTTTTATGAGCGATTATTTGACCATTAATTCTTTTTCTAGATATCACTCTATCTTTTAGCAATATATGATTGACACGACCGCGTGATGAATGTTGTTTTCAAGAATTTAAATCTTTTATCCAATATTTTACCAAATCGATCAAAAGTATACTTATAGAAGTATACTCATGTAATTCGAAATTATCGAAAAAAATTTTCTGTTTCCTCTTTTATTATGTTGAAAGTTTCCAAAGCTTGAAATCTTAAAGGGACTCTCAGGTAATAAAATGTGCATACCAGCTGTCTTCATCGAATGTTGCATAAAGAGATGGCCAAATTCCGGTCAAAATGAACAGGGTTTAATCTTAACTGAGAAATAAACTACTACAAAACTACTAAAACTACTACAAAACTACTAAATTATAAAACTGTATATCTTTAATAACCTCAATTATATTATATTACTTTTTATTTAATACTCCATAATACTAATTTATAATATATGATCAAGAAGAAAGAAGGAAATATCTGTATATTTATTGCCTTATTGCCTATGTAATTATTGCCTATGTAAAAGCAATAATATAGTAGTGTGAAATGGTAATGCCTCCTAGAACTAAAGCAATGCCTACAATAATGAGTTGTACAGCATGCTCTCAGCGATTTATCGTTCGAGTTGTATTGGCAATGCATAGCAAGAACATAAAGATTTCTCTCAAATAACGCGTTAGAATTTTATGTATTTAAATTATGTGGAATATCTGATGTGCTTCGATAAATATGCACGCGTGAATACACACATATTTATATATTTATATTGTATAATTTCCTTTGAAAAAAGTGTTATTATAAAAAAGTGTTATTATAAAAAAAAAGAAAAAACTGTCATGTGTGACTTAAACAAAATTTAATATGAGAAAATTAATACCAAACGTTTTCAAAATTTATCTGCCAAATATTTAAGAAAAATATTTTTAACAATCTTTTATCATCATAATTCATTAGATATAATAAATTAAAAAATATAATTCTAAGATTCTCTCTTCATTCAGAGGAATATTCCAAAAATCCTCTATGAAGTGTTTTTATGCAAATTTAACGTTTTCAGACATCACATTCATCACGGTCCGATTCGAATATTTTTATATTAAATTCGGCGACCTAGAAACCTCCCGAAGTAATTTTCAGATAAATTCAATGACGCTCAAGGTATAAAGGGTATTAAATCATTTTTTTCAACACTTAAAAGAATTAATGAATAACATTAATCTCATAAAATTTATTTAAAAAAAAGATGCATATATAAAGAGATATTTAATTAAATATAAATTTATACTCCCCACATTTATCTCGTTTTGTTCCAGTTAAATGAACTAAATAACTAACTTTAATAAGCGAGATATTAATATCATTCGTAATAAGATAAATTAAAGATTACCGAAATTCGTAATTAGATTATAAATTAAGATTATATGAAATTCGTCAAAAAATTTTCTGATAATCTTTTCTTTGCAAAAGGAAGAGAATTCTATATGTAAATTTAAATAACTATAGTTAATATGCTACAGGAAATCATAAAATTTTATTATAAAGAACGATTAAGCGCTAAAAATATTTCGTCGCAATTTTCAGTAGGAACTTCTTCAAGCTTTACGAGTGTCAGACCGCAAATGTCTGATTAAGAGAAGTTTTTATGACGTAGGCCCATTGTTTACTACCGTGAGTTCACGTGTTTTATTACGGTTGGAATTTTCCGTGCGTCTATCGTTAACTCCAACGACGAAGACACTGCAGACATTTCGGATGAAACAGCAGACACCGTTTTAAAGAAGTAATCGCACGCGTAAAATGGCAAAAATCCAATTCCCGTCATCATTCCCCTTGCTTTTATCGTGGTATTTCCTTCTTGGCTTGCGTTAATTGCGTGGCCAGGTATATAACGTGGTAATGACCACTTACCATCACTATAGCGATACACTGTAAACGCACGAAATTGGAAGTCATATTATAATTTTCGACCAATTTTGGCTTGTACTCTCTCTTGTGTTTTCGCATCTCATAAATAAAAAATATATCGAATATAAAGTGCGATTACTACGTGTTACGTTGCCGGTGCAAGTTATTAAAAAAATATCTGGTTAATGAACCTAACCTATATTAATGCTAATTTCTTACCAATTAATGAATTGTAATTGCACATTACTTATATACACCATGTCATTATAATATCTTTTTTAAAAAATGTACTTTAATTTTCTAAATACATTATAAAAATAAATATAATAAAATGGATATATACACATATGTATATTATATTCATATAATAAATTTGTGTAATTAATATAATAAATAAATTAATATAATAATAAATAAATTAATATAACATAATAAATTGGTGTAAATTGTTGTAAATGTGTATATAAAAACACAGAGTTATATAATTTGGGAATTTTTATTAAAAATATGTCAGAACTTTGACATTTCGATTATAAATTCGATTATAAATTCGACAAAAAAGTTTCTTCTCAACAGGATTTATTAAACAAGGAAAGCAATAAAAATGTCAAATGTCTCATAATTAAAAAATGAGCTTTTTTCTCTCATTTTTTCCTTTTACACATACACATGCATGTATGCACTTTTGTAAGCTCCAATTCCATTACACGGAGCCACGATAATAACGTCTTTTAAGTATGCAAATAACATCGGATTCTCGTGAAATCGTGACTGCACAACTCTCATGGATGTATAAATATATAATTGCAGGCAAAAGTGCACGCACGAGTGAACGTGTTATGTTGCATTGCCGGCCTCTTTAATACTTACTTCGCTCTAGCAAGTTTTGTTGCAGCCTCGAGCTAACTTCGTACCACAACCAGTGTTGTATATGTATATGTCAAATGTAATGTGCATAATATTTCTAAGCGCAGCTACATTATAACTACTGATAATATTTTAACGCTAAGAGTTATCTTCGTATCGTTAGAGACTCAACATTCTGCGGCAGCCATGCAACGCGTATTCTCGGTTTTCAAATCGGATTTCTCTTTTACGTCCACTGATCGCGGGAAAAACTTTAGGTATCTAGTTGCACAGATAACGTTTCACGTAAAACATTGCGGAAAATAAAAAAAAAGAGAAAAAAAAAACCGGCTGAAAACATTTTAATTTATATTTTTCATTCGGTGTTTTTATAAAAATTTTTTTCATAAAAAATTCGTAGCAAATAACAAGTATCTTTGTGAAATTTACGCACATTTTAATTTTTTTCTAGTACAACTTTCTAAGTGCGATGATATATTCCAAGTACTTGATATTAAATTTAATACTAAAGTTGAAGAACTTGAATGAACGAATAATTAAATTGCCGAAGATAAGGAATAATCTTTATTTTCTTTTTAATTCAGCCGTAATTTCAAATGTGCTTCAATCGAATGTATTTCAAGGCGCTTAAAATTAAAAATAAATCATTATAAATAATCACTTTCAATTAAATTTACAACGAATAATTAGCTTTAAATTCGATGAAGATTATTGTATATCTCTCATCTGCATGCTATGTATATACTTTTGTTATTATTTACGTACTAGAAAGGAAAAAAATTTAGATATAACGTATGTCAACATGCGTCACGTTCAGATTAAAATGCGACCGGATAAAATGGCCGGTTCTTTAAATATGCCGAATGAGAGCGACAAGAAAATTATCTGCCAATTGCAGCGCAATCCAAACGACGTTTCATCGTAATGAGATGTGTGTTCGTACGTTATGAAAGACATTTCTAAGAATTAAAAACAGTCGGCACGATCCCGCCTGCCCATTCATAACTCGGCGCGATAACGATAACGAGACGATAAGTCAGACTCGTGCCTCGGTTTTCGATTTTGTTCATTATATCGTGGTTGAAAAACTGAAATCATTACAGCGAATACGATTCCAATAAAAAAAAATCCTTCTAAATAATATATCTATTCTAAATATTCCGACAAAAAAATTTCAAAGTGAGAAATAGTGAAACGAATATGTTTGATAAAAAGAGACGCTCATCACGTAAACAGAGAGATAGCGGTTCTATTAAAAAAGAGAAATTATTTTCTTCTATGAAAATGTGTAATTAAAGAATATCCTATTTAATATATAAAAAATATTAATAATTCTATTTAAGATCTCTTGATACTTCGTAGACCAAGTGATGTATAAAAAAATCGGAAAACGCTCCTGATTTATTGATTGCGTCTTTGTTTAAATGTCTATGTAAAGTTTATATATAAAAGAAATAAAAAATATAATTTAAAAAAATGTGTACCACATCGTAGAAAATATTTCGAAAAGGAAAAATATATCTCTGGAAAAATCATTTTGCAAGTTTTATCTTAGAGATTACACGCGCGAAGTTTCTCATCAAATGTCCTCCATTTCAACATCTTTTACAAGCATTTCAATCGGAAAGTATTTAACTTGTATATATAAACTGGCATTAAGATGAGCAAGCGAATGTATTAATGTTAATAAATTATCTAGAGTCTATACCATCTCTTTACACAGTGAAAGGCGCACTGTAGATTTTATGAGTTGACTTCGACGCGTTGCAAATTGGAAATGTTCGAGAAATATACGCATTTAAAACTTATACGATGTAGTTCTTCCGTTACGTCGACTAACCTTTCGGCGACGTGCTGCTTTTCATCGGTCATATACGCATATATACACGCATACAACGACACGTATATTCATTCAGCATAATACCGTGTTGTAATATCGTGAATCGGTGCACATTTAGCAGTTAATCTCTCGTACTCTGAACGCAATATATTTTCTCTGATTTTACAAGTTGCATAAAATAGCAAATATTTAATTAACAAAATATCAAAATAGAAATGTTGTAAATTAAAAAACTTTCCTAATCGTTTGAATATCTCTCTCTTTGAAAATATATCATACTACAAAATTTTATAGAAAATTCAAATTTTATAGTTGAGGTAAATTCATAGGTAACATGATTACCATCATTTTGTAAGATGGAACTTGAGTGAAATATATTGAAGATCAAAATCATCTTAAAATGAAGATGATCGGTGAGAGATATATGGTTTATCTTTTATAAATATTTATCAAAGTTTGTAATAATAATCTTATATAAGAGAGTACATAATCTTTATTTTTTTTCTAAATATGGAATGGTGAGGTGATTGAAAAACATGTTGCTTTTCGGTTGTAATGTAATCGGGATCCAATCAGTAAAATCGAATTTTCGCTGAAGATAAAACAACGAGGATAATCTAAGATAATCCCTATGTAGACTGTAATCGTATTATCAGCTCATTATCACCTGGCAAAAACAGCGTAACGATTTGAGAGGCTCCTCTTAAATTTCAGACTTTAATTCCATTTCAGTACTATACACAAATTTATCCACGCGCGAAAAATTGGCTTTATGTAAGTGTCCCCGCTGACGAAGCCAAACATAAAATGTTGCAAAATGTATTTTCGAAAATTACTAGAAATAAAAAAATTACTAGAGAGAAACTTTTTATAAAATATATTTAAAGCTTTTACGAGTTAAATGGTAGATATTGTAAACAGAACACTTTGAAGCGTATTCTACCACGTTCTTTTTATACGAATGCATCCCTTTGGAAACAGAATGTTTTCATGAAGATTTAAAAACAGTCACAGAGCGTTTCACAACCAAAGTCACAACCAAAAACTATCGAAATTCTATCAATTATTGACAACGGTGGATCGTGTTAACACGTTGCGAGTATTAAAAAATTGTATCAAATGTTTGAAATGCATTTCATGCGGTCTCAAACATTTATCGTTGAAAAAAAAATTTTGGAAATATGTATAAAATATGCGATAACCTGGTTTCGCGATCAATTGGGTCACCAGCATTTTTAACAGCAGTGGAATTTTTTGTGCGTAAAAATATTCAGTCATGGTTTATTGGATATCACATTAATTTGTCGAATTAATTCACGAGTTATTGGAGCGTATCCGAGAACTATGTATGTCAAACGCTTTTCCCGTCAAATCGGCTTTCTCTGTTTTCCATTGATCACCTCAAAATGTAGCCTGATATAGAGACATATGTAGCGGTTGGTTTACATTTCAGTTACGAATTACGATACTCGAATGTACGTAAACGCTGTCAATTCACGTATGATCAAACATTCTTTGATGCCATCGATAAACACGAGAAACGATCAACGCGTTAAATGCGCAAGAAAGAGGTATAATTACAAGTGTGACAAATAGCCGATTCGCAATCGCAAAATCAAGTTACTTGAAATTGCAGACGAGCAATTTCCAAGCCTCACTTAATCAAAATATTCTTCAAATGTAAAGAAACGAGTCAAGAAATAAGCAAATAATAAAAAAAATAAAAATTCACTAATAAATAGATATATTAAATGATAATAAATTTTCCATTAATATGATAAATAGATATGTTATATGATAATAAATTTTCCACTAATACATAATATCCTAATACTTACAATTAGTAAATGTCAAGATACTCGTATATTAGACGAAATCAATTATAAAACATCTTTATGATAATAAAATAATTAAATTCTCAAAAATATATGTATTTTTAAATGATTTAAATGTTAAATTTTTTTCAGAGCCACAGAATAAATTGCCGTAAAAAATTTGCATTAAAATCTTGAAATTTCCATTTCTACCTTATATATTAATACTATACAAAACGCTAGAATAAAAGAGATTCGAAAAAATGTATTCAATATCCGGAAAAGAAACAATTTAATATAGTTAATTAATTTCGTTGCGCTTTTCGATGTGAATATCGAAGCTCGAGCTCGGGGGAAGACTAACAGTTTGATTTTAATATTTCAATATATCACTTTTCATCGCAAAACATTGCGGCGGTATTCCTGCGTGTTTTATTCCAAGTATTATCGGCCGCATTTTATCGATAAAAATAATTAATTGTTCCGCATGCAAGATCAAATCAAAGAGATCAAACGTGAGCGGGCTGAAAATTTACAAAAAGGCATCGGTGGTTAGCAATGCAATTGGTTGCGAATAATTCAAGTGTAACGATCGCAATTATAATCTCGTGAAATTTTATATTTGGGTGGTAATTATAGGATGTATGATTCGCCGGCAGTTTGTGAATTATGAAATCAATCAACGGTATTTAAAGCGGCGTTAATACGGTTTACATCAGTTTATCAAAACTCTCGTGTTATTTAGTATAATTATGAATATTAATTATTTTTCGTGTAAACATCTCAACTTGGTTGGAGAACATTAATTATCGTAATTTTGAATAATTAAAATATTCATACATATATATTATCGATATTAAAGAAATATGATAGCAAGTTCGATTGAATACGTTTATGTGTAC
Organism: Camponotus floridanus; assembly: GCF_003227725.1. Lineage (NCBI taxonomy): Eukaryota > Metazoa > Arthropoda > Insecta > Hymenoptera > Formicidae > Camponotus > Camponotus floridanus. The sequence continues at coordinate 438,659 of NW_020229859.1, read as the reverse complement.
AGGGTGTTTCTGAAATATCTTTTAACTAATAAACATTTCTCGGCAAGTGTTATGAGAATATCCCATAGTTTATACAGGAATTTTTCAATCCTATCTCTATTCGAAAGAAATTGTTAAAAATAATTTTTGTGCAAGCCTCGATGTGTTTCATAAAATAATACAGTAGTAATCCATGCATTTACTTCGATGTACTGATTTATTGCTACACAGCAGACTTATCGAATCGTCAATGTGCTGTTATCGTTTATTCTCAACAGAAAGGAAGTGATAAAGCATTGTGTTTGAATCACAAATCTTGCCAGAAATTTCTCTAAAACTCTGTTACAGACAAAAAATATTCAATGACTGAAAAAGAAAAAAGGAATTTTCAAATCTGTGCACGTGATTTGTCACCCTTGAGAGAAATAGAGTACGTAAATATCTATTTAAATCTACTCTTTATTACGTAATAACGATTTTCAATGTTATTTATACCATTTGAAAATAAAAGATAATAACTTTGAAGTCATTACGTGTATCTGACATTTATCCAAATTGAACGTAGAAAAAGCCATAAAAATTACGTAAATGTTTCACTGAAATAACTTTTATAATAGCACAAAAAAGGCTTTTATAAATATCTGAATAGCTTTATTAACGAATTTATTTAAAATATTTTTTTGAAAATATTAACTCTTTTTTTTTATATTTTACATTAAAATGGAATAACATTTATTTTATCGAAGATATATTGAACGCTATTTAAGAATTCCATCAAAAGTAGAGTTTATATTTGTCTATCTGTAAACAACATTTGTTTATATCAAACCTTTAGATCTGTTATTGAAAACACCATCGATATACAAGTTCGTTATCACATATGATCCGAAGGAAATATTTGTTGCCGAAACGCAAACATATAAAATTTGACAGAAATTTAAATCGGCGCTTCAATTTCACTGGAATCATCATCTTTGACGCGGAGGAGGACGCAATCGAGAGACCTTTGTCCTTATCCAGGATTCGAAATTTTAGGTCAGCGACTAATATTCATCAGCGATATTTAAGCTAATATATCAAAGGTAAACGCACGCCAAGAGTACTCGGGGTCACACGAGTATCGATAGCACAGCAAGGTATTTTAAAGCACATCTCTACTCACCAATCAAAGTGCTTACGTTTCCAAGTAGATGCTTCTATCAATGACCGATAAATGCGGTTGGCGTACGAGGGAAAGAGACGGAAAAACACGCTTCTATTTACCACACACGAGACAATGATGGTTCCGGACGCGTGACGACACCGATGACACTCGATACACATATGTATCGCGCGCGATTTCGCGCGTTTCCGGCCCTCGGCGATAGCGCGGATTTACAAAGGCGCGCACTTTCGATCCGTGACATCGATTCGGCATTCGGGCGGCTTTCCATTGTTATTGTCGACCGGCCGATATCGACGGGGCAAGGCAAAGGCGCCCTCGAGAGCACGTCAATAGCTGACTCAGAGAGAGATAGAAAGACCTCGATCTCGCAGCCGAGGGCTAACAATATAAAATACGACGAGCGGCAAGTGTGTTGAAGCCGACCATAATTAGATAGATGTGACGTAAGAAGAAGCTTCGGCCCGATTAAAGGGGACCGAAATTGCTTTCGATCGTCATTTTCTCTCTCCTTTTTTTTGCACGCAAGCAGAGTGGAGAACGTTGCGTCATCCACGTTATACCATGTACACGCATTTTGGCAATGCGTCGTAACTCACGCGGTTGTTCGAAAATTGACCGCGTCATACTTAACCGTTTTTATGTTCGCCGGCGAGGGGTAAAATATACCGGGTGTTTTGTGCCGACTGATCCGCTCGTGTTCAAGCGGAAAATGATTTCCCCTTCGCGCGATTATTCTGTACGAAACATTGTCCTGTGATATAAAAAGTCTCATACATTTTTCTCTCTCGTGGAGTACATAAAAAGTTGACTCCTAACTAATAAAGCGATCCCCGCGGACCTCACTGTCTTTGTTTCATACTCCATTTTTTTCTTGCCCTCTATTCTGAAAAATTGCACCATCCACTTATCTTTTGCTTAAATGCTTCTTTCCTGACATTTTTTTTGTTACAAGTAACTGCATATCGCGTGACATCAATTAATAGTGAAAATTGAAGCACGTAAAATTTTGTATAAATATATAAAATTTGTAAAATTTTCAGTCAGGGAAAAATAATCTAAAATAATCCTTTTCGCAGAGAGAAATTTGCAAACATAAATAAATTAGAAGGTACTCATATATCTTTAAAATAAATTAAATTTATAATAAATTTAATTGGCTTTTTGCTGAAGTAATATCTATATTATTTTAGATTCTTTTGTATATTTGTATACTTTGCTTGTCGTGGTATTACATTATTTTCCGAATAATTTTACAAGCTTTAATTGAATTTATCTCAATCTAATAAAACTTACGTCTTTCTAATCGTACATTAATATAAACATCTAGAACAAAACCAATCGCTTCAAATTCATTCCCTCTTTTATCGTTTAGGTGTGCAATAATAATTTCAATTTAAAACGCACGTGCAAACACATTATTTCATTCATCGTAGAATTCGAGGAATCGGAAGTCATAACGTTATGTCGTTCGAACGCGACCGCAAATATGATTTTTCCTAATGCGCGCGATCCCATTTGCGAGATAATCAATTGACATTTGGCGTTAATATCGGTAACGGTAATATTTGAATAATCATTGAGCGAGAAATGCAAATCGATTATTCGACTAATGAAGCACTGCGCTGGCGATTATCGTTATTACGATGAGGTAATTCGAGCGCGTAAGTAGGTGTCTCGCCGACAATGTCGGTGTCGCGTTTGGTGCGATAACGCTAGTTTATTATAGCGCGCGCGCGCCCAAAGTCTCGAGTTGCGAACAATAAGACAGACATACTGTATGTTATTGTAGAATGTGATTATAAACTTGGATCAAGTTCAAATTACTGAAACGACTCCGTTTCATGGAGAATTAATCGACGCGAATCGAGCGTTGAGAAAAAAAAAAAAAGCGCCGTTTTCTTGCCCATCTTAAAAATAGATAACGCAACAAGTAAAAAAAAATTTTGCAAAATAGCCTCGTAAATAAAGTCCACGTATCTTTTTTTAGGACAGATATGTGCTTGTGAATGAATCCGCACATTCATATTTATGATATTCCATATCTTTCAAGGTGCAGGAAACTAATTCAATTCAAATTTATTTTTATCGACCACTCTTGCCCACAAGGAAATGTCTCATTGCTCCATAAAGAGCGAGCATATTTTTTTTAAACGGATGTAAAATATTTATTTTAGCTTTTTCATGCGTACGCTCTTCATATTTAACTTTGGATGTTTAACTTTTTCTTTATACGAACGCGAGGAAGAGAATTTTCAGGCCGCGAAAAGTTGGAATGTATTTTTTTTCAGTAAATTCTTTCTTGTATTTCAGAAGTCTGGTTACTCTATTTTTTTAAGAACATATACATATCACAGAACAAAAATTAAAATGATTTAATTAATATTAATATTATAAATATATTTTAATAAATAAGAAAAAATGTCAAATTAAATTTAAATTTAATCGTTGATAATTTCAACTTCTTAATTTTATGTTCCACATACATTTAAGTTCAGAATAAAAAATTTAAAAAGTGGTCGTAAAATAAGTGAGAATAACATTTTCAAAATTAATGTTCAAATTTCATGAAATTTTCCTCTCAAATGAATGTCTAATGATCAAGAGCGAATCACGATTAAAATTTTACGATAAAACTGATATTGCACAAAATGACAACGATATCCATTTTAGAAAACTGATATTGTATCGCGATAAATAACATTTTTTGTTTGTTTTTCATCTCGCACGAAAACAATTGATTTATTTTTCATACCCATTTAAAGTAATAGTTAAAATGCGAATCATCCATGTGACAATATCAGATTAATGAAAGATGACGTCGTCTCGTCGCTTTATATTTAGAGGCAAATTTATGACAAGATTTGCGAGCGTGCGAGCATTCTTCTCAATCAACACATTATTTCGAGAGTCGAAAACACTGAATGCCATAAATCGAAGAATGAAGGAAGACGATATATACTTCTCTAGGGAAAATCGTTTGATTGATATATCGAACTTCTGATATCGCAATTTAAATTGATGGAAAATGAATTCTGACTTTTCAATATCAAATCTTTGATTATCTATCGTTTACGCAAGAGAATATATGTGTAGTTAATTATAAAAAAAAGTTATTATCTTTGTATTCGCCGCCAATCTTGCTCTATTTTTGAACTAAATAACTATCTTTCTGAATTGAATTGTAAATCGGTTATTTTTTTCGTTACTTGTTCTATTTTTGAAATGTAAGCGCGAAAATATAACAAATCAAAGACGATGAAAAACAATATCTATATTCTATTACATGATACTATTCTCTTGAAATAATGAAGACAAAGCTGTAAATTAATGTGGTATCGCTTTTAAAGTAAACGATTAAATTATGTCGAGACTTGAAAATGATAATCGAATGTGTTGAAAACATAAACGCGACGATAATAACTTCTCGCAAACAAGCTGATTTGTGTCGTGAGAATTAGAACGATTAGAATTAGACTCTCTTTTCCTCCCCACGTCGCTAGAGAGATAGAGCTCCTTACAGAATGTTTTCGAAGTGAAAAGATCCGCATTATATTGATTAATTGGCAGTGATGGTGCGCACACAGACTCAAGTGTTTTCAAGCGTAAATTGCCCATGTAAACAGGAAACTCGTGAAATTATGGCGATACTTGTAATAGAGTTTCGCATAATAGAGGCTTTTAACTTCTTTTTTTTTCGTGTTATATAAAAAAATATAATTTACTTTAAATATAAATTGCGTAAAATTTCAGTCGGAGAATATTATGGTCAGTTTACCAGGGAATAATTCGAAATTAATCTTCCAGAGGTAACATAATATGCAGCGAATAACCCAACGTTGTTGTATAATGTAATTTTTCCAAAAATGAAAATTATTCTGTCGTATATAATTATTACAGTTAAGTAACTCTTTCGCATAGAATTTAAATATTTAAAGGCTATTAATTTCACACGCTAAAGTTTACTATTTGAAATTGTTAGATACATTAATTAATAATCAGCAAATAATCGATCCATTTATTGTCTATAATCTACATATAATATTTAAAATTAATGTATAAATATAGTTATTATCAACAATAAACAATGATATACTTGTAATTATGTGAAAAATATTTTTTTTAAATTGAAAAGATCAGAATTAACGCGAGTATTTAAGTGTTAAATTCTAATTTATCTAAAAATTAATTGTAAAGCGAGTCTTGTCATGGAGAGTGAAAGTAAACTTTTGAAAAATACTTTTTGAAGTAAACTTTTGAAAAATACTGAATAGCATAGAACTCCCGGATAATAAATCATGAATGCAATTGTAAATCGAAAACCGATTTTTTTTTCAAAACTGCCTCGCAAAACTAAATAAATAAAATAATGAAAGATAAACGGTATTTTCGGCCGATGCAATTGATGGATTTATTCCCCGGTTTCGACTTAATCAAATCCTCGATATATTGGATGCAGTAGAGCTCTGCGGTTTCTGGCGCGGTACCTTTGTATCGATGAATCTGTTGTCATGACAACCCTATGACAACTGAAGCTGAAACGCGTCGGTATAATGAGCCCAAAAATTTACGAGATATCTTCAAAAATTCAAATTATTCCGAAGCCGAACATTTTCAAATTTATCGACAAATACTTTTCATTTCCTCTTGCCTTTATTTTTTCGAACAAAAAAAGAAATGTAAAAAGGACGCAATTTCTGAATATGTATGTATATATGTGTATATATATATATATATATATATATATATATATATATATACATACACACAGGGTGTCCCAGTTATCTTCCGTCATCTTTCAAAGACAGATTCCTGGGATCATTTAAAGACTATTTTTCCTCAGCGAAAATGTCAATAAAGGCCATCATTTTTTGCATGTTCCCGATTTTTGTCATCATATATCTTTGCAATTAAGTCATAAATTAAAACTCAACTAATAAATTCAATTTAAAATTAATCAAAGAATTGATTTGAAGTGATTTTGTTAATATTTTATTTCTACAAAGCTTAGTTTACGAAAAATTCCTTATTTCCAATCACTTATAATTCGAAAATTATTAGTGCCTCGACATTTTCGTTGAGGAAAAATCGTCTTCAGATGATCCCAGGAATCTGTTTTTGAAAGATGACGGAAGATAACTGGGACACCCTATATATATATATATATATATATATATATATATATATATATATATATATATATTTATATATAAAACGGCCGATTAACAAATTTCCGAAAAAGAAAAAAAAAGTCGTGGGCGCGAGATGGCAACTTTACTCGACATACCTGGCATGACTGCTGGTGCCTTTTGGTTAAAACCGGAGAGACATCAGAATCTAGTTGCGACCGCAGAAACAACAAAAGAAACAGGCCGCTATTGCGGTAGAATTGAGCGCGGTATATTGTAGATACAGGCCAAGGCGTAGCAGGATCGTAAATTATTCGCAATAACGGAGCGAAATGCAGAGTAAGGGCGCATTCACACCAGATATATGACCAAAGGAAACTAAGCCATGCGGCCAAAACGGGTACAAGAGAATATCTTACGGAATGCGTGAATTTATAACTGTGCTAAGTGTTCGAAATGCGATGCTTGTTTCTGATGCTCTTTTTATTACATTTCCAACTTTCAGTTGAATTGCATCATGACGTAAAACCGGACGCGCTAAATTAAACGCGAGAGGGGAATCTTTGTAACATTTAAGTGTCATCTCTGGAAAAAATTAATAAAAGAAATATCTTATCGTATTTCTTAAATATTGCAGTTTAAATAGTCAAGTATATCATTTTTCGAATTGAAAACTCGAAGATTTTCCTTCGCGAATTTTTTACAGTATTATTAATAAAATTATTCTCGCAAACAAATTTTTATCACTCTTGTTTTATCGTATTTTTTCACCTTTTGACAGGATATGTTTTATTGGCATTAATATAAACGCCTCGTCCAATTAATTTCGGGATTCGTCGGGAATTTTCCGTGCATTCATCATTTGTCGAGGTAATTCCAGCGCTAGCGGATCTTTTTAAAATAACGACGTTTATGAATCATGTTTGTTTATGCTCATTCATGCGCGTTTTATGCGCATTCAAGCGCGTATATCATACATTAAACTGATCTACAATATTCGCGAATGTTTCATGCGATTACGTCCGATTTAGACGAGGTGGATATTTTCTTACACCTGACTAAAAATTGAAAAAATCTTGGCGATTTTTAAGCAAAAACTGTGACATCGATATATTTTTATTATAAAAGTTATTTTCCTAATTATAAATATTATTAAAATAAGTTTTGGTGAGAAAAAAATAATTATATATTAATCAATAGTGACAATTTGAAGTTCTCAAGCGATAAATGGACTTAAGATAAGGTCTTTTATTGTGAATACAAGAATAGAATAAATTTCAAAAATGTTAAGACATTAAAAAAATGCATCTTCGAAAACGAGCACATTTATGAGCGCACCTTAACTAAAATACGACGAATTCCCAAAGATCTTATTATTCGTATTGCATTGTGGTCCGCAATGTCGAATAATGATAAGACTAGGGAAGTTAAATGTCAGCTCGATAACGTCGATACTACCAAATTAATGTGTATATATTTTGCGAGAAACGTCGATATGCATTTTTAATGTAATCATTATTTTTAAGCATCTTTTTCTGAATAATTTATTTCTCTGAATTATTCAGACGAATCTATCTTTCCTTAACATACTATTCTTCCCATAATTAACAGAAAAGCGACTGTCGAAATAAATGAAACAAAAATAAAAAAAATTATAGGATGATTAAAAAGAATAATTAATATCCTTTGTCAATACATTTTTCATAACAACACTTTATATACAATGCTTTAAAAAATATTGAAAGGTGAGTAATTATTGCCACAACTTATCACCTCGTTTCCATTTATCTATGCGCAGGTAAGCTATAACGAGTCGCAAATGATCACTTTCTCGTTGTTGCCGACATAACGATACAAGGTAGTTTACATAAGTATGTGTCTCTTTAAATTAACTACTAACTATATCTCTCTTTTTGCAAAGTTTACACGTTAAAACGTGACCTATGCAGAAAACTGTAATCGTGGAACGGTAGATTCATATTTTTGTGTAGATACGATGAAATATACGATGTAGGAAAATAATTAGAGATATTGTGCAATAATGTATTCTGAATAGGATAAACGTTAATGTCATATCAAGTCGCGTGACACATAATCATGTCTCTAAAATGAAGGTTGCCATAACAACCCGTTGGGGTTGCTAACGTTTTACCATATTCTAACAGGATCGTTACATACAAACTGACACTTTCCAAAGCGCTAATAAATTCTCTTCCAATAAATCTTCATTAAATTATTGCAAGCCAAAAGTGGCCTAATTCATCAATTCATCAATCACTTTGTGAGAAACAAGAAAGGTATAAATAAAAAAAATAGACATTAATAAATTTAAAAAAAATACGCAAATTACTTTTTCCACATCTCATATTATTATATTATATTTATATTTTTATGATGAAATTATATTTATGATTAAATTTTTATGATTAAATAATATTTATATTTATATTTTTATATTTCTTTCTAAATATCGCTTATTATGTAATATTCTCTTCTTACGTGTAATTATTGCCAGTTAAACAAAACTTTATCTTTGGAGCTTCCAATTATCGCGGAAAAATTGACAAATTCGCAATTTCCTCGATTTATTACGGCACTCCTTGACCTTCCGCAATCTTTCTAGTTGTTGAAATTTATATGACAAGTTCCCGCTGTAAAACGAAACTTCTTATTGTATTATTATTGCTCGCTTATACGACCTGCGTCGCGGCTACGAGTCGATGATGTTCTTTCGAAAATGGCTAGCGAAATATATACACGCAGAATGTGCCTCATTCTTATCTCGATTGCGTAACCTTCAGCAACGTCGCACGCGTCCTTTGCTTTGTTTCTGGCGTTGCCGACTTCGTTTATTCCTCGTCACGCTTATTTCTACGAAACGACGAGCTCTTTACGCGCACAAATAGCGATATGATTTTAGTTTTAGCGAGCTCACGAGCTAGTATTTTAGGCGATGCAAATCATTATACGACGCCCAAGTTCCGTCATTCGTTTATTTAGAGGCTTTCCATTTCAATTTTCGCTCTAGTTTATATTTCGACGTTTTACAATCGAACTGGATCCATCAAACAAGAGCTTGGCAACGTACATTTACGAGCTTTTTTTTTTATGATACGTTAGAATGTTCGCGCCGGGAAAAAATTTCTGACGCGTTTCGAGCATAAATTAGAAAAAAATATTGATTAAAAAAATAATAAAATAAACTTGTAAATTTAGAAAAATACAGTTGCAACTTTAGTAACAAGTGTCATCGTTATATATGTGTGTATATGATTAAACAATTATCATATGTTAACTTTATCAGTTGATTTACAGGAGTTTATAATCGATATTTATTTATCGCGAGTAACACATTTGCAAGACGTCGGTGAAATCGCAGGCAAGTTGGAGCACGAAACCGGCAAATAATTACACGACCGAACCGCAATCAGCGAATTTCTTCATAATTTGCTTACGTAGAAATTCGAGCACAGCCATCAGTTAGTCACGATATAATCCCAGCTTTGTCATCAAAGTATTTTCGTATACGCATAAACGTCGAAATTACTTTTTTAATGCGTTCCCTAGGTTTCCTAAGAGAAACGCGAATGATAAATTATATCCAAGAATGCGCAAAGGAATTTCGAATAATAATTAAATATGATCTCTACGAAAAAAAAAACTGTAGTACTTTTATTATTTGCGTTCATAAAAACTTATATCCGAAACAACAATCAAAGTAAATATTAAATATTATTACATATAGATATCAAATTTTAAGCTTCGCCTATCTATATTTGAAATTTAATATCTATATTTAGACTTTGCCAAAAATTTCATATTTATATATCATAATATTACCTATCCTATATAAAAAAAGAAATTTTTTTTTTGTAACGGGAGATTTTTACGAGAGGAGGGGAGAGGGAGAAGATACATATCCCGCGGGTTATTTTTCAATCGGAGGGATTCCACGGTAAATAACCAGAGTTTTTTTGTGCAAATAATAGATAACGTGGCCTTGCTGATGGAAGTTTTCCCCGTCTCGTGTCTACCGTTAAACTCGTTAATTTGTTTTCTTTGGCGAATAAGTTGACTGTCACTCGTGCGCATGTTTTACGGCGTGACGCTTTATGGAAGGTCGAAATCGCTAAAAAATTGGGAAATAATGGGAAGATTACAGTAATTTGACGTAAACATCTTCGTCTAATGCGGAGACATACGAGGTAAACGTCAGTGTCGCTGACATAATCCGCACTTTCTACTTTATGAAGTATACTCTGCGTTTCAAGGTGATCATTACACGGTAATGTTCGAGGGGAGATCGAATTATACGCCATCGATTTTTCAGTTTTTTTTTTGTCTACCTGTATCTTCGATCTCTGTGCCTCGCGTACAACCGACATCAGCTTATATCACGATGATATTATACCGGTCGTATATCAATTTAACAAATTTATAATACTCATTAGCTATTCGAGAGACTGTCGAATTATAGCGATAATTTATTTATTCGATTGATCTTTCAAAATCGACGTTATATTGATCGATTTGAAGCCATTGCAAAAAAGTAAAAATTGCGAAGTAATTTCTGAAACATGTAACAAGACTTCATTCTGCAGATATTTTCTGACTCTTTAAGAGCATCTTGCTTTAAGACTCGCTAGAATCGAGATACTGCAAATTGCCCGCGGCCAATCAGTCTGCCATAATCGCAAAGAGTTTTATAGAAATTTTCGTTCGGCTTTTCTATAAGTTTCTTCGATAACCAATTAATAGTCTCGATCAATTCTTCATATTAAGCTTAAATCGATCTCGAGAGATTCGAAGTATCTACAAAATGTCGAATATTGAAATTTTTGCAAAATCGACGAATTCCATAAGCCAGAAATTAATAGTAATAGCATGGCTTTAAGATAAAAAATATAAAACCATCAACACGTATATTTTGCGTAAAATCAAAAGAGGATCCTTTTGTTCCTTTTTCTTTTTCTTTTTTTTTTACCAAAGTTATGATACATAAAATGTGATATTTTTTTTACTCGCAGGCGTTCGCAAAGTAAATTGTTTGCTTTTAAAACAGCATGCGAGAATAGCACGGATGGCATGTTTGCATACAAAACGTGATCCTCCGGCATTCGCAACCGGTAATCGAATATTAGCCCCTCTCCGTTCCCTCTCCGACTATTCTACCCGGATATTCTCATTAAAGACACGTCATGCATGAAGCGCGGTGAAAGAAGTTGCGAATGAAGTCTTGTACAGTCGTAGCACACTTGATCCGTCTAGAAGTGCGTATCGACCACCACAAAGTGTTGAATAAAGTGTTCTGTGACGTGTCCAATAAACTCGATAAAGATTTGATTAACTTTTAATATTAATCAACTTAATTAAATGTGATCAAGTTTTAATTAAATAAAATGCGACGATATATATTAATTTATCGGAAATATCTAAAGATTATTTATTTTGACACTGAAAAATCACGTCTCTTTTTCTTTTAACATTTATCAAGATTTCTGTTTTATGCGATACCCAGGTGGTTTCGAAAGCATTCTGTATTAACTCTCTAGCTCTCTTTCCTTTAACAAGTTAAGGGGTAATGAAGAGGCGCAGCTTCAAAGGGGCGATGTGGTTCATTAGGTTTACGAAAGAGTTTACAACCGTAAAAGGGCGGACGGAAATGTTCGTGGATACTTACGTGGGGGCTGTAGATACGGTGCCTTTTCTCTTAAAAGTGGGACTGGCCGATGTCGATGGCGCGTCGATAATAAAATCAACACTGGAGCACTGCCACTGCCTTGTCCCACATTACTTGCCATGCCGCTAGATAGCCCCAATAGATCACTATGTAAACAAAAACGAGAAAAAATAGAGGTGTATTATAAGACGATTCACTCGACTAGCATTACATAGTTCTTCAATATGATTGTCTTTTTTCATCTTTTCAGTCATATTTTTCTTTTTCAAACTTTTTAAATTCTTTTCATTTTTATTGCAAAGTAAATAAAACTTCCGAATTTAGTGTAGTATGTATGTAACTTTTAAAGTTTAGTAAAAAAAATATATATATGTAGTAATTTTAAAGATTTTCTCCATCTAAAATATATATTTCTACTATCTTTGCACTCATTTTGTTAGAATCTATCCTTCTTTACTATAAATCATTATAATAATTTATGAAAAATAATAAAGAAACATGAATCTAAAGCTATTTAAACTATTTACTCTAGATATTGTAGATATATGTTCTCAAATACAATAATTTCACTTAAAATTGAAATAAGAGAAGTAAGAAATTTCTAAAGAGAGTTAAAATTATTAAAAGATTAGGAAATACAGTTTAATATATAATATATATTATTAATAATATTATATATTAATAATATTATATTTAATATATAATATAAATTAAATATAAAATTGATATTACAAAAGTTTGGCATATTTGAACCTTTTTGGGAAAAATTGAAAACAAATTTTTATTTTTATAGTCTCTTTTATAATTTCTTAAAAAGTTAAAAAAGAAAATTAAAAAAAAAAAAAAAAAAGAAAGAGATATATTAAACAATAATTACACAGAGAGAAATCTACAAAAATAAATACAATTCTTTGAATAAAAATTAAATGGTAGTCATTAATTAATTAGGCTACTAATAATCAGGGATTAAACAGTATAATTAAGCTAATTTTAATTTCCCTAATTATCGTTAAAAGAATAATTGGTGGGATCTAAAGTGTAACATCCGTAAGTATTACGATCCCCTTTATCATTAGCTCGTTGCTACGCATCCTGTGATCAGTTTTTGACATTTGTCGCGCGATTATTTCCATAAATTGGAAAAAAAGAAATTTTACTTATTTTTTTTTTTAATTTTTTTTTTTTCATTTTATGTGATCCAATTACGTTTTGATTTACTAATTGTAAAACAACGGTGCTTGCGAAAAGAGCCATTCGAATGTGTGTGCAAAGGTCTGTGTTGTTTTTCAATCCTTCCTTTCGCTAAGGCAATTATGAATGAAAGATGGTACGTCGACATTGAACCACATGTGTGATGTATACATGTATGTATAACGTGAGAAAACCTCTTCTGACAGCGAACTATCAAACAAGTTTATTTCGTAATCGATATTTTGATAAATTCGCTTGGCCAGATGTGATAGAATCGAAATTTTCGAATCTTCAGTCCCTCTTCTAAAATTATCGTATGCTCAATCTCTCGGAATCACTTACAAAAGCATGTATATGAGGAATGCAAACAAATAGACGTGACAAAATCTTGTGACAACAGATTAATAGCTGAATAAATTGATTTACTACTCAATATCTTAATATTTGTTTTGTTTCACGAGATATAATCGAGCATAGAAAGCTATTTTGTAGAATCATGTTGTTCTCGTGTCTCCCGCGTAGTTGATAGAAAGTAGGTCAAGCTGTATCAGTTGAATTTAAAGAACTGTCAAAGATCTTATCTTCTTATTTGCGACACAATGTTGTTTAAGTTTTCAAGCTAAATCGATCGGAAAATTTTACGTTTCGCATTTTAAATTTAAAATTTTCTCACAATGCTATATATTTTATAAAAAAATTCCGTTAGTATGCAAATTTCCTGTAAATTATAAAAAATACCTCTTGCGATAAAAAACTTTTCGTTCATGTTGTCAAAAAATTTATAGAGAATTAATACTTTAAGATTCTACAAATATACAAAGAATCTATATTGAGAAAAAAATAATGTTGAATCAACAACATCAAGTGTAAATGGAATTTATTTTATTAATTCAGTGTAATTAGAATTTACTTTATTAATTCAATAACATTATAATATTAATCAAATCAATACATCATGATAATGATATGTCATGATCACTGATTTGATTAATAATGTTATTGAATTAAAATAAATTCCAATTACACTGATATTGTTGATTCAACATTATTTATACAATGCATAAAATTAAAATCATTAAAAAATGTGAGGAGAAATATAAATTCTTGGGAAAAATTTGTTAAATGTTTTCAACACAATACATATATATATATATATATATATATGCGATTTCTTAAACATTTAATGCCACATGCCACCTTTACTGAAAACGCGTAAATAAGTACGCAATTTTCTGTTGTTAATGTCCTCTTAATCTTAAATGTTTAGCACGACTGAATCTAATTGAGAATGATTTACAACGTCTATAAATTAAATATTGCGTAGAAATACACATTTACAAATTTGCATAAATATAAGTTGTTATATCGATGTATAAATTTTATACGATGCAAATATAGTTTCACGCGGAAGACCTTACATTTTGGAGCAATTGCTGTTTAAACGAATATAATTTTCATGCTTGAACAAACTTGCAATATGCAATTACAAAGTGAATCCCACATAAACCGAATCAAATTGTACATGATGTAAATAATATTACGTGACTTGTGCATTCCAGTATAATTAGAAATAATCAGAATAGATAATAAAGCCTTAAATTAACTTGATTAACTTTCTGGAAAATAAATTGCTTGAAAGCTATTTGCTGCCTTTTGAAACATTCATATATTCCATTGTAAATAAAAATGTACGTTAGAAAACGATAATTAAATGTAATTAATTGCATTAATCGTAAATACAAATTTGCAAAAGTAAATGTTACAAAGTTATTCGCGTATTATCAAACGCATTGCACATGATTAAATTCGAATAAAATTGAAGTATTCATAACACAATATGCAATTGGATAAATAAATATTATAGTAATTGAAATAATTTTTACAGCAATAATATATTCTTTCCGCACAATTGCCATTTTGTAAATTTGTTAACAATTTTCTTCAGAAAGTGATAAGTATTCCTGATACAAACAGATAAAGAAATTCTCGATGCGGGAGATCCATCGCTTCGTATGAAAAATATATTTCTCGCGATTATAACGAAGTAATTGACCCGACATTAATCTCTGCGACGTTATTGATCGAGATAACCGACTAGATATAACAAGAATAAAAGTTTCGCGTGAAACGAGATTAAATAATTAAAGCGATCGTAATTCATTCCGTGCCGTTTTAATTTCGAGATCCTTTACCGGTTTGCTCCGCCAATCTTATTTCATGCGGAAGCGAATTGATTTCGCGTCGCAAAATTTGCTCAGAACAACGAGTCATACTTCTCCGAAAATTAAATCATAAAGACGACGAGGACGAGGACGACGACGAGGAACGAACGGCTAAGAGCGATCACGCGCCCGTTTACTTGGTCCTATCTCCGAACAGGTTGTCGTCGTATGCGCACACACTTTCGCAATGGAATCCCAGTTATTTCAAAGGCACACACGCGTGCACACGCATAGCCTGTTCCCGTTGCCCGAGATCGGCGTGCGTGAGTGCGTGCGTACGCGTGTTACATACTACCGGAAAGAAGTCGATGGTAAAATACACATTGATGAATGTATGCGCGCTTCTTCACCTCTCCTAGATAGGTTTGCTCTTAGTTGGAAGAAGCGCAACGTGTTCGTGTATAAAGTATCGAGTCGTCACATATCAAGTATTTGGATTTCCGAGAATCTCGAGCTTACAGAAACAGCTTGTTTTATTCATGTAAGTGCGCCCGAATAATTAAGCATGAAAATAACGTCACGTTCAGTTTTAGCGAAATTGCGTTCGCGAATTTCTTTCGATAATTTTCGCGGGAATTTCTCTCAAATATTACCATACTCGCGTAACATTGCTTTTAAATTAAAACGCGATGTATCATATTATTAAGAAAAAAATGGATATCGAGTGTGGAAAATGAAATTTAACATTCAAGATGAAATGATTGAAAATTCTAATATTTTTATATTTTTTCATCTATTTCCTATATTACATTAAAATAAGAGCATAAAAGTAATTTATTTTGAGAGAAAAAAAAGAGCAAGTGAAAGACATTTTCAATCATTAATCATTTAAAAACGTAATAACTCTGTCAAGAAAAATTTCAATTTTTCACTATTAACGATAAAAAAATTTAAGTTTATAAAAACAAAATATTATTTTTTTCTTGAAGAAAATTTTTATAGTGTCTGAAATAAAATATTGACACCCAATACGATTTTTTCTAATTTCTCATGTTACTAGAATGCCTCTCGTTAATATATTAATGATATGATTATGCAGATAAGCATTTCTAATTTCACATAGGAAATATAAGCTCGGAAAACAGTATTGAAAGTTTTATATGTTATATATATATATGTATGAATAGACGTTAGGATTTCACTTTGCGACGAGAGATACTTTCGCGACATCGTGACATTCAGGCAAACTCGAACTTTGGGGAAATTCGCTTCGCTCCCAAAGTACCTTCGCTACTGGTACAAATGGATAGTAATATCACTCGGCACTCAAGTGCTTAAGAGATATGGATGATATAACATCTTTGAAAATTCGTCCTGTGTACATTGTGCAGAATTTTTGCTTTGACATTTGTATATATATTCTATTTTTTGCAACAGAAAACATGTTTCTACGTCAGTTCTCTCAGCGCATTTATCTTCAAAAATTTATCTATTCTAAGATATTACCCTCCCAGGTCAACTACAGCAAAGCGGAAATAGCTAAAAATTTATAGTCGTGCAACACACACCATATATCTTTGAAACTACGTTACTTTATATGGATATCAATCAGCATATATGATGCTCTTTGCAAAACTTATTTAATTTAAAAAATTTTTTTAATTCGTTAAAAGAAAGGAAAGCTGTTTTCCAATTATAATTTTTAATTTACCTCTGCATATAATTATTAAACTATTGTGTGGTGTATTATTTATACACACTACGTCAATTGTATCTTCATATAATTTCGAGGAATGGATATTTATATTCGTATCACAAGGATGTGGATATAATTAATCTGCACAAACGGTTTTGATTATTATGCAGCGTCACGATTCTAATTTATAATAACTATATGCTTGTAACGTGTCAGTAATATCATTCTTGGCAATATACTCCGTCATATATTCTAATTTTAGAGAAATAAATGGACTTTAAACCTGTTTTTTAATACATTTTTACGAAGATAAATATTTCCTGTATGCAATAATAGTAAAATTTTGAACTTTCCTGAGTGTGAAGTTAGCCCCTAAGTTTTTTTTTTAAATCACTTTTTTCTACAAATGTACAGACGAAAATTCAATATGCGAATTTGCAAACAAAAATCTATCAATTATATTGATTGAAAATCATTTTTGAAAAAATTGGGGGACTAAAGTTGACCCCCCAAAAGTTTTTTTTGGATAACTTTTATTAAAAGTGTGCAAATAAAAATAAAAAGATTTATTCTTGTACAAACAATGTGCAATCGAATCATAAAAAAATCAATTGTTTCTAATATTGGATTGTTAACTTCAAGTGTTTGGCTTAAATTTGTATTTTCAAAATTTGTAAATACAAAGCATTGTGTTACAATGATTCATTTCGCTGCACTTCTAAGTTTACAAAAGGCATTAGTCGACTCAATTTAGAAATTCTATTAATGGAATAGTATCTATCGAAGGCACTGCCTGTTCAATAATAAATTCCGTATGTTTCACGTGATCTTATTTGTGAGAAACTAACTAATATATCATTTATAGCGACAATTTTCAAAATATTGTAATATTTTTTATTTTTGCTCGAACCGCTATATAACTTGCTAAATTTTTCACGATATTTTCTGCTTGGTACAATGTGTACCATGCATACTACGTTGCAGCAAATGTAAATATCGAATGAGAGAACTATCCAACTTTTGTTGACACAAGAAATACCGCAAAATATTGTACTATTTGTATTTGTTGTTTTTTTATTTACAAATGTGAATATATTTTCTTGTTCAAATAATCGCTAAATATATCAAGATTTCACACAAATCATACACATATTAAATATATAGAGTCCTCCTAATTATTTAATTTATTGCTTTTTTATCAACCGGACGCATTATTAGTAAATTAAGAAGCGTCGTTTAAGTAATTATTCTATAATTTCACGAAAACTTTTATACCTAACTGTGGATATCTTAGCGGAAACAATTACTTATACATTCTATGCTATTTCAAATTATAATTATAATTATAATTATAATTATAATTTGAAATAGCATAGAATGTATAAGTATAATTATAAATATAATTTATATAATATAATTTATAAATTATAATTATAAATTATAATTATAATTATTTATATTTATTTCAAATTATAATTCCTCAAATTAAGGGAAAACCGACGAATTTTGCACGTAGTATGTACCTATCAATTATTTCAAATGTAAAATAATGTTTGTATAATATCGCCTAAAATTTTAGAATGTTTTATAGAGTTTATGTTTTACGTTTTAGAAAAAAGATAAAATAATTAATTAGTTCAATCTATATATCTAATAGTAAAAAATATATAAACTGTTATCAAAATGTGTTATAATTGTTAAACAAAAAACTGTTTAATAAATTGATGCGTAATATCTTTTAATAGATCTACATACGACATAAGAGACACATCATCCATTTAAATCAAACGATATTATATTTTTTATTATGCTAATGAGAAATCATTAATCTTTCGACTTAACGCACAAAAATATAAAATATACGCTTGATCGATTTATCATATTAATTAACGTACATGCTTGTCTTGCGAATTGATTATGATATAGGAGACGAATAAAATATGTAAAAACTGTTTTAATTCGCATACAAGGATATTTAATTAAGCAACACTCGCGGGATTTGTTCTCAATTTTGGAAACACATGAATTACAATAAACGAAATTTTCCCGTGGGTTTCCATGTTTGCTTTCAAATTGCATTTGATAAGAAAACAATCCGAAATTTTGCCTCTCTAATATCTTGCCGAATTTTGCATTATTACAGATATTAAATCAAATCGAGAACTCATTTTCATATCGCTCAATCGATACTTTAAGAGATAAGCCAAACTGACTTTTGCTTATTCATCGCAAAATTGGAGAGAAACAAGTTTCGATTATTTTCTTTTAAAAAATCGACTTACACGATACCGAGATTTTCGAATGAATATGAATTCGACTTATCACAACTCAGATTCGCTACGTAAACAAACGCGATTAAGGCTATAAATTCGTGCAAACTATGTCCTTTCTGCTGGAATTAATTAAGTATAAACTATTGTTTTCTTTTCTATTCATGCTTTTCAAAGTCGCACCGCGTGTATAATTAAATGCTTGTACTGAATTTTTAAACTTTTATCTATGTATCTCATGTTTTTTCATATAAGCTAAGTAACGTCTCGTATTTTCATATTTTTACGCGACACTGACATAGCTTATCTCTCACATAACTAATGTTACATAACACATGTTATACAACAAATAAATTGTCTTTTAACTCTGCAACGTTTGTTGCAACACATACAGAACACGCGTTAAAAAATGTATATTATTAGATGAATAGTTGGAATAAAGAAAAAGAAGGAATAAATAAAAAAAGTGACAAGTAAATTATGAGTTAGAGTTTTTTTCTTTCTGTCTCTGTTATATAACTTTTTTAATTTTACGTGCCTTCTTTTTTTAATTTGTCTATAATTTAAGTTTTTAATTTTATGCGTAAACTTTGTATCTTTAGCTTTTTCTGAACCTTAAAGATCTTATTAATATAAATGAATTTTACCGGAAGCATTTTCAATAATAATGCGTTTCGATGAAATTAAAAAGAAAAGTCGATATCTTAAAGTTCAGTTTTTTAAAAAATGTGAAATGGAATTTGTACAACACTCTGCATATGAGTCAGTATTTATGTAATGTTTGTTAGAATTTTATGTATTTCCAAGTCTGCGGTACATTTTTGCGAAAACTAATAATTTAAATAAATCAATATATTCGAGAAATTATTGATTCTCGCAGAAATCCACCATGATAATACCTTATATCGAATACCTTATATAACGACACCGTTGCTACTACTGTCTAAGGAAAAAAATACGCCGATAAACCGCGTTAGCGAGTGTCGCAATTGTGTTGTGTTTACACAACACGATGTTTAACTTGTCACGCGAAATGTACGACGCGCACAGGAATCTTCGTTTCGCGTCGTGCCAAATTTTTATCAAAACAATACCATCGCACGATCGATGTAAATATAGCGTGACGACATCAGTCACGAGCAACGATACGCGCACTTTCTAGCCAACTTGGAAATGGAATTCGAAAGGACCGATATATATATATATCTCGCAACTGATATTACAATAAAAACAACATCTCGCAATGCGAGAACTTCCATACTCACTTGGTTTTCCCTCGGCTACTCCGCCAAGAGCGAGATCCGTGTGTGCGTCCAATGACATCCGACGCTATCGTAGGCGCGAGACGCGCATCTTCGTCGTAAACACAAGAACAACAACGGGGCAACACACCTTCTCAGGGACGTATCGCACGTGGATTGAAACGTACACGTTGGATATCAACAGTGGAAGGTCACCGTCGGCGTCGCTACCAAAGAGAGAGGAATAGAGACGATGATAGGCGGCGACGTGCTCGGGAACGGGAACTCGTAAAGTGCGTCGAGACGCACTTGGACGGATCGTGAGAGCTTCCGTCGAGAATTAGCCGACTCGAGGAACGCGCGTCGACGAGACGGAACGTCGGTCACGTGCAACGTTTGCGCTCGACGGACGCTCCTAACCTACCCAGTGGGAGAGGAAAATGATGACGATAACGACGACAACGACGACGATAATGACCCGTCTCGCCGAGATCGTAGATACGTACTACGAACGCGGTCGCGTACTCGCCCGAAGACACGGCCGCGCATCCGCCGATTCATGTCTACTGCTCGCACGCGAGATATAATACATAGTACGACGCAGCGAAGGGAGAGCGAGTGGGGCGGGAGGAGTGGGGCGGAGTGAGGGTCGGATGCGGCGGAGTGGGGATGCGCAGCTGGGAAAGGGAAAGAGCGGCGCGAGGGTCGAAAGCGCGAGGGAGGGGGGAGGGAGGCGGCCGACGCGAGGGGCGACGATGAGTGAGAAGCGTAGGAACAAAAGTTCCGACGCGTAAAAATATTTCCGTGTTTTTGGAAGTGTGCGTCGCACTCTTTCTCTCTCTCTTTCTCTCTCTCTTTGGCACCGAGTGTTATTACTACTCGGGATAAGCGGCGGCGTCTTTTTTGCCCTCTTACCCGAGGAGTCGAGAAGCGTAAATGGCGGAAGACGAGGCGGTGGGCGAAGGAATGATGGAAACGCTGACCTTTGAACGATATTTTTCGCGTAACGTTTCTTCTCGCTTTCCAACCGGAGAGAGAGAGCTCCTTAAGCGATTTTCAGACATTAAGATGTTTGCGAGTGATACTGCACGCGGTTCTTACGACTCGCTCAAACGAGAGGCCAGACGCGGTAATGAGATCTCAAATTGCATTGGGTCTCGCGCAGGATTCCCTTTAGAAATGCTCGTCCCTCGAAACAAAGAATATTCAATGTCGACGAGAGTCATCTGCATAAATTTCCTCTCCCCGCGACTTCCTCCCTCCTTCATATTAATTTAACTTTGCGCGAGAAGTTATAACTGTATACAACAGGTAGGCGCCAGATAATCAACAAGGAGAATGGGACCGGAAATTTGCTATTGACATCACGTGAAAAGAACGTTACGACCACGCGCTTCGAAAAATTGTGGTGCTGAAGACCGACGATTCTATATGAATGGCTTTATTGCATGCGGAAGCGCACGATTGTTCACGGTAGAGATAATTTTCGCACGATCACGTTCGCATAATCTAGAGTTAAACGCGACACGCACTATCATCATTAGCGTAAAAAAAAAAGGAGGACAAAACGCGCCTCTTCGCACCTATAAGTCTATTATTTACATTTATTTACACGAACAAATAAAAGCGCTCGAGCAAAAGAGGTGCAGCCAGCTTAGGAACTCTATTAAAGGCGCACCGATGTTAATCCCTCGACGGCATTGTCAGAGAGATCAATGATATCAATGCCGTCTGAAGATCGCGTATTCAAACCGCACATTTTTCCATCCTCGGGGATGACTCATTAATAAAGCACAATCGATGCGACTAATGAGCATGCAATTAAGATTGAATGAATTTCTACCTCAAGATGTTATCGGATATATCTTGTTTCTCGCAATATCTTGCTGCAGAATCATATTTTACGAATCTCTATAAATACGAACGCCATTATAACTCCGTATTGCGTAACGTTAGACAAATTAGAGTCGGACAGTTTCATTCAATGCGAAATGCACGTTATCCGTCTTGTACCTCTTTCTCTCTCCCTCCCTTTCTCTCTCAAACTTGCAAATTGCTTCGTATAATGTACAATGTAATGTTTTTTATCGCCCATGCCATTCTCGAGATAGCGGCTTCCTGAGACCTTTAATTTTCCCTGCATTTATCAGATCGCACTGAGCGAGGAATATGTATCACTTGTCACTAAATGACACGAATCATTTCTCTCGGTGATTACGTAAGAACGTGCTCTTTCGAAAATCTTGCCGAATTCGCGTCACAGTTGATCGCGTATCTCGATTAAAATTCGCAAATATCGCAAAATTGCACTTCTAAAATAAACACAACGTCGATCTATCAGCATTGCGAGAAACAAAAGTGATTTTGCATTTCTTTCTCGACCGGAAAGAGAGAGAAAAAATCGAGGAAAATAATCTAAATAATCATAACTTACAATGTAATAACGAATGATGATCGAGATAATTATACATGCTAAATGTGATAGCTTTCGATCCTTAACCTTCTTGTGACGCGGCAAATGATCGATCGATCGTCTGGAAAAAAGTTGCATATTAGTGCAAGATATGCAAAATTATGCGTCGGCGTAGTAATGATTTATTCAGCTATTATGCAGTTTCGCCAGTAATTTTGCGATTATTAAAGTGGAATACACGAAAGAGGAGAAAAATAGCGGATTCGCGATCGATTGCACATATTCGCGTTTTCCGTGAATTTTGAACGCTAAATGCACGGTGACAGCAACATGCTGAGCTTTTCAGAACAATTCTCGATTCGAACAGGACATTCTCTCTCTACCGTCCCAATCAATGTGCTATTGTAAACGTTGCATCACTAGAAGCACGTAGAAACATGCAATTTTAAATCTTTCAAGCTTCGATTTACATTGCTATGGCCAACACAGAGGGGGAAAGCGTGTTTTATTAAAAAAAAATTCTTAAATTATTTAAATATTTAAAAAAATGTAAGCTAATCCAGGATATTCCAAGCAAAATACGGGAAAAGTATCCTAGTTAAATACGAATTTCTAATTCTGATGATATGCATATGAACAAGGAACACGATATTTCATATTGGACATACAGAATTCAGAAATTCGTGGAACAGCGCTCGTATTATTACATTTTACATTATTGGATAATGTAAAGTGAAAATCGCGGTACCGAAGAATCGTGGTTGCGATATAACAAGGACTGTTTACACTCGAAATTTCCTGTACTAACGTTTTATTAAATTGCGGATATCCTTATTCAGATAATATCTGCTTTTTGCATGCGCTGATTTTAGAATTAAAATATAATAATCAAGAGATCAATTAAAAGATACAGGAAATTTATGTAAATTTAAAATTAATAATTAGGAATTTGGCTCAAATAAATGAATAAAAATTAAATCACAATTGGCATAAGAGCCACAATTACCGCGCTCTTATGCTAATTTTGATTTAATTTTTATTTATGCAAATTTGTTTTTACAAAGAGATAATAGAATTTTGTCTCATTTTTATTCGAATACGATTATTTGAAAATAAAATAAAATCCAATCTGTACTTAATGCATAATTTACGATTCATTTATGTCACTTCTCTTTCACTTCCATTGGTCATTTCCACATTTCGAATGTTTACGATCATTCCTATTTACGATATTACGCATCTAGTTTCAAGATAAAATATCGCCCTCTATCGTATCTCGAAAAACTTTCCAAATAATAGATAACCGACAAAAGAGATAGAGAACAAGAGAGACGGTGATTGGAATCGCGTGTCGAAAATTGAATAAAAATATCCGAAAAACTCGATTTCCTTCAATCTAAATTAATTGAATTTATCCGTTAATTTTACAACTCGGTTAATTTATTCTCCTGAGAAAAGTTTTTCCTAAACTCGTCCGCCCCGAATGAGATGGATTTATTGGCAAATGCGTCGTTAAAATCGTAACACGAGGCTCTGTGGGGTAGAGGTACGGCGATCTTACGCAATGTGACGCGCAAAAGCATCGACGGAGCCTTCCCGTCGATTGATCCCGTAGAGAAAATGCGTTTTATTCGATATTAATTTCTTTTTTGCTCCAACATCACCCATGCCATATTCCCTCTCGTACAGAGCAATAACCTTGACGATTTCCGAATTATTAATTCGTATCTCGCGTATACTTTTATAAACGCGAATCCCTAATTTATTCAATTCAACAACAGCACTTTTTTTTTTCTTAGTAGTACTTTTCTCAATATTTTTGATAAATTTATTTTGCAAAAATAATTTTTTAATTTAAATTTTTTTATTTTGACTTACATTACACGCGCGATATTGTTGCACTTATGATACATTGATTTATGGATTTAATAAGTGTATTATTAAAGCAACATTTTTTTTTAAATGAAAAATAATTTTTTAATCCTTATTTAATCTAAATTACACGCGCGATATTATTTATGATACGGATCGTTTCCTCCTGTTTGCGCCATAAAATGTGCCATAAAACGTAAAATCCCTCTCTCTATTTAATTGCTTCACTACTCATATTTACGACGACTATAATATCGAATGTTAAAAAAGTGTCTTAATATTAATCGGAAAGAAAGAATACGTCGCATTAGATGTTCGTGACGACTCGCGGTGAAAAAAAAGTAAGCAATACTGCGCAATAACGTGATCACGTGTCGTGGGAGCTCAATAATCACTCCAAAATAATTGTTAATTAATCCTCAATTTTCGATAAGAAAAATATTGCTTATCAAACGTCATTAGCCGTGGGTTATTGATTTATCATTACTTCGTTTATCTCATTAGAAACGGTCGTAATACACAGCAATAACGCGTCGGTCAAAAGGGCGTCTCTCTCTCTCTCTCTCTCTCTTTCTCCCTCCTTCTCTCCCTCCCCCTCTCTCTAGCGCAACAATCCATTATCTAATTCACGATATCCGATAATTCACGAACTACGACTCTAGCGATATCCGAGCGGATCTTGCCGAAAAGTAATGTTTGTAAACACTGCGAGCACCTCCACGTTTTTCGCTCGAAGGGCTAGAGATGTACACAGACCGGCGATTCTGCGTCGTAAAAGGCACGCAGACGTTGGGTCCTGCCGGACAATGCACCGTCGTCGTCCTGCACCATCTTCGGATCTGGCGGGTCGTAAGGAATCCGACCGTAAAACGGGAAAAGAGAGCGCGCGCGCGCGCGCGCGCGCGAGAGAGAGAGAGAGAGAGAGAGAGAGAGAGAGGAGACGGAGAGGGCGGATCTCGCATACGAGACGCTTTTATTCCCACCGCATATTTAGCAGTAAAACGCGCGCTCTAGTTGGACTCCCGGCTTACATTTGACATTGACACGATTCTCATATTACGGCATACAATGCGCGTCCGCGTCGTCCTTGCAGGTGCGTCGCGGGGGAAATGTAAGGTCGAACGGGGGCACTTTTAGACGCAGCACCAACCTTCGGATCTCCTCGCGGCGTAGGTGGATAGACGTCGGCTTTTCGACGCGAATCGTTCGAACGCACCAAACAACCGTCGCGGATCGAATATCGTGGGAGCGCAAAGGGAGAGAGGCGAGCCTCGGCGAGAATCGCCTCCACGTGAATCCACGACTCGCGTCGCTCTCGCGCTTTTTCCGTCGATCGGCCTTCTCGCCCAATCGCGCGAGCACCCTGCGCCGGCGGCGAACGATCAAAACAGAGGAACGAGGGCGCGCCGCGACGCGACGCGGCGCGGCGGCGGCGATGGGGGTGGGTGGGGGGGAGCGAGAGGTCGCGGGCATTGAGCGGGCGCGACGGAGCGCGAGCGCGGGCGCGCGAGGGAGAGGGAGAGCGTGAGATAGACGGCCGTGTCGTGTCTTGTATTGCGTAGTAAACGCTTGAATGGATTGCGTCACGCCGGGCCAAAGTCGGCTGCAGGGTGGAAACCGCGCGCGACAATACTCCGAAAAACGTCCCGATGGCGGGCCCACGTTTCCCCCTCGTCTCACGTATCGCGCACGGTAAACACGAGGCGAATGACAAACGGCGAATGACACGGCGCGCCGGGTCGCGTGCGTAAGGGACGCGGAGACTCCCCGATTAAGGCGAGCGAGCGTCGTCGCAATCGATCGTCGCGCCTGTACATCACGTCGTAAGTGTTCCGGTTAGCCCCGTTAACCGCGGTGCGCAGACATCCTCCCGTCTCGCTCCCGTGCTCGACGCCCACGTGCGTTCACACGAGTCTCGGGCGCGTCTCGTGCACAGTGTCCCCGCGTTCCTCTCCATCCCGTTCGCTCCGTTCTCATCCCTCTTCCGCCAACACATCTATATATATATATGTTTCTAAATATATATATATAACACACGTATGTGCGGTGCGTATGTGTACGACACATGTATATACATGTCATTTATATTTATGCGCTCTTGCCGTCTCTCTCGCTCCTGCTCCCCCGCGAGCCGCGTCGCGTCGCATATTATTGTCCGAATACGTGATTGACGTCGAAATTGGCGACACTCGGCCGCGCTCCTGGGCCTGGGAGTGCGCGTCGTTTGTCCGTTCGATTGCTCGCTTTTGTTTTCGCGCAAGAAGACGACGCGTTCGCGAAGGCGAAGGCGATATCACGTGGGCAAGCGTGCCCTTTCGCGACGAGAGCACTCACCTCGTACGTGTCGTACGTCGCGCACGATTCACGTGCTCGCACGTCGTAGCTCGTAGCAGTCGTGTAGCAGTTGGCGGAGGCGACAACGCGAAGTTGCCTCCGATCGGCACATCTCTCCTCTCACTCGTCTCCCCGTTTCTTCCGGGAATACGTATCCGCGCACCGCGGACGTAGGTACGCGCACAAACACATAAGCACCCTGCACGACTCTCTCGTGACTTTGTATCACGCGAATGTAACAAACTCTCTCTCTCTCTCTCTCTCTTTACCCTCGAATACGACGCGCGCGCGGCTCGCTCTTTTACCGAGAGCAGACGACACACTACGTATATACCGACCCACGAGTCGGCTGCTACTGCTCCAAGCCGCGATTGTACACACCGACAGCCGAACGCGACCACGAACGTGACAGCTTTATGAGAAACGTCACTCCCGCGCGACGCGAGCGCCGCCACGCGGTCGCATCGCGAATCGCTTGCAGTGAATTATTTCAGAGTGCAAGATAGGTTTCTTAACGATCGTCGATTCGATGGATCTTCCATTGGGCGGAAGGATTGTCGAGGAAAAGAATCGGTAAGTGTACTATTAATTAATTCACATTTTCGCGTGAATAATTCGCCCGATATATAAGCGATGCATAGCCGAACATATTTGTACATTGTTTGTCCTAAAGAAAAGATTAATAATAATGGATGATAATAATAGAGAGATATTTTGTTTAGAAATGAGATGAATTTGGTTAAGATAATCCACGAATTAATGAATATAATATAAATAAGAAAATGTAAATGAAATATCGAAATTGAATTTTGTTGGCAAGTAAATTTTTAAATACAGCGAATGCCTATTGTTATGCGTCTGTATTATATATATATAATACGCTACTTGACATTAAAAATGCCTTGAATAATTTGAATAATTTTACGAAACAAAAGAAGCGAACATTTCTTGTCTGGATAACTATTGCATATAATTAAATATAAGAACCCTTGTAAAGTAAAATGCGTAGCATTTGCAAAATGGTAAAATAATTGAGAAGCAGCACAGAGATGTTAAAGAAGGTCGAAATATATATATATATATTTGCTTTATGTTGTTTCTCCATTACTTTACTATTTGGCAAATGCTACGTATCTCATGTTACAAAGGCTTATAATGTAATAGTTGCTTCAGACAAGAAACCTTTGCTCCGTTTGTTTTGATTAACCAAATTATTCAAAGTATTTTTAACATCAAGTATCGTACATTCTTAATTATGTATGCGAATAGAATAAAAATATCATACATCATGATGTTAAAAAAGATGTAGGATTTTGATAGATATGATCGAATAAAAAATATTTAATAAACGTGGAGAACGTCGAAAAATCAAATTTATCACAAAAGCAATTTGATGCAAAATAGCAATTTGTTAGCTTCTGTTTCACATGTGGAAGTACACGATTATTTTATGTAGTTTTTACTCTGATTTTTACAAAAGATATTCTACGTATTTCTTTTCATTTGCATGTAAAATTATTATTTTTATATATAAATATAGTGTAGAGAAAAATGCAAACTCTCTTTAAAAAATTTTTTATATTTCCTCGAATCGTTTAACATGTATTTTACATAAAAATTCACTGATA
Organism: Camponotus floridanus; assembly: GCF_003227725.1. Classification (NCBI taxonomy): domain Eukaryota; kingdom Metazoa; phylum Arthropoda; class Insecta; order Hymenoptera; family Formicidae; genus Camponotus; species Camponotus floridanus. The sequence goes on along the minus strand of NW_020229859.1, from coordinate 409,902 downwards.
TAAATCTTGTATATCTGTTTTTTCAACACATTAAGTATCTTATATACACTTAATTAAAACATTTTTATTATGTGTATGTACCATGAAATGAAGTAGGTGCTAAGAAGTGCTAAGAATAAAGGAAGTTTGTCTGGCTCGATGTGCTAAGAATAAGAATGAAGCTTCGACTGTCTGTAAGTTTTTTTTCATTATTTTCTCAATATTTGTGTGTGTGTATGTGTATGTGTAAAAGAAATTAATAATTTAAATTTCCATGTTAGTTACGAGACACGTATGATCCTATTGTTGAATAGATAAAATATTTTGCCATTTAGAGAAATTAGATTATTCAAAAATCAATTTTATATCGATAATCTCGATTGAATAATTCAGATTATTTTTTAATCAATGTCATTTGTCCTTCAATCAAGGCCTTAAATTTCTATTCGTGATTTTTATTCATTTATCGCATTAATAAAATGTCTGATAGTGGTTTTTATTATGCCACCGTATCAAATCAACAAAGCTGATCGACATACCTGATGAGATAACCCGTGATAGCATGAATGTACTTTAGAAAAATATTTGTGTAATATTTGAGTAATTGATAGGGTGTACAGGCGATTGATAGTCTGGTTTGTTTTCATTTCGATTGCTTCTGTCTCATTCGTCTGGCTTTCTTTTTCTTCGCTTCTAACACGAAAACAATCTCTTTCTTTCTTTCTGTCGAAACATCGAAGGAAACATCGTGATATTCTTTATGCCAATATCTTATGTATATAGATATTTGTTGCGTAAATTTATGGCTACCAGTAAATTAATGTGCATTTTATTATGCAGAATAAAATCACGAATCTTGATATTTATTAACATTATTCGGCCTTTGAGATACTTCTTGTCGATAAAAGTGTCTATGAATTTTTAATTTGTTTCGTGATGTTTTCAACGTGTTTTTTCCTGTTGGAATTTTTATATATGTATTAAAATATGCACATCATTATATGCATATTAAGCTTTGTTTGAAAAATATTTGCCATTTTTTACCCAAATGTTTGAAATATTAAATAATTTAAAAAAAAAATATTACTACTTTGAGTCGTTACATTCCAAGTTTTAATAAATGTAAAAATAAATATATTTTTTATATAATTTGTAGTGTAAAATTTTCTCCTTGTATAAACATTGAGAATTCGTAGTTATTATTTACTTGATAATGTATCGTGTATTGCAAATTTTATATTATTTAGTAATTTTTAATTTTTATTTATTATTTTATGTGCAATGTATCCAATACATAAAATCTTAATATATATATAAATTTATTTATATCAATTTTCTCGTCACATACACACACATACGAATCATAAATACCAAAATATTGATAATTTCTAAGTTTATAAGTGAAACATTATGATATGATGAACAACTTAAAGTTTAGTTTGTTATTTATAAAGAAAAATGTGGATAATGTAGAAAGCGGTATCACGATTGCTGTTATAACAGCTATTATTTAGCCACCAGCTATAACGTCTTCCGGTAAAGACCTGTTATAGCAATTAAAATACCAGCAATTAAAGTATTTCGTAATGAGAAAAAATATGTATATGAAGTACTTTACTATTTGTACCTTTAAATTTAAAAATTTATATGCAAACAAATGTGTGCAAATTAAACAAAATTATTAGATTAAATTACAACTACAAGTAACTTATAATTATGTTACCGTAAAAATATATTAGAGATCTTTTAAAAAGAAGACTGTCTGCCGATCGAAAAAAATGAGTCTCTCTTGTATAATTCCCATTTTGTCCCAATTAAACATTTAACGTTTAACATTAAAAAATAATATATGCACGATATAATAAATAAAATAAATGTGCGAAAAAGTTTTCACGAAATTCAAATCAATCTTAATCTATTTTCTTCTTGAAGACATCTTGACCGATTGCTCGCCAGCATAATTTCTTGAGTCCGTAAATTATCAGGATTAAACTCGTTATATAAAATATTGCGACGTCTATACTGTAATAATGGAACGTGCTCATATATCTGAAAAATGTTGTATTTCATTTATATACTTTCTCCAGTTTTACATATATATATCGTAGATTTATTTGCTGCATCCAACATTTCAATACACACATTTTATATATAATTTATTTTAAATTATTTTAAATTTATTAATACAAATTTATTAATAAATTTACTAATACATTAATAATAAAAATATGATGAGAATATAAGAGAGAAGAAAAGATGCAGATAAAATATTTTATGTCAATGTTTTGATGTTTATTTGTTTTTTTAAAATGAAAATACAATATAAAATAGAAATAGAGAATAAACAAAATATTAAGAAAATATTAAGAAAATATTTCAAGATATGAAAAGAAGTGAGAATATGAAAGTAATAAAAAGTGGTAAAAAGAAATGAGAAAAAGAAGTTTGCAAGGGAAAACTGAGGAAGGAAAAGAAAACTAAGATATGTACAAGAAATAACAACAATATAGGAGGAGTAGAAAAGCACTAAAGGATATAATAAAAGTATGAATAATTGTAACAGAAAGTATAAGTTAAGCTATAAAGTATAAGTTAAGTTATATATAAGTTGAGAAACAAGATTGAGATATTTTAAGATGAAACGAGATAGATGTATGACATCAAACAGTAACGTAAATATATCGAAATAAGAAGGAAAAAAATAGAAATACTAGGAGACAAAATGAAAATATAAATTATGTTGAATATAGAGAATATTTCTTAGAAAGATCCAAACGATCGGAATTAAAAAGAAGATACAATAATAATAAATAATAATAATTGGAAAAGTATATATAATGATAACAATTGAAAAAAATATTACCTGATTGAGCTCTTCAAATGATCGGCTCCTCCATGTTTGGCGACGTGTATGACCCACCAAGTGGCCAATTCTCTGGAATCAATCGGAAGATCACGCAGCAACGTGCTTCGTTTTTTAGCTGCCTCTCGATAAGAATTATTATGAAGGGCGGCAACTTTAAGTATACCTTCATGAAGTGCACTAATGGATATACCAGCCAAATCCATTACCAAAGCGTAACCCAATTTTTCTGTGTTAAATAAATATACAAAAATGTAGTAAATTAACTATTAAAAATAATTAATTTTTTTTATCGGTGAAATATCTCTTATAATATTATGACTATCATTATTAGTTATGAATATGATTATAAGTGAAAGATACACGATTTTATATTTAGCGTAGCAGGCAGCTTTGGTCGATAAAAATATAAAATTTTAACTATGGTTGTGTTTTTCATTGAAATTCTTTTTTTTTTGTTGAAATTTTTGATTAAAATTTGCAATTTTTACTTTCAAAACTCGAATTATTCTTTCTATTTTTATCGTATATCCATCTCCATCTCTTCTAATCAATAATAAAGCGATCAATATCTCTTTTATATCATTTTTATTAATTAAAAAACAAAGAAGGAAATGATTTACCGGCCTGCGCCGCGTTTCCATCGTGGTCGCAAAAGACCGGCAGGACCAAAGTCGGCGCGCCATGATAAGCTGCTTCGTGAAGAGACAACAGTCCACCGTGAGAAACGAAGGCGCGAAGTTTGGGATGTCCGAGTAGCTCTTGCTGCGGCCACCAGGCAGCCGTTCTTACGTTCGTCGGCAAATCTTTGATCTTGGCACCTTCCCACTTCCAGATGACGTTGTATGGTAGCGCGGAGAAAACCGCGACGAAGATCTGCCGTAGAGCCTCCGGCATTCCGGAAGCCTGGACCGACGATCCCATCGAGACAAACACGAAACCTGCGCAAAAATTGACTCAACGCCTCGGTGTCACATGCAAGTTTAGTCAGAGATTTTTATCGTACACTTGTCACACGAGCCACCGCAGGGAAGATAGTATCAAAATAACGTTGCATATCTCGGATCTGTACTTATACACGCAATACGGTCCCTTACGTAATATGCAAGAAATGTCGTCATGAGAGGTTTAAACGAGAAGTTTAAATATTTTTATGTTGGAAGAAATATAAAACGAGGAAACGAGGAACAAATATGTAGCAATTTTTATCGTTTATCGAAATAACACAAGTTTACTGTTTATTCTCCATTTCCTTTTTTTAAATGCGCGAAACTTTTTTTATAACAATATAATAATTAATAAAAGTAATTTTGATTAATAAAATATGTTTTTTATCATATGATGAATGAAATATCATTCTTCAAGTTCACGATAGTTTCGTTTGGAAATGTAAGAATTTTATAGCTGTCAGAAATATGAATTTTACATAAAAAAATAGGAAGTGAAAGGGAGAAAAGAATACGCCTGCGATATTACCACGTCGCAGGAAGGACTCCAAATCTGAATTTAATTGCATCGCCGGTCTACAATGAAGACAAGCCACGTTCACGACGTTTGACAAGTAGGGCACGGAATCGGCCACGGTGTAATGATTGTTCTGCAAAGTCAAAGGAACTTCCGCCGTTAAATTGTACAAATCATCGGGTATGTGATCACCTGTCAAAAGCAAAAATTACCTCTATCATTATTAGTATAAATATTCGATTAAAAAATAAAAGATGTGCACAATTATTACAGCGTTATACGAAATTTTGATCAATAAACGAATAGAGTAGAATAGCGAAATTGATTTAAACGTTCACCGAGATATTTCTGAAGAGTTGGCCGAAGGTAAATGGAAATTGTGATCCAATGCATAATTTTTAAAGTGAATTGAGCCGCTACGTTTAAGACCCTTTGGTAAAAGTTCATATCTTGCGTCATCACTTTGCCGAAATATGGTGTCACCGACCATGGTGACGGATTGCCTTGACGCATAATGGATCCACTGTACAATGCCACCTGCATACATAATATATATCGTTGTTTCTATTACTATTATAATAATATTCAGCAAACGTTGTTAATTTGAACGAGTCGAAAATATCAATTTTACGAAAAAGGAAAATCGAACGAAAATGTTTTCTTTTTAAGTAAAAAAGCATAAAAACTCACTTATGATCGAATCATCGACGCATCATCGACGTTATTAAAAGAATAAATTATGAAAACAGCAAAATCAATATATAAATAGAATAATTAAAGTTTAACTTGTAAGTTTCTTAAATCATTTTAGCACATCTAGAGATATGTATATAAATTATTCAAGGAGGCAATTATTCTGACATATCGTCATATTAGTTACACGTAGTCGAGTGAACATAACATGGTATTCATCATTTACTTTTCATTTATGAAAACGTCAGTATACGACAAACAGGTGTGTTTTGCACATTCCATACTCATGATAATTATATATATGAATATCTGTATACAATTTTCTGTTCATATCGTTTTTTCATATTTTTGGTAAATTAAGCAGTAAAAAGAAAAAGTTTACGAGACCACACATTATTATTTTGAAACTTAATTTATTCTCGAAAATTTTCCTCTTACATTAGTTTCAATTTAATTTCTCAATCTGACATTTATTTTAATATAAAATAATCTCAAGTCATTTTCTTTTAAAACTATCAAACTTATAATTTTCTTTAAAGTTTCTTTTTGAAATTATTAAGTAGAAATCTGTTTGTTTATTGTACTATTTGATGTACAAAATAGAGAATCAATTCTTATATAAATTCCTATAAATTAAATATGTTTAGAAATTTTCTAAAATTTATAAACATAAATAATTAAGAAATTAAAAATGCAAACAATTAACAAATTTATGTTTTAAGCACATTATAAAATGTGTAATTGTATCATTATATTGTATATATTTACAGCGACGTATTTAAAATACCTCGATAATTCTAATATAAAGAATGTGCGATTCTCTCGAGTCAGAATTGCAACATAATCCTGTATCATCTTTTTTACTTTGACAGCTATAATTTTTATACAAACTAAATTCATCTCAATACACATAATCGTTCCACATATTTATGTATAATATAATGAATAATTATATACTTTATCACAAATGATTCAAGTAAAAGCCGAGTCGTCTGTTGTCTCTCTCACAGCGAGAAACGAGCTAACTCTAACAGAAATTGAATTAGATACGGGGAGTCTCGTCACGATTTTGCGGTTTTGGGTGAATAGCTTATTACCGTGTTGAGCATTATTGTCGGAACATTCTCGCCGTGAAGAATCCCCAGTAGACACTCGGGAAAGGCGCCGTCAATCACCGCGACATCCCATCGCGCGCGCGGATTGCCATCCGGTTTTCTTAGACCGGCCGTCGACGCCGTGTCGCGCAACAATGCCTCGCAGGACTCCCAGCCGTACCTCATGGCGTCCCATGGTGAAATCGGGAGCTCGTTCCGGAATCGGGCGCCCACCAAATCCCACTCGGACGTGAAGTTCTCGACGTAAGCCTACCATAAGAATTACGCGCGAGGATAATGCGAATATCTTTCGCGAAACTCGCTGTGGTGTCTTGGGACTTTAATCCCAAAACTTCGAAACTTACGAAAACTGCTAAGCTTTCGACGAATTGGGATCAAACTTCCTTGTTTTCAAAGATAGTTTCATGGAGAAAAATAGATACAAAGCGTCGAATAAATCGCAGAAACAAGTTTTGCAAAATTTTCTGAAACAAACTACTCCGAAAGATTAAATGTGAGTACAAGGAGAAAGGGTGAATGAGAAAATTATAATTTTTGATTCGCTTCAAATTATTAAATCGCCACTTTACAAACAGAGCGTAAAAACGTTGGAAAGACTTCGCATCCCTTGACTCTTATAGTCGATGCATATGCGATAAATCTTAATATTATTCGAAACATCCCATTATGCTCGAGAGCTACCCATCTGTATCTTATAAAAATAAAAAGTCCGCAAACAACAGAGCTAAGAAAGAAGGTAATCAACAAGGAGGTAATCGTATAAGCGGACGAATGGTACAGTAAATTACACCGCGTGTAATAAAATTAGGTAGGTCAAGAGCCAAATTGGACGGAGGAGAATAATGGCGAGCGATAGCCCGCGGTGGTTTCTGGGGATCGTGTCCATTTTACCGAACTAGGGCATCGAGTTTATGCAGGAGTAGATCGTAAATCACCTCGAGGATCGACGGCACCAGCTCGCGAAGGCCATTATTCGCTGCGGGACCGGAGAAAGCACTCAGCAGTGTGACGTTGTGGCCCCGCGAACTCAAGCTCGTACCAAGGGCGACGAAGGGCACCGTGTGAGACTTGGTACCACCCAGGGTGGCCATCAGGACGTTATATCCTAGCAGAGGCTCGATCAGCGCGGAGATGCCCAGGAGAAGAACGAGCCGACGTGTCATCTTTTTGCGGATATCGCCAACGCTTCGGGTTCTTCTCTCTCTTATCGAGAATGTCGATATGTCGCGTGCGATTCTTTCTCAACGGGGAAGACCGATCGTCTTGCGATCCTGCACCGTGGACATATCCACGTTACGCTCGACTGCGTTCCTTTCGTCACGAACTCTTTTGTGCATCGACGAAGCGAGAAACCGATGCGAAGGATCTGTATTCTCTCTACGGACCGTTTCCAGTCGGTTGGCCGAGATGAAGAACGGGTCTTCTTACGCTCCAGTTCGCGGCACCGATAAATCGCGTCGTGATCGCGATCGTTTCGTGATCGTCGTGTCGCGAATGCGTCTCACCCGATCGCCGGTCGTCTCTGCGACTGCGGCGGATGCTGCGCGCATCCTTCGTCTCGTGTATTCTCGCACGTTTCGGGAATTATTCTTGTCTCTCCCCCTCGAAACGCACCGATATAATGGTCTGAAACAGCGAGGTCTCTCGAGTTATAAACAAGTTGTCTCATCAAGCTAAGCAAGTCATTGTCATTCTAATGCACCGTCGAAAAGAAAATTGTCGGCCTGAAATTTGTATGTCTATGGTGAATCGCACCATCGACATGTCATGTCTCAGGCTACGCGCGCTTGTCCCTTTCAAATTCTTATTCGTTTCCGACAAGCGTCGAATAGTTTCAAAGATGCCATCTCGCTTTGTGCTACCATCAGTTTATCATCGTCGATTTTTTGTGATAATCTTCTGTGTATTCTCAAGATTCTATTAAATGAAAATGGATTCCTTTGACTTTCTCGAATGAAAGATTGATCGTAAATAAAATATTCTCTAATGCCTCTTCTCTTGGTTGAGAGGAAATGAATTTTATCGATTGTGTAATCCCGAAGCTATTTCGCCGATCTCTTAATCGATTTCACTTCCTTCCTCGATTCATAAATTTCTATGTAAACGAGTTTTAATTATGTAGATTAGTAAATTAATTATGTAACAGAGAGACTCACTTTCGATATCTTTATAAATGCTGCAAGATATTAGATGACTGACGAACTTTCTGGCACTTATTATTAAACTTTTATTACTTACAACTTTTTGATATCATCTCATAACGACAATTGTAACATATAGCCCAGAAGAAAAAATAAAATTGTATAATATTTTTATCAAATATGTATGCAATTTTTGCTCCGTTATTAATTTCGCTTAACCTAACTACGCTTATTATTGTCTTGAAAGGATAGATATAAATTTAATTCATTTATAATCGATTCTATTTTGACTTAAAAGCTGGAAAAACACAAAAAGATGCTGTTTACTGCATCTTTATGTACGTTGTGGTTTACGTGTATGTACATTCAAGCAACTTTGTTTTTCTCTTTTTCCCATCAACTTCTTCCTGAATCACTTCAATTTGCAAAAACCGTTGGTTAAAAATCTCTCCGTTTATTATCCATTATTTTTTATTTCCGGTGCAACATTGCGGAGTCGCGGTTTTACAAAGTATCCTATCTAAACGTTTCTTTTGCTTCTGATAGCTTTCGAAGAGCTTGGTGTGGTTTCGCGTATCTCTTTTGCAGATCCTTTCTCTCGTCTTGAAGTATTTGTACTTCTTCTACCGGTCTAATATTCAAAGAGAAGCACTGTAGAAGATGACGCGCAACTTTCAAGAGATGCGATTTTTTAAACCGTCGTGTCGACCGATCTCTTACGATGTATCGTATATTGAAAATCAAGTATTGTTGAGAATGCCCATCAATTTTCGCTCAATTACTTCTTCCTTTCTCCGACCAGGTGAAGATCTCTTAATCCTTCCTTTCTTCTGACCTTCTTTACTCCTTTCACGCGATTCCTGGGCGATGTCAGTCTTGATCTTCTGAAACTGTACACAACTTTCACTAATAACACACGCCTCGTATGCGCGATCGCTCGTGATGATAATTCAATCCTGGAAATATCGATGCTATTTCCCACCTTCTGTGGTTCCTCGTATCATTAGTATCATTTTTATTCAACTTTCGAGATTAAGATATTTTTAAAAAATATCTTTAAATCGAAATTGACAAATTTGGAGCCACAGAGCGGTAGTTGGAGCTCAAGGAAGAAACGACACTTCCTTCTTTCTGATTATTCGTATGTTTCAAATTAAAAATAATACATTAACAAAAAAATGAACATTTCGCATCATCTTTTTATCCCTCTTCTTCGCGACATTAACATGTGCATTACAAATTGTTATACATTGACATATTAAATTATAAAAATATACGTTCTCGACGCATAGGTAACGTTAAATTGCATCTCGCAGAGGTCTGGTAAGCATATATTGTTTCTAATAATTCTCTAAATTATTGTAATTATTGTAATACCAAAGTGTTAAGTAAGTGTAAGTTAAGTTCCAATAAATCTAACAAATCGAGTGAAAATATGAATACAAAGAAATATTATACGTGAGTGAACTTTTTATATTTTGTTTTAATTATTAATCAGAAACATGACTCCTCAGATTCCGCGCTTTTTACAAATTGATAACTATATGCCGTTGTATATATCTCATGTTAGCTTGAGATTTAATGATGAAATATATAAATATATCCTCGGTTATTAGGATGTAAACTGAGAACGAACTCGGTTGCCTTGATAATAACAAACATAATATATGTGAATAAATGTCTCATATTTTCGATAAATTATCGATTATCATGCATTTGCGACGATAATCGATAATTTATCGAAAATATGGGAGATTTGTTCACATACATATATTTGTTATTATCAAGTTAACCGAGTTTGTCCTCAGTTTACGTCTTAACAATCGAGGACATATTTATATATTTCATCATTGAACTTCAAGCTAACATGAGATATACATAGCAGTATACAGTTATCAATTTGTAAAAAGCCTAGAATTTGGTGAGTCCTGTTTCTGATTAATAATTAAAACATTTATATTATTTATATAATATTTTTTTTACATTTATATATTTTTTTAAATTCATATTTCCACTCGATTTGTTAGATTTATTGGAACTTGACTTACTTATACTTACTTAAGACATTTGTGATTGTGAACACTTTGTCATATTACAATAATTACAATAATTTGAAGAATTATTAGAAATTACAAAGTGCTTACTAGACCTCTGCGAGATGCAATTTAATGTTACCTATGCATGAGGACATATATTTTTATAATTTAATGCATCGTACAACACCTAACGTATATTGTTAACATCGCTCTCTGAAGAAGTATTTGTTTTTTATAATTATTTCTTTAATTTAAAATATACAAGTAATCAGAAAGAAGGAAATGTTGTTTCTTCCTTTGCTCCAACTTCCGCGCTGTGGCTCTAATTTGCCAATTTCGATTTATTTAATATATTCCTTGGCATGCGTAAAATATATTACGTGAATGAACGAATTGTTTCAAACTGAATATCTTAAATCGAGATCCAATTAATTTACCTTCGCCGGTCTAATTTGTAAACAAAGAATCATAGTGTTGTAATGTATTCTTATGTATATTACCTGCTTTTTAACGTTTCTATCTGCGATAAATTTATCAAATCCGTTCTCGTAAAACTTCCAATTAATCACCGCCACACCCACATTACATACAGTCTACAAAAATTATCAATGAAATATAAGCCACAAGGAGAGTAAAACTCGAATCAGAGCTGATTCACGTGTAAATTCAGTTAGGAGACTCGATTTCTACCACTGCGATATATCTATTCCCCGGTGTATTTAGCCAATTTATTTTTTGTTGGTGCTTCCGCTTTTTCGATTTATATTCATACACAATTTGTTTTCGAATCACGTAGCCAACTAGTAAATCTTCCTATCCCGTGCGTCGCGCTTTTCGTTTCGCTTCACGGCCGGATCGACGTATCGAGCACGGAAGTACGGACCTTGAAATCGGTATCGGTGGTGTACAACTCGCTCGTGAAGCTCGCGTATCGCCGAGCGTGAAAGTTTGACTGTGCCAACGGCAACTTTAATGATCAGCTGAGCTCTAGAGAGAGAGTTTTGCCTCCCACCAGGACGTTCTTCATCGTCGGTCACGGTACCCGCGAAGATGTGTTTGCTGCGCTCCCGCGCATACCTACCCATTTGCACGAATGCTTGTTGATTCGATTGGGCATTTCGATGACTGTGAAATTTTATAATTGCGTGATTATACAGCGAAAATGTTGTCATTGAAGTTTTATCGAAGGAAAGTGTTATTAAATGTGTCTCTTATTGAAACAATAATTTATTTCAATTTCCCTAGTCTTTCTCTTATACTTAGATTTATATTATATTATAGATTTCTCTTTCTCTTATTCTTATTCTAGATGGTGTACATAGATGAATAAATATAAATATGGAGAATGTACAAATTATTGAGAATACATATTATTTTTCTAATATTTAATAGAGGCGATAAAGAAAAAAAATACTATACCAAGAGCACCGTGAATAAACTACTTTACTTACATGTGCGTGATAATTTAGCAATGAAACTCATTTCAAGGATGTAATTTCTATTACTTCAACATAATGTTATCTTTTTATCAAAATTTGTTCAACGAAACAAGTGAAATTTTTCTTCGTTCTCGATCTAGAGAGAGGATAAACTTCCTTTCACTTTATTTAAAAGATTACAATTGACTTATCAACGATTACTAGCAACCATCGCCTCTCTCTTTCCCTGTTTACTCGTAATTATATACATGTAACTAGGTAATTTACGGTCTGGAATATATTCCATAGAACAAGTTTTGACTTTTTATCTTCTTGTAAGTGTATCGAGGGAAAATTAAAGTCTAACGACGAAAGGCGATAGATTAATCATATCTATAAAGAGTTCGTGCTCGAGTTAAATGTAATTTGTTGTTCGAGACTGTAATATGACATTTATACAGCTACTTATAAGCAACTTGTGATGATAATTTCGTAATTATAGATTTGATGTAATTTCCGCTTGAATTTATAAAATTTATTGCTCTGTCACTTTTCTATCTTCATTATATATTATCTTCATTTTATATTATTTCCTTGTTATATTCGAAGTGTTACATATATTCAATTACAGAATTATGATAATTTCCGGTTATATAACTCACCCGGTTGCGATTTAGTTATTTCGAAATCTCGAAATCTTGACTCTCTATTCTCTCGGTCAATGATCGTCTTTGACCGAGAAGTCATAATATAAAGTCATAAACGTACGTGAAATTGTGACAAGAATTTCGCGAAAGGGAGCGAACTCGCTACTTTAAGAATAAGGCAGATTTCACTGATTCAATTTAATGTACCGTTACATCTTGTGCAAATAAAATCTTTCAACATGATAATTTATTTGTTCAAATAGAACATAAAAAAAACGTTGATTTTTATCAATGTTATGTTTAATTATGTTTAATTATGTGATTAATAATAAAAGTTTGTTTTATTTACAAAATAAGATATTTGATATAAGAGATTTGTTTTATTGATAATACATAATTTTATAATATAATATATAAAAATGTTTTTTAATACATTATATATATATATATATATATATATATATATATACAATCTTTTAATATATCTATGCAATATATACATAAAATATAATACAAATTACGGAAATTATTCATAGAATTTCTCTTTCTTTTTTTTCTATCTCTTTTGTAAATTTCTAAAAGTTGATAATCAAAAATAGTATAACTAATTAATACATAACATAATATCTTTCTGCTATATAATAAATTCAATATTTGATCACAAAAATTAATCTTGGCCTTCACGATAAATTTTTCTTGAAAGTGAGAAAAATTTTAACAATTTTAGATTTAATTTAAAATTCTTATACCGCATATCATACATACTCTAATTAATAGCACATATAAATTACATTAAAAATAGCTCTTTCTATTTAGTCTTAAATGTTTCAATATTGTGTTTACGTAATAGAATATTTCCAGAAAATCGAAATGTATGAAGCATGAAAAAAGTGATAAAGAATGATTATAATCTTTATTAAACTGCGTAATTATAGATATTTTCAAAAAAAATATTATATATCTCAATATCTATAGAAGAAGAAATCAAACTGGCTTTTTATACTAATAATTTCCGTATATATATTTAACATAGCGAAACCAATTGTCCTGAAATAAGATAATTAAATTGTAGATGACTGAGCACACTCAATATAATATATAATTAATTTGATTTGATGCATTAATGCGCATTGGAGTGCACAAAAAGGTTGCATAATCGTGTGCTATAGATCGAAATACGCTCGTAATATATGAGCGATTAAATTAGTGAAATGTTCACAAGCTATCATGTTACTTAGCAAAATGTATGTTAAATATTTTATCGCGCAATCAAGGAAATTACGCTTTTTTATATTTCGCGAATTGTGTACGCGATAGTGCATCTAACATATTTTGCTATAAAATTGCATATGAATGAATCAACATCCCGTGCATCATTAATCAAATTTATCTTCGTGTATAAGATGATTAATTAAATATCTTGATCTTGTCATCTTTACATATATTTTGAGAATACATGAATATTAATTTGTTATTTAAAGTTAAATTTTTTTAAATTTATGTTATTCGTTATCCAATATTTGCATTATTATTTGTATCATTTGCTATTTGAATCATTTATCATTTACATTATTCTCATTATTCATACTATATTTAATATTTTAATATTAATGTAATACTTTATTTGAATTTTTATTAAAAATGTGAAAATATTAATTAACACGAACATCAATTTATGATTTAATTTTTCTTGTAATTAGCTTAATGTATTTAAATTTTTTTTGTTTTAATTTAATGTATCTTTTGGATAAATAAGACTGTTCTAACTAATGTATAGTATTGCAAAGATTTTATCTCTATTACCATTATTTAATAAATAATAGAATAATGAAAATATTATTTAGAAAAATTTTTAAATAAAAAATTAAATAAATTGTTGTTTGAATGAAAATGTATCTAATTAATTATGAAGAAATTAGGAATTATCTATTTTATATTTTATGTATTAGATGAATAAACAAATTTTGTATTGGAATGACACGCGATAATTAATTTGTCGGAAGGCGGAATATCGCAATCTTCCGACAAATTAATTATCGCGTGTCATTCCAATACAAAATTTTATTTGGTGTCAAATCATTAGTGTTTTACGACATTCTCCGGTTTTACGATTTGTTTAGCAATGCGACTGAACCGTGATATCTTCAAGATTAATCTTCATGCAAGCTTTATCATTCCACAGATCGACGCGATGCAGTGTGCATTCCATGTTTTGACGTTTCGTTGACTGTCAAATCGTCTGATTTTACAAAGTTAGATTTTTATCGCGTACGTGCAACAAACAAGAGAAAGGAAGCGTTGTTGTTGATCCTTGCTGACGTGCCTTTTCAATTCTGGTTATGATGTTGAAGCATGTCAAGATAAGCTAAATGCACACTATACATAACGTCACGTCACGTAACATCAAATATTTTCTTATGAAGCAATACACATTGATCGGACATTGGAAACCTATATAAAAATATTTGACGTTAGGAACAGTGTGCATTCAGCCATACTCGTTGAATTGATCAATTTGAATCACTATGATTTAGGAAACCTATGTGTATAGGTCTAATCTCAATCTACTCTTTCCTTATCCTGTTTTTTTGTTGTTTTTTGTTATCGATTAGGAAAAAGAAGGAAGAAAAAATAGATTAAATGAGACGATTTATTTTGTGACATGTGATCTGTTTAGTTTATGTATTCATGAAAGAGAAATCGTCGAAAATATGCATGAAAATCTGAGTTCACTAGAATGACATCACACAATTTACATCACATGTACTATTATAATATGATGCACTTTCCATACGCACAAACTGTATGAAAAATTCAGAATATTCACATAAATATTCACAAATAAGCTTCTTGTTACATCTATAATTTACATAAATCTATGATTTACATAACATATATATATATACACATACATTTTATTTTATTTAGTAGCCACACGTTTTTACATAAATATTTACATAAATAATATTGTTTTAATCTTTACAAATAGCTAAAAATATAAAATTTAAAATTTAAAAAAGGATAATTATTTTCAGTTTTTCAATTTGGAAATACTTTTTCTTAAATAATAATAATTAATATAGCCTTTGAATTAAATATTGTTGTATTTGTTTAAAATCTCGATATATTTTTACAAAATTATAATTTTTCTCTCTATCACGATATTTATTTGTAATCAAATCTGCATTTTTACAGCATCAACGCTGTGTACATTATTTAATTAATGACATGTTCTTCGCGTGCGATTTATATCGAATAAATTTTATTAACTTTAAACGAAAATTTAGAACGTTATCGTATTCACCGCAATTTTTCACACATTTTGCGACTATATATTTTTTTACAAAATTGACAGATTAAAAGCGCTCAAAGCGCACATATATATAAATAAAGTATATTTTTTATCTGTGCTAATAATCAACATACATTGCAATTTATATTTCTTAATTTACTATATATTGCAATTTATATTTCTTTTATGTCTTTATTATAATATATGACAATCGTATTATTTACAATATACAATGCATTGCGAGTCTTTTATATTTTACGTAATGCATGGTCATTTTTTTTCATTTAGAGAAATACAAATACTAATGTTAAATTTTAGTCTTTCCAATCATACACAATTATATACAATTTCAAATAATCAAATATATATAATTTCAAATAATACAATTCACGTTTCTCATCATTCAAAACTCCAACAGTGTGTAGCTCCTTGCAAAAATCAGGTGAATCAAGTTTTCCATAATGCGGTCAAATCGACTTCATAAGAAAAAAAGGAAGCATCGTTTTAAAACTTTCTAAAATATCTGCCTCTTTTCAGGGTCATGGAGAGAAAGACGGAATATCGCGAAAAAAATATCTTTATTGGTATTTTCTTATATATTCGCTCACCGTTTCGAGTCAATTTTATTATTCGCGCGAAAATATTCGTACAACGGATTGCGCATTTAAAAGGTGTATAACGCAAGAATAACTCTTCCCGAATTCGCGTACAGGCATTCGATATTGCCAAAAGTTGCGAATTGTCATGAGATAATTTTTGTCCATTTCACCGTGAAAATATCTTGCGTGATTATATAAAACTGATCTTTCCCTGATATTATAAATTTTATCGTTAATCTTGCATCATCGATTTCTTAATCAAAACTTTCTATTTTATAAAATTAATTCAGGTAATTATTAATTTCGTGTAATATATAATATATAAATATTATATTGTTATTGATTATTTATTGGATCTATCCATAGAATTAATCGTTTTTTAGATCTTGATATTTCACATCTTACGACGGCGTTTTTCGTCATTTTATGCCGCATCTTCAAAAACAAATTTTTTTTTCCTTTTCCTGTCTTCTCCTCATCTTACGACCAATTTACCGCCTGGATCTGGGTGATATCCGGTTTCACGGGTATCTTTTTCACATACGAAGCTGCCTCAGGTTTTCGGGCGTTCACTGTAGAAAGTGACGCGCCATCAACGTCTCGTTTTATCACAAATTCTTTCACGCGCCAATTTATATTACGTGCGTTCTCAATCGTGAAGACTAGGTGCAATATTGACACCAGAAAATGACACCTTCCATAATTTTGATCGTCAATAAAAGTACACTTAGAAAGAAAAGGAAAGAGAGAGAGAGAGAGAGAGAGAGCCATGTATTTGTGTTATGTTATTTTGTACAAAATTACTTTAACAATATTTTGTATTTTGACATCGTTTTTTTCTCGAGTGATGGTTTATTTCGGAATAGATAATAAATTTTTTTAAGAGCGTATGAGTTTTGCAAGCTTTCATTAATTATATAAATGAATAATATAATATAAATACAATACATATAATATATAATATATAATGATAATATTTACAATATATATATATATATATATATATATATATATATATATATAAATATAAATAATGAATTAAAATTTATTATAATAAACAAAAATAAATATAAAATCTAAAGATGAATTTATACTAAATTGTTACTTCAATATTTTAAAAATTTTAAAAAGTACAAAATAACATGTGGATCTATTTTTATATTTTATACATGTAATAAGTGCCTATTTACAAGCGTAATATAAGCTGTAAGACATAATTTGAACATGCAATTGTGGTATTATTGATCGTCGGCGAACCGCACGAATCTTTCTAGACGAGAGAAACGGCGAAAAAGGAAAACGAAAAAGGAAAACGAAAAAGGAAACTAGGAAACTGCAATTAACATCCGATATAGTAACCGCCAATTTAATGAATATCTTTGAGCTTTATAATATTTAACAAAATATATTCATAGTTTAATGAAGCGAAACTTTAATAATATACTGTCATGTATAATCGCGGAACAGGGGGTTATTATTTTCAGAAAAATTATTGAAAATGTTTTGGATAATTTATTGATGTTATTTTCATTTTTTGGATTATCAATTCTCACAATTACACTCTCCGTGAAAGTATATTGCGATGATCCTTGACTTTCCATTTTTTTTAAAGAGAAGTTAAACGAAATATTGTTAATTATAAAATTTATGTCACAATTTTAATAAATGTTTGAATAACAACGATACGAAGATCATTTTTTTACAGATTAATTATTTTTTTTTCAAGGGAGATGTACTATATCACATACTTAAATTTATTATTACGCAATTAAAAAAGAGTAGGCTAAGAAAACATCGTGGTGCTAATGAGTTATCGACTATGCGGTAAACCACATACAAATCTGGCCGCAACCGTATGTTTTTCAAATAGAACTGAATATTTGACTTGGAATTTACGAGACGCTATGAGACGCGAGCCGCATCTGTTAGAACAAAACAGCTTTTCCCTTGACGCGTATTTGACACACGGCACAAAACCACATATTTAACAATACTCTTTCACAATTAACACGACAATCTAACTGCGGTAACTCTTTCTAATTGAAAGTTACCCTCTCTGCAGGTATAATGACAGCTTGGAGGGTTATCTGTATTCCGTTTGTCGAGAGACGGTGCGATTCAGTTGAATCTATTGTGTACATTAGTTGATTTTGCAATACAATGCCTAACCGCATGCGAAAATCTCGGCCAAAACGGATTACATAAAATCCATGCAATTATAATATTAACTAAGGGAATCAATGCCATTGAAAGTGATGATATTAAACTTGAAATTATAAACTTATTTATTCTTATAATTTCTATGCTAAATTTTTAATGCGCGTTATGAGCGTTTATTTGATTAAATTATACAATAAACGTGCTTCATATTTAATTTATTGTTAAGAAATTATTTTCCTAATAAACATATTCAACGTGAATTTGAATTACAAATAGATTAAACATTAAATACATTAAATACATTAAACTGAAATGGATTTGAGTTATACATACTTGAATTGCATATATATTGATGCATCAATTGTGCACATATTAATATAGAAACGTGATAGTAATGTAAAATCATCAATCATAATTAAGCCATATCGAAATAATTAACCTCGATTGCTATATTTACATTTAATATATTCTAAATGCAGCCGGAGTTACTGATACTTTCACACTTGCATTCTTTTTTTATATTAAATGCTTATGTGCAATATCTCGCGTTGACCGGCACGAATGCATGGATTTTTCATCATCTAGAATAATATCGATCTGGTGGATTTAGGTCAAGTTTTTCAAGAAAAATTTATCAAGATCAAGAATTATTCACGAAGAAAAAGATCAACAATTTTAATTTCAATGCTGTACAATCTCTCAAAACATGAAGGTATAATCGAGTTCTTAATAAATGAAAGTTATGATATAATTATATTGCCTGAGGCAGAAATTTTGCAGAGTGTTTCTTCAAAATAAAAGACATGTTTAATCGAAGGTACGATAAAAAGATAAATGTAATTGTAAATTTTTACATACATATTATATACATAATAATCGAAAAATGTGTAATAAATATATGTTTCATTGAAGCATAAAAATTCGACAATAATATTCGAAAATAATCAACATATATAATATTATGAGAATTTTTTCTTTCAAATAGAATCGCAATGGAAAAATTGGTAGAAACAAAAAATATTTTGCCAAAATAAACAAATTGGAATATAATATTATTATATATATATTTCTATCTTATTATATCCAATCCAATTATATCCAATATATCCAATAGTCTCTCATTTAATAACATTAAATAATCATATTCCAATTGTTATCGAAATATTGAGTATTTGTTGCTATTAGAAGGACATCAATTATTTATAATTATAATTATTTGTATCTTAAGAGAACAAAGTCTGTTTTAATCAAAACTTTACTTTTATTAAAAATATGTTCTACGTTTTTTCCATGTTTTTAACTGAATTAGCATTGATCGGTATTGTTGTTGCTTACTCTCACTTTTCCATTTATAGAAAACCACGCAATGGAAACCATGCAATGAAATTAAAAGAGAAAAACTAGTCAGGAAATAATTAAAGAGAATAAAATTCATCAGTTGTATTTTGTAAATTTTTCAATAAAGCGTCTTAATTAAATTAGAAATAATTTGTGATAAATATTTATATATAATTCGTTGATTAAAATTGAAATCAAAAGACTAGAACTGAAATGCCGATGTTGGAATACAAATTAAAGTTTTATTGAGAAGAATATACGCATCTTTTGACTTTAAATCACTTTCAGTCGCAATTTCTTTGCAAACTAATTATATTGATTAAATAATTTTAACATTTATTTAATAATAATTTAATAATAATTAGATAGACTAATTTTTTCGCATTAAGAATAAAAGTATCAAACGATGAAACGAGGAGAGATTTCTTAATCTGCAAGAGACGCGGATCTTCTTAAAGCGGAGTCCATCCAGAAAATGTTAAGAAGAACTCGCGGAGAGTGACACGAATGCGACGACCGTAAATTTTCCTCGCGATTTCACTTTCTCCGATGTGGCATAATTGCGCGTGTTACGAATCGTAAATGCTTGATTCCGCGCGACATGGTCGCGCTCGCGTAACGCAATCGCGCGATCGTATTTTAACAATGCAAGATCCACAAACGTGCCAACTATACAGTAGAACCCCATGTAAGGTGAATACCTCCAGCGTTACATGATATTCATAGTTTACATAAAATTGAAAAAGAGATATTATATTGTTTATCATATTGTATTTTTTATTATAAAAGAAAACACGAAAAATTTACCTTTAATATATTGTCAATAAAATTTTTTATTTTATTTTAAAATAAATCAGAAAACAGAACTTCTTCATTACATAAGCTAAATTATGTAATTTTTTTCTATAATTTCTTCGTTGTGTAATCTAACAAAGTGAAATTTAACGAAGTAAAATTTAGATATAGACTTAGAAATTAAAAATTTGACATGTATCTACATGCTGATCACGTTATATGTCTATCGCTATTTTTCCACTGCGTTATAAAAGTATACGAAGCGCTATACGAAGATCTATTGTTTTTCTTGTCCATAATACGCGTATTTGTATTCAGATTGAGAAACGATGAATATCGACAATATTGGTAGTGATGATACATCATATCTCATCTAAAATCAATTAGCATGCAGTAAATATTTTTGTTTCTCTCGGGTATTATTTGCAATCTGCATGCAATTATTCTATTTGTAATTTTGTAAGTTAACAACTTCAGAATTTTCTCATTTGCAAAACAGTTGATAATCTTTCTTGCGTTTATAATTTTGTAGATTTATTTTTGAAGAGCATTTTTTTATATGTTGATATGAAACAGCTTAAAAATTATTTTTGAATGTAAAGCTATTTATTGTTACTTTATTTTATTTACGAAATTCATTACTTGAAGAGATTAATTGAATATTTTGTCGTCGAATTCTTTTGAAGTATACTACAATATTTTTTGGATCAATATAGAAACTAGATCCTTTTTTATCCTTAATTATCTTACATATCTTGATATACATATTTCATTTTTCTTTTTTCTATTTTTTTTATATTTCGCGCTTGTATTTACGTAGATAAGACATAATTGCATTAAATATTTTTATCACTTAGAATTTTACTTTTTTTTCCTTCTTGCTTTTTTTTACCTCAGCTTATACTTTGTTTAATTGTTACTAGAATGTTAGAAAATGCGCGTTATTTCGTTCTATTATATAATATAAGAGAAAATGATTATATATAAAATTTATACATAATATTAAATATATAATTGCATTATGTGTGTGTATAAAAGTAAATATATACAATATTTATAATTACTTCGGAAAAAATGTATTTGTATCTTTTGTATTATTTTCTTGAACGTTTTTACGCACACACATACATGCACAAAATAATAGAAATAATGCGTCAATAACTATTAATAAAGTTTTTTTTATATAAAAATAGACAAGTTATAATAATTTTTTAACGCTATATTGAGACACTAAAACTGTTGATTACTCTATTAAAACAAGTGATTTTTCGTTTCGTAAACAGTTTAGCATATTTGATTATGAAACAAAAAAAGAGAAAGAAAGGATGAATATACCAGCAATTTTATTAAATACAAAACATTGAAAATATATATTAATATATTAACCCTCATGCGCATTATCCCGATATATTCGTTCAAACCGAGTTGTTCCCATATGCGCGATGATGAGTATATTCGTCCAAATATTTTCTTTGTTAATTGTTGAACGAAATCACTTAAAGAGGCGACCTCGCAAATTATATTAATGAATCACCCTTATATATTATTCTAATATTACATATACGAAGTGATCGATTATATATTGATCAATATCTATTTTAAAATTAATCATTGATTGAATCGATTGAATAGATATGTATTTTTTTTAATGACGCACATCAATGTGATGAATATACATATATATTTTCTTTTTGTTTTTATTTTTTTGCAACTTTACTTTACACGGATATTTTATATATATATATATATATATATATATATATATATATATATTTTTTTTTTTTTATTTTTTTTTCATAAAGTCGACATTATCAAGTTATACTAGTAAGAGGCATACGCGTTCAACACATTTTTATACATATTCTTATGGAAACTTTAGAACTCTTCGAGCGAATATTACATCTTTCATGTATATATGTTGAATACATCTTTTTATGATAGACTTTTTGTTAAAAATTAAGCAAAGAGATGGATATAACAAGAGCAACATTAGCAATATATATATATATATATATATATATATATATATATATTACATATATCAGGTTATATATATCACATTTATCAAAGAAAAATCTTCTTTTTAAAAAATCATTTTTTTTTAAATACATTGTTTCAACGTCGTTTAATTTTTAGTATGCTTGATTTGGCACATACATAATTCGAAAGTTAACTAAAAAGTGTAATGTAATTATGTCTATAACTTTAGAAATGGAATAAATAGAATGGAATAAATATAGAATACTAATCATGCATTTTTGTTCTGGCCGAGATATATTTTTAAGATGTATTTTCTTTCTCAATGTTTCGAAAAAAGGCGAAAGATATAAACATGTTAAAATTTTGATTTTGATATAAATTTTCAAGATAAGAGAATTTTTTGATTAATTTAATGTTTGTTTTGAAACAAGTGTTTGAATTAGTTTTTTCTTTAGAAACATAATAAGATAAATATTTATACGTTTCATTTTTCCCTAGAATTTTTTCAGAAACCAAAATCAACCATAATATTTACTTAAATTGTTTATCTAAATATAAAACCCATAAAAACATATACGTGATATATCCTTTTAAATAAAATGATACAAACTCTAATATAAATGTTGTATTAAATAATAATTGATTTTATTCATTCTGCGCACACAACTTTTGTTTCATAAAAAATCATCTTGGATTTTATGAAATGCGAAACTGTGCGCAGTAAAAAAATTATAAACGGATAAGCCCAAATTAAAAGAAAGATATGTATGAAATAAATCTCCGTTTTACACAGAAGATTCAGACTGCTTTTTTTAACAATTAACAAATAAACGACGAAAATAATATTTTACACTATCTATTCATTGTCCTCTGATAGCATCTTCCTCCATACGTCATTTTCCCTTTATGCACCATTTCTGAGGATAAAGCACAAGAAAAATTTTATTTTTCTGTTTGATTTGAATGATTGAGACTCTTCATTTCTATTTTCGTTGTGATTTTTGTATTGACTATTCTCGAATTCGTATTGGTGGAAAACATTTTTTTCCAGGTTTCATAAAACTGAACATTCAAACATGCGTATATGATAGGATTGTAACAGATGGAGGATTTCGCTAGAAGCGCAGGTAGCACCGTTACGATGTGGGAGGTTTGCACCTGCAATATAAATTATTTTTTATGAGCTTTTGTGATCCTTCAAAGGCCGCCATATGCGGAGAGAAATTGATCGAAGCGTTGAGAAGCTATTGTCGTATCGATTATTAAATCTTAATATAGACAGGCAATCGCCTTGACCTCGTTGCGATTAGACAAAATAATTTTGCTATTTGAATGTATATGTTATAAAATATTATAACATTTTATAACTGATAAATTAATCATAAATCAGCTCAAATTTCATAAATTAGCTCTTTTTTTCGAATATTAAACTTTTCGTGATTAGAAATACTCACATAGAAATATTGAACTGCGAGAGCAAGAATGGCATAGGGCAACCAAGCGATTAGGAAAGCAAGGACCATTAGATATACCATCATCGTAACTCTTCTTTCTCGTTTGTTATTTTGACCTAAGAGTAAGAAATATACTGTTAGTAAATTAGAGAATTTAAAGATGACTTGAAACTGTGTTATCAAATATGCAACATATATTTTATCCCTAAATTTGTATGCAAAAGTTGTATTCAGCATTGTGTCTTTAGATAGAGAAGAATTATATTTAACTTTATATAACTAACCAGAGATTTATTGCTATTAACAAAATATATTAAAGACTCACCAATTCTCTGTTTTATTTTCTTCAAATTCCTTATAATGCCATAGTAACTGCTGATAATTATTGTGACAGGAAGAAAAAATCCAAAAATAAATAAAAATCCGATGTAAGAATCATTATGCGTCTCGGGATCGTGTAATTCCCAAGACACGCTGCAAGATATGTTGCCGGCCTCCAGACCGTAGCTGCCCCAATTAAAAAATGGCGGGAATGACAAGGAAAACGCATATATCCAAACCATAAACGCTAATACATAAGCATGTCTATAAAAGAAAGATTAACACATTTCTAAAAGAGTAAATATTAAACTTAGAGGACAAGAGCTTAGAAAACATAAAAATTAATTTTACAACATATAATGTTTATAATTATATTATTTTGCTGGGAGAGATTTAATTTGCATTAAAAACATTTATATTAATTAAAGTAAAGTATAAAAACTTAGCATATTCATGAAGAAATTAAAATATTTTATCAGATTGTGCATATATTTAAACTTTGAAAATATATATGTATCACATATAAAATTGTTATATATTCTTACAATTTGATGAATAGTTTAATTTGATAGTTATAATTTGAGGGATAAAATTTAACTAAATATTGAATTTAACGAAATATTGAATGTTTAAAAGAATTCATGTAAAAATAACAAATAAAAAAATAAATCGAATTATTCAAAATGATTAATTATTTGAATAAAGATAATAGGATGCGGTTCAAGTTGAATTTCACGAATATAAGCATAGTTCCATTGATTTTTCTATTTATATTACATTTACTGTTCATTATTATTTACAGAATTTGTTATAAAATATTTAAAAAATAGCAAAACGCAAAAGAATAATGAAAAAAAAGTTTTTTTATATAACGCATTCATATAGATTCATGTATATTAGTACATTTTCATGTAAAATGTTAAAAAAGAGTTTGAAAATTCAAGAACATATTCTTTGATTAATTCAAAAACTGCTTTCTTTGTAGTAAAAGCATTCATATAATTTGTTTAAAATAATTTCTCACACAATGTTCAAATTAAAGATTTTTATAAAAGTAATCATTTCAAAAATCTAAGTTATAAGTAAGCATATTTTGTTGTTAAAAAAATTAAAATTAAAATTAAAAAATAAGGAAGTAATGTCTTATTATTCAATCTCATTTTTTAAACAATTTGAAATAATTTGAAATAATCTCCAAAAATAACTTTTCTTCTTTATTTTTATAATTCAAAGATTATTAAAATTTATTCTGATATTTTTACTGAAGAAGCTATATCTTTCAATTTTTGAATTTATATTCTTAATATGAAGATAGGACAAATTAAAATATTGCGTGTGTATGTGTATGTGTGTATGAATATATCATATATAAATTCTCGTTTGATGGAATACATGGTTGCGGTATTTGATGGATCAGAAATTTTAACTCGTTAGTAGAATATTTAACTCATTAAAGGAAGGATTTATTGTTAAAGCGGATTAAAAAACCGTTTAATCTTCTTTTAGTTGCTATCATCTTTAGATGCTCAAAAGAGCAATCACTAACAAGAAGATTCATCAATCGATAACAAGGAAATCATTTTTAATTGTTAATAAAAAAAGAGAATTTATATGTAATACATTTATACACACAATATTTTAATTTATTCTCTCTTTGTGTTAAAAATATAAATTTAAAAATTGAAAGATGTAACTCTTGATAAAAATTCGTCGTTTTCTTTAGTGAAAATATCGAAATATTTATAATAATCTTTGAATTATAATTACGAAGGCACAAATATAATAAAGGATCCTAAAATACACAATATCAACATGGTAATATTATATTTGGTATGAAAAAAACAATTCATAGAATTATTGATAGATAAAACAAAATATTGTGATGTTGATTTTTCCTGAATTTCCGATTTATATTTATAATATTATTGAGCATGCGCAAATTATTATAAATAACTTTACATTCTCTTGTCGTAAAAAGAATAAAATTCTTAAAATCTATTATTAAATTATTAAAATCTGCGCTAAGATACATTTATTATTTATATTTATGTCGTTGCTTCTCAATCTTCTATATGCGATAAACAATGACGATAAAGAGTGCAATTAAAATTTATGGCAAACTGCATAAATTTATTATGTGTACATTATGTTTTAAAGATGTTTACGATCACTGTAAACGATTTTGTAGATATGGATAACGCTTCCTGGAGAATGTCGCGATGAAAGTATGTGTGCGATGGAAAGTCGAGGAATGCTTAAATTGATCATTTCACTATACCTTTGTATATATCACAATCCCTGCATTCTATTTTATAAGAAAAAAGGCAACATTATTTTCTTAAAATATAAATATTTTATACATGACAAGAACGAGAATTTATTTTTCACTGACGATATGTTTTTTTTTCAGTCAATATTTATAAAATAAATATTAACCAGGTTTGAACAACTTGCGTCTAAAATAACATAATCTAAAATAATAAAATGTTAGTTACATAAGTTTTCCTCTTGTCTGCGTATGTTTTTGTGCACATATATGCATATGTATATACAGGATGAGTCAAAAGTATGTGTTAAAAATTTATGATCATGTTTCTGAATAAAAAAGAGAACAAATGTTCATATGGTCGCAGATACTTCGTTATCGAGAATGGACATAAATTAGCAGTATCAAATAATGATTTATTTGAATGTTTATGTATGTATATCTATATATACACACATATATATATATATATATATATCTGTTTGTGTTTATCTTATGTGCGTGATTTGAATCATTACCTTATTGATAATACTTTCATTGGACATCTCACTAGCAGGAATCTTTCTATTGCCATTACCGTTAAATTACCGATACTGGCGAATCCCATGGTAGTCATAAACCACGCGTACCTAAAGTAGAAAATTTGGTTACCGTAATTATATGTATAATATAAATCTATCAAATAAAATATGTTGTGAATTGTAGATTATATATTCATAAATTAATATTAATTTCATAAAATGTCTTTTATTTAGAATTGAGGAAGCAGCTACATTGTATATAATTAAGTTAGTATTAAATTTGAAAGTTACAATAATATTATCCATACAAGACGTTCTATGTAAAGTAATATAAACAAGAAAACTTAAAAATTATAGTCTTCTTGTGGAGAAAAATAAATCTAAGTCGAAATTATTTGTATTTTAGAAAAATATTTGATGGCTTTTTTTATTCTCCTATATGTTTGATGGCTTCTAAAATGTAAAGATTATTCATATTTTTTAAAATAAAATTATATATATTTTTTTACATAAATTAATTTTTCTCATTCTGTATATAAAAATATAATATTTGGGTGAAATTTTATAAAAGATGAATATTTTATATAATGTAAGAAAAATATATCTTATGTTTTGAAATTTCTTAGTCCCCGAAATTGTGTGTGCTATTTTTTTGCATGGCATACACATATATTTTTTTTAAAGCTTGACATTTCTAAAATATTAAAGATCGACAGCTGCGACTGATGTTTAGAACGGTGAAGATTTCTCTCATTTTTTTAGCATCAACGAAAACGTTAGTCATGCGATAACAGCTGTTCGGCGATTAAAATTTTTCTCATATACCCAAGTGTATAAATATTACTTTGTTGATTTTCCAGAGAAACAGAAGAGAAAACTTATTGTTTTATAATTATATTTTCTTATTTTTTTAAATATTTCTGTTTGATTGCATTTAGAATCAATAAAAGAGAAAAGAGTTTTACTAATAATAGTATGTAAGAAATTATATATAACCCTTGACAAAATCGCGTTACATTTTTCATTATGTATGTGTTTGAGATAAAAAATGATTTGAAATTTTTGGCATTTTATATTTTAAAAACTCAGGAGTCTATAAATTGTATTCGAATTAATTACAATTGAAGAATTTTATATTCATATTGCGAGTATATAACAAATGTGCTATATTAAATTTTTGATTATCATAACTTTTAAGATATTTTATTCGAGAGAATATGATTAATAATTCTATATAATTCTATATAAGAAAAAAACGACAGTATTCGATAATAAATCCGATAATAGCTTTATGAAATATGTAGTCATAATCGGATTGTCAATTTGTTTACATATTAGATATCGATATAATCTCTATATATTTTGATATATGTATCCATATATTTGAAATATCTCGTATTAATATGTTGATATTTCACTTTAATATTTTTATGAATGAAAAATAAAAAGTTTTATGTAACAAAAGATACATAGTTTTATTTAAAAAAATAACGATAATTTGTAAATCTTGGAAACGACATCTCATTTAAATTAAAAACATACTATTAAAATAGTCTGTCAAAAAGCAACTGACTTTTCTTCAAAATATTTTTCCAGTCTACAGTAAATTTTCAAATTATTTATTTTTAAATTACTATTCCAAATGTGGCTCTCTGTACACACACATTAGATTTTCTTATTTCGATATTTTATAAATTTAAATAATAAAACATTAAATATATACTATTTCATAATAAAAATATTTCTCTTAAATTTTGACATGACGGAAGAAAGTAAATCATGTATCTTAATAATTATGTATCTTATATCGTATGTACATATGTGTATATATATCGGACATAATATATATAAATATGAAAAATTATTGTCGATGATTTCCATTTAATTTTTTTAACTGGTTACTTATCATTAATAAATATAATAAAAATACATTATGAACATATATGACTTTTACAAACATATATATCTGATGTACAAAATTTGAATGAAATTTATGTATTGTTAAAATTAATCTTTAGTATTATAGGTAACATTTATTGTCATGAGGAGTAAAAGTTTTGGCTTTATAAATAAAAAATATTATACACATAATATTTAAATAATAAGAATGATATATACCACAGACACACATTATGATTCCAATACCATGTACCAGCGATCGATGATATCATTGTGATAGGATTCCCCAGCACAGCTACTAAAAAATCTCCAACCTGTTTCAATAAAAAAATGTATGAAGCATTATATAAAAATACTCAATAAGATTATTTATATAAATTGATCGATTTATACTTAATTATGCATTTTACAAAGTTGTTTTTTTTTCTGTTTCTTATAGCAATTCGGATATTTTATATTATTTTCCTGAATTTTGTAATTAATTAGATGCATGTGTATTTATAAAAGAAGCTCTATATAAAGATATATAATAAGATATATAATACAAAAAGAATATAATATGTTAAATTCATCCAGATTTGATTGATTGAATTTTTGCAATGTCATTATAGTTACGAAAATTTTTCCAGAAATATAGAAGTATTTTGAAAAACTAGTGAAATATAAATGATGCTTAATTTTACTACATATATTTGAAATAAAATTAATTTAAATTAAATTCAAAGCCTATAGAAAGATAAAAATGTAATAAATATTATATTTATTATACTTTATATATTACTAAATTTTATATTATATTAAGTTTAAAATATGTTTTAATTTTCTAAAAATTATGTATATACAATTTGGTTTTAGTACAAGAAGTATGTTTTTATTTGAGTCAATAATTTTATATAATTCTTCAGCAGTTTGTTATTCAAATGTATATTTTCTGAATTAGAATCTTTTGAACAACCTTTTCATTAAAAAGATTATGTATTAAAAAGATTAAAAAGATTATGTATTACCTTAGAATATATAAGTTCACAACATCATACCTTCATCAGAGATAGTTTGTAAAATCGGTTGGTCAAAAAAACTTAATTAGACTTTTTATAAAAAGGTGATTTCTCTACAAAGATTTGACATTTTATGTAGAAAAACTGTGATTTTGCGAAAACTATGCAATGTAAAAACACACATATATCTCTGTATAGACCTCTCTAAAATATTTTTATTCTAATTTAAATTTCAGTCAAAGTTCGTAGATATTCACTATTTGTGTACATTAAAAAAATATATGATATGTATATTGCTTGATATATTCAGAATCTCTTTTCGTATGCATGACACGCGTATTTGTACGTCGTATAGTTAATGAAGTTTTCCTCACTGCCAATCTATATCGTGGCAACGATAAGAAAAAGTTTTTCTTAGCTTGTAAAAGTTACAACTTATCTGTCACATAAATTCAAATATGGTTGTTTATTCTTATTTTCCAGGTAGAGATGATTTAACATTTGAAATCATAATTTTTTCGAATACAAATCTTAAAAATATGTTTACATATATTATATTATTTGTGATTATTCTATAATTGTGTATGATAAATAAATAAACAATATGTTTTAAATTTTATGAAAATTGGAAAAGATTATTTATATAATGTATATATACGTGCACTTATATGTAAAATTTCCTCAATTGAATAATATTGCATATTTTTATATATTAGGCATAGATTTTATATGTTGAGTTTAACAACTTTTTTGTATATAAATTTATATAAAAATTATAAAAATTAATAAAATAAAATTCATAAAAAAATTATGAATAGGATTAAGGATAAAAGAACCGAATGCAATAAAAATAAATATATTTATTATTATGTATAAAAGTTTTCTTAAATAATAATAAATATTTCAGTTCTCTCTTTAGATTATCCTTAACATACAAAGGACATTATTATTTTCTTTAAATAGTTTTTCAATACAGAATGATATCAATATATATAAAAGCCTGATTTAATTAAAATTGCATTATAATTATATATATATATATATATATATATATATATATATATATAATTATAATGCAATTTTAATTAAATCAGGCTTTTAAAATTTCTATATATTCGTACATTGTCGTTAAAGTTGCGATTTAAAATATAAAGAAATTAATTTCTGCGTTGATCATCTGCAAATTAAATTTAATAGAACGATATTGCAATAATACTTACAACCATATTAATGAGGATCACATTGTTAGGTGTCCATAGCACTTGGGCGTCTTTGATAACAGTCAAAATGACCAGTAAATTCAGGCTGAATCCGAAAAAGCCGATGATACCAAGTACGATAGCCGCAAAAATATGAATAGCGGACAACCCTTGTTTCTCGGTGATGAGACCATCGTCCAATGATTTGGTGCTCAAATTCAAAGACATATGTACTTCTTATCGTTGAATAAGATTTCCGATTAGATCGCGAAGATCAGCTGTTCTATGATAGGAAGAGAATCGAAACGTCGATTGACAACGATAACGAAATCAATGCAGCTTATTTATGTGTAATATTTATGTGTGTTTATGTGTAAAAAAAAAATTCAAGAAAACGAGCGAAAACTAACGACACAATGGCGAATCCGTCCCGGCCGCATTAATCAAAACTAGTGGCGATGTTTCAAAATCATACTTCTCTTATATAAAACTTGCTCGAGCCGCCCTCGCCGCGCTTTCCCCAGCCTCCCAGCAATCAACCAACCCCTGACAACGTGACGAAGCAGCATGCGCGTGAATCGGATCACCAGTGCATTGTTCGTTCATAGGTATTCTAACATAATTCGTGCGCATACGAATAAACAAATACACATCTTTGTTATAAATTATATATAAGCACAATATTTTATGAAATAATATACTTACACATAAAATTAGTCATTAGATTATTACTTTTAATGTATCTTAAGATATGTATTTTATCAAAAATATTTTAAATAAAGATTATTTGATTTTGAAAAGGATATCTTATAATCAGCATAACTTTTTTTAGATAAAGATGTTTCAAAGAGTTCAAGTCTGTTTTTTTTATGTGAGATGAATATATGTGAGAATTTTAAATGAATTTATATATGTGTTTCCTCATATTTTTCTTACTCTGTTTTCTTAAGCATTCTAGATAAAAGATAGAATCATAAAAAAATTAATATTATGTAATATCTCATAATTTATTTTGATATATGAGATATTTCGAGATATGTAATATCTTATAAAGTATTCATTCCTGCATTAAAATATTTGCTAAATTTTTCATAGAATAATAAATAGAATCAATTCATGATTTTATACAAGTGTAATATTGCACCTGCAAGATGTGATTATACACCTTAAATGCAATTGTTACATTTTTAATATTAATTTGATTTATTCTGTACGTAAAAGTTTAAAAATAAAGTCATAGAAAATATTTTACAAGATATATATATTTTGTCACAATATTGGCAAAGAGAAATAAATTGACATCTTATAAACTTTCTATTGATTTTTTTATACCATTCTATTTTAATATTTTGATATGTAAAGCAATGTGTGAAGAGAATAACTTTTATGTAAGAGAAAATTTCTTTACTTTTTCACGTGAGGAAATATATATTGATCATAGAATATTTTTTCGAAAATCAATTAATTTCTTTATCAGAAACACTTTTGTCTATAAAATACATATCTTAAAATTTACTAGAAGTGATAGGATAGATTTGACTTATTTTATGTGTGTATTATTTCTCTTTTTATTAATTCATGTCGATTTGCTTGAGAATTCTATTATAATTTAACTTACTCTTTGTTTTTCCATAATATTTTCTGGTTCTCCTGAAGAGAGGCAAGAAAGGCTCAATTAATATTAAATTAATAATGTTGATAATAGATACTAATGGTGAAACTAGACACTATAATCTTCAATATATCGATCAATCATGGAGATAGAATTTTTTTTAAATTTTAAAATCCCTGAAATATTTCTTTACATCTACGTTTTTTAGTCGTATTGTTACAACTCGATTTATTTCCATTGTAAGTTTCCCCCTCTCTCTTTTTCTCTTTGAAGATAAAATTTCTATCTGGTGCTCTAAAACTTGCTCAAGTTACAAGATACAAGATCATGTTGCAGTATCATCTTCTAACAAAGATTAGTATCATTTTCTATAAAATATACAACGTTTCTTGATGTTTTGCGTATCCTTCAACTTGATTTTGCAATTTATCGAGGAAAGATATCGCTTTTTTAACATGTTTTTCATCTGTTCCTCATAAAAGTACATATTGTCAATATTAAACCCACAAAAAAAGTAGTGGAAAAATATATTAAAATTGATATTAATGTTGTAGTATTGTGATAATTTTTCAATGTTACAAACAATTAAAAATTTGATAAAACGATTAATGGCAATTTGAAAAGAAGAAAGTCTGGTCGTTTAAATTAAATTTTAATTTTATTTCTCAAGTGGTTTATGCTTAAAAATCAATAATATAGATACTCATAAATAAGAGCATCGTTAACAAGTAATTGACTTCATATCAGAAATAAATCCATCATTGTGAAAATCTAATACATTTTATGCATAGCATCTGTTGTTAATCAATTATCGCGGACAAGCTTAATGAGCTTATAAGGAACTATTCGATAATGTATTGATATAGAAGTATGTACATATCAGATGATTATTATATTATTATTATTATATTATGATTTTTAATTGCACGTTTTATTATGATTTTTAATTGCACGTTTAAATCATATTAAACTCATATGAAAACATGGAGTAAATCCGTAAATTTTCTTTCGCATGATAAAAATTTGTTATAAGTTTTTACAGCGACATTTTTCAACATGCTTGTTACGAGCGAGGGATAATTCCTTGGAAATAGGAGTAATCCATTGAAAGATCATCCTTGCATGCGTTATTGGCAGCAAATACCTGACTCATGTTTTTTAACGAACGTTTCTCGATATTTTATTAAAAAAAAATAACGAAGGTGATGTTATGCAATTAAATCGCACTTGTTCTTTTTTCATATATATATCGCTGTAAAAACTTATAACGAATTTTTACCATGCGAGAAAATTGACAGATTTACTCCATATTTTCATATGGATTTAATATGATTTAAGCATGTAATTACAAAGAATCATAATAATATAGTAATCTTCATAATCTATAATAATATGTACATATATATACATCTGTTATGAATCGGATATAAAGATAATCCAATGGCAATGATAGTTGATCAGCTAAAAAAAGATTTGAGCATTAAATAAATAATTTTTTACATAGAAAAACAAGTTAAGAGAAATTTATATATAGAATCCTGTCACGTAATTTTTACGTGTGACTATTTCTATATTTCTATAAAATATTTAAACAGCATATTAATGTGTTTTCTTAAACAAGTTTTCTCTTTATTTCATTCATTTTTAAAATCTTGAATTGGTGCATATATATTTGTATAATACTTAATTTTATCGTTTACAATACAAAGAATTTTAATGGCAGTATTCCTAACATCATTTTACATATCTTCGGTATCACTGTCCGAATCTTCCGCCATTGCCTGCCGTGCCTTCGTCTCGGCCTCAGTTTTTACATCGACTGGTACACGTTCATGCCTTCCATTGGTATGGGCGCCAACCCAACTCATTTCTAATTCAAACTGTTTATCTTTCAACTCATCGTGGACGAGATAAATAATACGAGCAGCTTCCTTAACTAAATCCTTAGATGACATCTCTGATAACTTTAACTTTTCAATTTCTGTTTTTGCAGATTGTTTTGCTTTACCTACGAGATGACATGTACATGCAAAATATAAATTTCTTCCTATAAGTTCTAATTTATCAATATTTCACTTACCTACTGCACAGCCATAATAACCATACGATACTCCTGATGGATCTATCATATATAATGCTGGACCATCAGTTTCATAAGCACTGAGTAGAACGGAGCAACCATAAGGACGTACAGCAGAATACAAAGTGTACGCGTGCATGTACATGGATACCCTTTCGTTTAAATATTTCAGTGGAATACCAACTCCGTACTGTGCCTTATAACTTGCAGCTTCTGATCTTGCAGTCTCAGCGATTTGTCTTGCATCCGATATTATACCAGAGACAGCCATACCAACGTGTTGATCTATGTTGAATATCCGCTTATTAGCACCTGCTTCGTAGAGTTTTGATGTCACTATCTTTTCTACAGCGAATACCACACTGTCTTTCCCTCGTAAGCCAATAACCGTCCTGCAACAGAATTGCAATCACATAAATAAGACAGATACATGCGTACTTTTTACTTTTTTTATGAATGTTTAATCAAATATTATATATAAAAGCAGATTTATGCTTTATTACAATATTAATTGTCGTGAGCAGGTTAAATCGATTTTATGTAAGAGTTTATTAAGGGAAGTAGATGAAAATAAATATAGATGGAATAA
Organism: Camponotus floridanus; assembly: GCF_003227725.1. NCBI lineage: Eukaryota > Metazoa > Arthropoda > Insecta > Hymenoptera > Formicidae > Camponotus > Camponotus floridanus. Next base: position 374,443 of record NW_020229859.1, on the reverse strand, counting down.
CACTCACCCTCCATTTTCTACGGCTTTCTGAGCATATTCCACTTGAAATACGCGACCGTCTGGCGAAAATTGCGAAGCGGACAGGTCATACTGTAAGGAATATTAAGGTTAGATTCTAATGTCAGTCACAAACATTACATTTTACAAACCGTATCTCGCGTAATACGCAGTACACTTACCCCTGTGCCTATCGAACTCATTTTTTAGAACAGATATACAGAGAGCAACGTTATTAGGTATGATACGAAAAATTGTTTATTAAAAACGTCTACGACGTGAATAGGCGAAAATCAAACGTCTCGGATAACCTCGCGCTTGCAGTACTTGCAATGCAATAGTCAGCGCGATTGTCAGGATAGGTTAGGTAAAAGCGCACGCGCAACGTCATCTGGTGGCAGCGATCGACAGACAAATGTGAACGGACGCCATAAGTGAAAAGATCTCGATCTTCGTCTCATCACGTTCTCATCACATTTTCTTTTTATTGAGTTTTACGAGTGGAATAATAAAATGATCCGGATTATCTTCTCATCTTACGGTACGTTTCTAAAATTGCTATCCAATTTATAACATTTTTAAAACTAATGTGAACGCTATATTGAAAAAAGAGCATAAGCAAAATGAAAATTCAAAATTTTTTTCCTTTCAACATTAATTTTTGATGGAATTGTTGTTTGATTGTATCACTTAATATTATGAAATTGAATTTGAATAGCTGCAATTTTTTGACGATATAATTATATTCATTAATTTATGAACTTAAATAATACACGTACCACACGAAGGAGAAATTTAGATATGAATTGATATCTAAATTTGTATAATATATAACTTAATTAAATTAAATTAATAACTAAATTAATTTCATATTCATATTCTTAATGCATCGCATCGTTTGACATTATTTCGCATTAATTAATGAAATATCTGGACAATATAAATACATGTAAGTGAAATATAATATATTGCGGGCAACTTAAAAAGAGAATAAAATCGATGCATTTCAGAAAAATTTCTACAAAAGAAATAATTATTAAAAATTAGTACAAGACATAATAAATATGTTTTATTATTTCTTAAAAATTTATTTTATTTGGAATGATTATGTAACTTCTGTAAGAAAACAGAATAATAATGTAAATATGTTTAAGAATGTTTAAGAAAATTACTATAAGAATAAAATATACTTTATAATAAATAAATATATAAAAACTTTTAAGGGTTATTGTAGGATAAAATTGTGAATTATTATAGCTAATATAGCTCTTATAAAAAAAGGAAATATATTAGAGCTACATTAGCACAATTTTATTTATTATTCTTATTTATTGACAACAATAGTCACCAGGGATAGTCGCCAATATAACTTTGTATTAGAAATTTAAAAAATAAAATTAGCCTACGACAATGTCGTTTTTTTTTAAATTTGCAGTGTGATTTCGATTTCATTATATTTCTATTTAGAAAGACATGTATCAAATAAAACTATAGAATATTAAACTCTAACTGTATAGAATAAAACTAAACAGTTTTATTACATGACAGAAATCTCACATAGCTATCGATTAAGATTATTATAGATGAATTGCAATCGATCAAGATCAAAATACTATAATTTAAGATAATACTCTCAACTAAATTTTTCTAATAATAAATATTTTGTTAAATAATATAACGTTAATGTCAGTTAATAATGAAAAATATTCGAAACAAAATAAAAATTTTCTTTTAATTTAACAATTATTACATAAGAAAAATATACATATTTATTATATACACATTTATTTATTTATTATATAGTAAAAATATGTATATTTTTCCTGTGTAATAATTACTAAATTTAAAAAAAAATTTTAATTTGTTTCGAATTAATATTACATTTTTATATTTGTATTAAAATTGCAATTATATCAAATAAAAAATGTTTATGTTCTTTATGCAAATAACAATAATTATAACAAAACATGCAGAAAATTATCTTATTATTTCTTAAACACCATTTTATATTTTCTGCTAAAATAAGATTATTATATAAAAATATAAAACATAATTTTAAAAAACAATTTTTATTTTTTTATTAATTATAATAATATTATTTTTATTTTTGCACGAGAATGTCTATATGAAACTAAAGCACCTTAAGTTTATTGAATGATTATCATTCAAATTATGATATAAAATATAAGACATGCATAATTTTTAAAATTTTATAATATTCTAAAATATTATTTATTAATAAAATTTAATCATAACTTGATTTGTATATATCTATACCTAAGAAAATAGAATAGAATGTTTTATAGATACATTATTAACATTTGCGTTATCTTTTTTCGCTTTGCAAAAAATTATTTATGTTCTCTTTTTTACAGCTGTATTCTGGTGGACATTGCTCGATATTGCCGTATTCAATCGCCTTTCGGAATTCCATGATCATCTTCTCGTAGTTAGATTCTGCAGGTAAGTTCCTGCGAAAATACAAATTTTACACGACAATATTCGATTTTAATGTGATAACATAATTCGAAATTTTTAAATAATTTATAAGTTTTTTAAAAAGAGTTCAAATTTCGTGTTTTAAACTGTTCCAATCATTCGAATTAAAGAATTATCGAACAAATCGATCTATTCAAATTGATCGATCTATTCATGTAATATTGTGTTATCTAAAGTTAGATGATGTTAGTGATGTGGTAAATAATAAGAGGAATAAATAAAAATGATGTGATAAATAATAAAAGGAATAAATAGAAGCCATTTATTTTTTACAATAAATTTAATAATTTTAATCGAAAATTTTTCTTAGTGTTTGAATTATTCAAAGTTTTTCGAGAGTGAACAAATAAAATATATGTAGTTAATTTCAAAAATTTTTTTGTTCTGGATTTATGCTTATGAATAATAATTCTTCCGCATTATTACATGTGTCAAAATATTTTTCAATATAGTTCATCTTATTAATCACAAATTCATCGAAATCATACATAATTAGTATGTGAAAAAAAACCGATATGTAAATATTAGTATAAGAAAAATAATCCAAATATTATTATAAAATCAAATACAATTTTCGACCTGACAATTTTTAGTGTTTAACATTTCATGATTTTTGAAATGCTCTTATAAAATATAAAGAGTATTAAATACTTTTTTTTATGATAAAATATCTAACTTATTAAAATAAATCTTTATTCTTTAAATTATTTTTTAATATTTTATATACATACTGTGGCATCAATTTCATTGTTTGCAAGAGCATTTCAGCTGCGCCAAGATACTCTTTTGCTATATGTGGTTCTTCGCAAGCTGCTCTGTATAAACAGGTATCACCGATTAGATATCCAAGAGCTAGCGCGAGTTCACCTTCCGACACAATATTTTCTGAAATTAGCAGAAAGTTATTACAATACCTTAATATTATTATATATAATTTTTAATTATAAAAGATAAACATATATTTTCGGTATATATACGTATATTATAAATATACGTATATTACAAATATGTATTTTTAATTCTAGAATTATTTAAATTCTTAAAAAGTGCAATAAAATATTAATTATTTTCTCATATAGTAAATTTTTGTCAATTTTTATCAGTGCAATTATTAGAAAGTATTTTTGAATCACAAATATTAAATTTGCTAAAATTACCATCTTCTAATTCGCGTCCTTTGTAGCCGTGTTGTCCTATATAACCGGCGCCAAACACAACTGCTTTAAGCACCAAAAGAAGCAGCAGATTTGAAAGATTTAAATTGAGCACCTGCAAAATTACTTTTAATATAATTCTTATTCAAATTTTTAATATTTATCATCAAGTATTCTAATAAAATAACTTTAATTGAAATAGATAAGAATAAAATAGAATTTAAATAAAATTATATATATATACAGAATACACGAAAAATGCACATAAAATTATATATTTCATAAATTATATATAATTATAAATATATGTATTGTAATATATATAATGTAATATAAAAATATATAGTATAATTAAAAATATATAATTATATATAATATATGAAATATACATATAATATATATAATAAAAATATATTTTATTTTATATTTTTATATTTTATTATATACATGTATATTTTTATATCTCTTTTCCATTTTTTTTTTATATATAAACATTTCTTAATTTAATTAATTTTGATTTATTACTGATTATTATTAAAATAATATTAATTTATATGAAAATGATATATAAGCTTGAAGTTTTTACATAATGAGGTTTTATTACCTGACTGCTAGTCGTTGATCTTTGCACAAGTTCCTTCGCGATCTCAGCCAGCATTGATCCGGCATATTTTTTATCACTGGTCCTTTTGTAAGATTCTCGATCAGTAGTGCGAGCATATACACCGCAAATTACCAGTACGACAATCACAAACACTTTAGAATTAATTATCATTTTTTTCGATGACTTACGTGCGTGTAATCAACAAGGCAGTTCTCCACAAATATACATAAATCTCGACAATCGCTTAGATTATTACCATTTTTTTATGATTCTTAGAGGAGTATCAAGCAGAATTTCTTTTTGCTTTTTTGCGAAATCTTAAATTTTTAATATCTTGTACAAATGCAAGTTTGGAAATGTATGTACTGTAATTGTTCCTAAGTTGAGATAATGAAACGTTAACTCTTATGTTCGAAGATAAAATAACTTTGGAACGATGTATCGTACTTTTATATCGTACTTTTATGCGTGTTACGCTTCCGGCAAAGCGTGAAGCCATTTTTATCCATATTCATCTGAGCTCGAAGTGACTGTCATCCTTTGATTTTCTCCATTGTGACGATAAACCATGCCATTGCTAATGATACCCATTAGTCGCTCTCCAACTCTTGATTGTACGCTTTATGCGCGCATTTTCTTTACGCGTTGACGGAAATAAGCGGTGAAAGCACACTTGCAAACTTTTACCATAATAAAACGTCGGTATTGGAATTAAACAATGCATTCACGTAGATCGCCGTTTGAAGTATTTCATCTATTTCAGCTTTTCAATTCGTATTCATGCAGATACGATATTGACATTTATTTGATGCTCGCTATTTAGCGAGCATCAAATAAATGTCAATATTGTATCTGCACGAAAAATTTTACAGCATTTTATGTTGCGAAAATATTTTTAGCAAGGCATTTTTAATACAAATTGAAATAAACCAATGAAAAATAAAAACGATAAGCAAAACTATGAGCAATAAAGTGATCGCGTCTAAGGATCTTCCATGTCGCACATGCACATCATCGATTATTTTATCGATTACAAAGTAGAATTTATGCAAGTTTCGTAGCTCAAAGCTCTATTTTAGTACAGTCGAAATACGCATGACCGATCGCGCAAACTAAAACCATTACCTTTCAGTTAGAGGCGGAATAGTTTATGAACTTATAACGTGAATTCGTAATCATACGTTCTATACATTCCTTTATCAAATATGTATCAATAAAATGCACTTGCGTGAGCAATTCGTTCGCGAAGGATCAAGTCGCTTGAATATGCGTCAAGCGGAAAAACAAGTTGATGAAAAAAAGAAAAGACGAGAAAAGCTGCGAGTTTCTACTGCATAATTAATGTGAGAGATCCGACTCCTGTCGGAACTTCTCATTAATAGTTGTTGCGACTCCTCCTCTCTTCGTTTCGTCACGTTTCGTCCCCTCATCTTTCTTTTCTTCACTGTAATCGTCTGCTACATTTCTTATTCACTGCAATTTTCTGTACGAAGTTGCAGAATACATGCACGTTATGCCTCAAGAAAGTTCTTTTGATATATAATATATTAATTTTAATATCGTTTATCAATTATTTTGGAGAATTTTTATATCATACTTAAAGAACACATAAAAATTGACGAGTGTGAAGCACAAATATGCAATAAAAATGATTGTATCTCTTTTCTATACAGTATAAAATTAATCATACCAATTGATATTAGTATATAATTAGTACAATAAATTATTTTAATTTTCTAATACATTTTTAAATAAATTGAAAATTAAAGAAACAATGGAGGAGACAGAAGAGTTTTAGTTTATATTGCATATAAGCTTGATTATTGATAATTAACTATTTAATATTATATTTGAATACTTGATCATCTGTTTATCCATATATTAAATTAATAAAATTTTTATACATTATTTTTTCATTTTATAAATAGCTTATCAGACTCTTCAGCATATATTATGTATCTATTGATTGTTCTTTACTGGCGCTCTCTAAATTACAACGGTTCAAGCTACACTATCATTTGTAAATATCGGTTGTTGATTAATAATATAAATAAATTCTATTAATCAAAAATAAAAAATATATGTATGAAAAATAATCTTAAAAAATTTAATTTTCATATTTTTACGATTTTTTTACAAATTGAAAATTCTGTTTGTAAATTTTTAAGAATTTTTACCAATAATTTTCTTGGAAATTCTTAAAGTCATGTAATATAAAAAAAATTTCTTCATCGTGTTGTATAACATACATATTGATTCTTTTTATATTTAATATACAATTTATATGTGGTACTATTTTATTGGAGTATGTACATTTTACAAGCATCTCGAAAAAATATATATATTGATTCTATTGCAATCGATGATTTCATTAAACAATTGATACGTACGGATATTTTTCGCATTATTAAATTTTATTTAATTTTTTACTCTAAACTGTTTATTGCGTAGAGACACGACATGTAAGTTACCGATTTCTTCAGAACCTAAAATTGATATCCAAAATCGATTTTGATCTTAATAAGAACTAAATCTTTTTTTAATTATAACATATTTCATATTTCTAATTAGTAGACTTTATATTTATTTTTATATCAAGAAAAATAATCAAAAAGCTTATATTTATTTTTTGTTCTATTGAAATGAAACAAAATTCCAATTTTTTTAAAAATAATAAAGTATAATTTAAATGTATACACACACACACACACACACACACACACACACAGAGCTATATTTGATAGTTTTATACCTCACTGAAAAGTTCTCGATTGAAGGAACAAAACCGGCCGGCGGTGATTTGTAATGGCGATTGAGCACGACACATAATGATAATTAGCGACTTTGCTTCGTACGCTGACAAGTTGTACCAACTGCAGTCATATGCCGCATATGCTATTTTCGTACTCTGGAATGTCAAATTCAAAAGATTCAAGATTCAAAAGAAGCAACATAAATTATAGTAACGTGGCGAAATGAAAAAGCTGAAAAGATCACACTAAAAATGAAAATATGATTAAACTCTCTTATTTCATATTTTACATCGTGTACAAGTCATAGAAAATTATAATTATAATTATAATTAAAAATTTACAAAAAGCCTATATATACTAATTTTTTTGTGATAAAATAATTTTTTTTGCAGGTTTTTTTCTTTTTACAACAATCGACTGATTATATTAGCATTTTGTATCTTTTTTTATACATTATGTCATAAGAAATCTATTGAACATGTTCAATTTTTGAGTTTTCAATTCATATTGCATTACATATTGCATATGTAAATTATAAGTTACTAAAATAATGAGTAAAAATTTTTTTCTTGTGTGAAATTCTAGAAGAATAACTTTTTTTTTACATGATTCTAGAATAGTACGAAAATAATGCATATTTTTATAAAATAATACATTATATCTATAGATTAAATTTAAAAAAATACATTATATCTATAGATTAAATTTAAAAAAAATTGAGCAATTACAGAACACATATATTTTCTATCTTTTAATGAAGTTTGAAATATTTGTTTCCGTTCTTATTTATTGTTTATTGCTTGTATGTTCATCTATTCTCCTAGATCAGCTACTTATGATATATTAAATATGTAACAAAAAATGTTGTGAAAAAAATGCGTATTTCAATTTTGCTTGTTAACATCCAAAGCGTCATGCAGATTGACTTAATACGAAAGCGTATAGTTAATAACTCCATTATCTTTGTAATCGGGTCATCATCGTGACGATGCAATTTCACTTTTTAGAATGAAGAATAGTATTTAGAATAGTAGTTATAATGAAGAGTAAAAATATGTCGATTGAGATAATATTATTTACCAATAAATATAAAAAGTTTTTCTGAAAATTTAATTTTGTCTTCGAAAATTTTATCTGAGATATAGAGATATAATTTTAAAAATACACACACACACACACACACACACACACACACACACACACACACACACACACACACACACATATATATATATATATATATATATATATATAAAGTTATATTATATCTCAATCAGAAATTATCAATTATGTATTTCAACACATTATCGGAAATTATCAGATTACCTCGACAAGTAATCTTTCGCCGATATAACAATACAAGTACAGCTGCAACAATATGTAAACTACATATATCATCAGGAAGATGATTTGGAAGGCGAGGAATTCGTTTATTTCGCCGATTATCGCCTACAAAATAATGAAGAATCATGACGACAGATTAGTTAGATTACAGTTTTTTCTTTTTTTTTTAATTTTTAACTAGATTATTTCCTTTCTTTTTATGGCTCACCATGAACGCTTGTAAACACTGGAAACAAAGTTGCAACGAACATCCCACCATCTGTATCAGAAGCATCATGTTGAAACAGTCCTCGATTGTTTCTGCAAAACTTATGAAAAATGCCATCGTGTGAAAACAAATGTTTCTTAAATTTTATCTATTATATTTTTTTCACAAACAAATCGTATCATTGATTTCAATGTCTTTTGATCATTTAAGGAGTTTATTAAAAAATTTATTAAATTATACTTTGTATATAAATAAGCAAAATCTTGAAGTAACTCAATATTTGACCACGAACAAATCCGGCGGAATATCATAAATAGAATATCGTATCTATAAATAATATCGATAGATATTTTCTTGGCACGTTTAAAGTCATATTTCATCGGATGTAAAATCTTTTACCTGCACATATCTTGTAAGTTTGCTGAACGCTATGATTTGTGCTTCTTATGGATAAGCCATATCATTCGAAATGAATTTGTCAGGAAAATTGTCAAAAAATTGAGGAGTCGTGAAAATCTTTCATTATGCTTTCTTGCATCGCGCTTTACTCGATTGATTTCTCACCTGTTGAGATATTCATGTTTCCTCACGATCTTTCTTAATTTCGTCTGGAACCTTGTCTTTGTACAGTTATGTAGATTTATTAGTTCTTGACGTAAATTCGCGAGTTGACCGCACGTATGAAGTACCAGAGTGGCGATGAAAGTGTCCACTGCCGCGTAAGTAACCGCCGCATACATACAGGCGATGATTTGTGCGAAGAAGGTTAATTCGTAAGAAGGACTATTGCTCACGTTGTAAGGAAAATATGCACGAAATAATAATTGACGACCGGTATATCGGATGACGATGTATCGATACGTTACGTAGGCAATCACCACTATTTCAGCCATTATGGTGCTTCTTATGGATAGATTTCGAGTGATCTTTGCTATATCTGACATTATTTTGCGCTCTCGCTTATCCACAGTCATATTCCAATCCTTCTTCATGCTTGATATAAGTATCTTCATGGCTTTTTTAAAATGAAAAAAAATTTGAAATATTAATCTTATGTCTTACAAAATCGGTTTTATTTCAATATTCTTTTTCCTTATTTTAACGACTTCTGATTCTAAATATATAAGTGTGTGTATATCTAATAATACAATGTATTACAATTTTTATTATGAAATTGGAAAAATTTATAATGCACTTTTAAATTGAATTATAATTAATTTATATCTTAATTAATTATAATTAATTTTATCAGCGCTATGATAAAAAATTGGGACTTTGGGTAGTATGAAAATTGATATATTTACATCGACCTTTTGACCAAAATATAGCGGTCTTTAACATTGAAATCGTAATTGTTATATTTGCCATGGACAAGTTTTCTATCACCAAGTCAAAGTCGTCCCAAATGAATAATAAATTGGCCGACTGTGGCGCGCATATAAAGCAGAACATTGTTAGAATTGGGACTACTGCCTTATAACTAGAAGCTCGATCGAAATTTTTATTTTCCGGCCAAATTCCCATAAACATCATAGTATAACGATTCCATCCGTGTGCGTATTCAGACTCTGCCTTTTCAGACAAAAATAAGATATTAATAAGCGCAAATTTTTTTCCATAATTTTGTAGCACTTTGTGGCATAAAACATTTTGATATGATGTTAATATTATAAAAAGAAAGTTATATTAACAAGCTGAAAGATACATTAATAAAGTGAATATGTATTCCAATTAAATTAAATAAAATTAATGAACAGAAACAAGAAGTAGTTTAAATAATAATCTTTGCTAAAAGAAACTTGATATTGACATCCAATAAATTCTTAATCTAGAACGCTCACTGCTATTTCGCATAATTTTATGAATTTATTATTAAATTTTATTTATAAAAGAATTTACGAAGTATTTTTAGAGAGAGATTTAAAGAAAAAATTGAAACCGAGACCTCGATTGGCATCTCTTGAAGTTTTCGCGACAACGACATTAAAGTAACTGAAAGGATCTGTCTCGAGGCGCATGCGAATCTTGATGACGCATGCTCTTTAAGAATATATTTTACGTGATAAAGGAAATAATATTATATTGTATTCGAGAATATGATATTTTATTTTTCAAATCAGGAGATTAGAATAATTATTAAAATACTGAACATATTTCGATATAATACAAAATTTTCCTCATTTTAATTATTTTTTGTGAATATAAGTAATAATAATTTCATTAAAAATTAAGAGCAAATATCTTTTCTAATATTTTTTTAAAGATTATTTTTATATTATACTAAAACAAATAAATTTAAAAAAATACGTAGTATTTTAAAAAGCATTTGTGTTTCTAAAAAGCACTTGTGTGTATTGTATATATTTGTTTACAATTACTTTGTTTTGGAATTATTAAGTTGAAATTATAATGTTGTTGAGCCTTATATGCAGCAATTTGTTTATATTCCTGATTACCGACAAATAAAAAATAATAATAATATAATCTTCTAAATAAAAATAAATAAAAATATATTAAATATTACACATTACATTAAAAGTATATTAAATAAAAATATATTAAAAAAAAATTCTTTCGGAAGCATTATAGAGACTTTAAAAGATGTTTATATTATTATACAATATAAAGGTTCCCTCTCTCGAAGAACTTTGCAAGCAAATAGCGATGAAACATACGGCTCTCATGATCACACATTTTATGATTATCGGTTGAAGAATAGTTACTATCATATCTTTAATGTAATATTATTGTTATTATTACTACATAAATTATTCTATAAATATAAAAATCATATATTTTGTTTATATTTTGCACAATTTTTTACAAATATTTTTATAAAGCTATTTTTTTCTCTCTTTGTAAAGAAAAATAATACTTATTTTTTTAAAAGTACATAATATATATATTAAAGGTTAAAAATAATTAATTCCTTATACATTATCAATTTTGAATAATTATTTACTTGTAGAGACTATATCCTGATTTCAATAATTCTCATGTTATCAAAGTCATTATTTTGAATATTGTGAAAGTTTTAATTGATCATTGTTTATTAAAAAGTTATAAACTAAAAAAACATTTAATAAATAATGTAATTTCAAATTTCATTGTTTATTACAAAGTCATAAACAAAAAACGTCTAATACATAATTTCATGAAACCATATACATTTTTATACCTTGACACTCGCTGAGAATGACCTTCGCTTCATCTTGCAATATGAATGCTATTTCGCCCTCTTGCGTGGGAGGTTTCACTTCCGAATGTATGGCCCAATCCACAAATCGAAATTCATTGCGTTCCGATATGTATATTTCACCTTGATCCTCGTTGAAAGTGAATTACGCTTTATTTTACAGTATATGCGTGGATTCAGTAGATTTCACTTCCCTCCGGGGGATTCCACTTTTGAAAGGTATAATTTAATTAAGCCTTTTCTAATTTAAACCAAATAGAAATTTTAGTTATAAATCAGAAACAGATTAGTGTGAATTAAGTTATATTTTCCAGAAATGAAGCCCCCCGCAGGGGGGCGAAACTCACTGCGTTCCGGTATAAACATTTCATCTTGATCCTCGTTGAAAGTGAACTTCGCTTCGTCTAGCAAAGTACATATAGTCTGTGTCATGAAATTACATATTATTCATTAAACTTTTTTCGCTTATAACTTTTTAATAAACAACGACCGCCGACTAAAATCTTTGTAACATTATTCAGAGTGATGATTCTTTGTGATAACATATGAGAATTATTGAAAGAGAGATGGGGTTCCTGTAAGTAAATAATTATTTAATACACACACACAACACATCTATTTTTAAAAAATAAGTATTATTTTTCTTTGTAAAGAAAAAAAATAATAGCTCTGTACATATATATAAACGTAAATAAATAAATATCAAACAGTTCATAAACTCATTAATAAATAATTTATATATATATATATTTATTAATAAATTTATGAAACTGTTTGATATTTATTTATTCACCTTTCACGAATTTAATGTAGCAATGATAAAAAGTTTTTCTTATATTTTGCGTATTGTAAAATACTATAAGAATAACAACATTAAGATTGTAAATCGATTAGTAAATAATAATGCTAATAAATAATGAATAAAAAGAAAAATACAATACTATTTTGTTAAAGTAAAATTTTATGTTTAACAATAATTTATTTGCTTTGAAATACTATTTTTGAAACACTATTTTTACACGCACATATGCAGTTATATCTTATCTCTTTGCTTAACGTGTAAATCTTTTTTCGCAAGAGGGATATATTTCTGCAAAATTTTACATTACTATCCGGTACGTAAAATCGGTGTTTCAATTTTGTTTCCATTTTCTAGAAAACTTTTCTAAACTTTTCTAAACTTTTTTACAATTCTGCTTATACGAGGAGAAACAAAGAACGTTTCGTGCAACTCAATCATTTGATTTATGCACCATGCAACTTTCCAACTAAAAAACATGTCCGTTCTATGCTATGAAAGCAAACATTTTTTGCGGACATATGAAGTTTAATATCAACTCTGACAAACTTTCATGGAAGACTTTTTTAGGAATGATCTATAGACAATTGCAATAAACCATACCTCTTGCGAGTGTTTAAAATTATTAAGTGCGAAATTTTCTTTACGTAATAAATAATCTTTAATTATGTAATTATTATATGTATTATTATAATATAAATTGTATTATATGTATTATTTTTTACTTTGCCCCTCCCTATCGGCGGGGTGGTTGCGGGAAAAGAGGCCTTCGGCCGAAGGTTTCCCTTTGCACCCCCGCACGCGCGCGCGCGTGTGTGTGTATGTACACACATTTGTGAAATTAATAAAACTTTTTTTTTCTATAACTTTTTAATAAACAACGAGCGCGGGCTAAAACTTTATAATATTACTCAGAGTGTTGACCTTGACAACATATGTGGAAATTATTAAAATCGGAAGTGGTTCCATATATCTGCATAATTACCTAATTTCTATTTTTGTCTTATATTTTTATTTATTCAACAATATATTAATCAGTAGAAAGAAATAAATAACTTTATTGGTTGCACGTAAATGTATATTTATTTATACTAAAAATGATGTCAGCATTCAGGGGGCGAGGGAGGACAATATATGTATATCTATTAATAACATTATTCGAAAATTTATGTAGTCGGTTATACAACATTAATTCGAATGATTTCCTTTATTCTCTTATTGTTATGCTATTGTTAGTAACGCAGATAAATATCCCATTGTTGTTTTTATTGCCTAAACAAAGTAAAAATGAAAGATAACTTTAAAATTTTATTTTGATAGATGATGGATATCATATATAATATACACATAATTAATATATAATATAAAACAAAAATAGAGTGAAACTAAATGGATGCTTTTGCGTAATTACATATAAAAAGTGATGATATTTTCGTAGATATATCTTACTATTCCGAACAATTCCATCGAAAAATTTCCAAATATTCCAGCAGTCAATTTAAGCGAAATCGCAGATTGATATACGATCAACATCAAGTCTTTCGCATCTTTTGCCGGTATATTGTACCATTTGCATTCATACATACCGAACGCCATATTAGTACTCTGAAAAAAATTACATTTTTATTTTACATAAATACGTTAATATATATAATTTGATTACCTCCATTAAGAGTCTTTCAGCAGCATAACAATAAACATATAATTGTGTCAAAATGAAGGAAATATATATAGCGAGAAAAATTATTTTAATAAGATGAACATTCGAATTATCTGCTATCATCTGAAAAAATAATAATACTTTTTCAGTGCAATAGTTGCATGCGAGAGTACACTATGTAATATAATTCTAATGCAATGCATTATAATATTATGCTCTGAAAAATTATCTGTACTATTTTTTATCAAATTTTATAATTAAGTTTTTTATACTACATTCTTTCTTATTAAATTTCATATTTCAATCTTTTGCATGTAAAGATTATATACACAAAAATACAAATTGTTTTGCTTACCGTGGAAGTCTGAAAAGCTACAAGACATAATTGAAAAGAACCGCATAGCACATGTATACATAATACTGAGCTGTAGCAATCATTAATTGTTTTTACATTCCTTAAAAATTAGTACACATTACATACTCATATATTATGGATTTATAATCAGAAAATTTTACAATGTAAAAATTTTTAAAACGTTATTTTGAATTTGTACATAAAATTGATTGAATAAAATATATATGCTTCCTTTTGTCATAAATATGTTACAGTTTTACATAATACGTTAAGTTGTCATAAATATGTTACAGTTTTACATAATGCTCAAACGTACCTTATTAGATACTCGTGTCGTACAATGATTGCTGCTAGGCCTTTTTTAAATTTTGAAGAAGATATAGGTTTGTTGTTTAATTTATTGATCAAATTGTTGAGCGCAGTTCGTAGATTTATTAATTGTGCACATATATGCAAAAGTAATATCGAGATGAAGCTATCGACACTATAGTTGCCGAAAATTGCATATATAGCACCGCAGATTTGAATAAAACAGGTGATTTCATAATTTGGACTCTTTTGAATGTAATCAAACCGGTAGACAAGGTATCGTCGAGGCTGGTGAATGTTTTGAAAAACATTCTCAAGACGTATATAACAAGCAAATATGATTATGGCTATTGCAATCACGAAATATGTAATGGATATCTTTCTACCAGTTCTTACTAGGTTCAACATTGTGTTTCGTTCCCAATTGTTTTTCGAAGTCATCAAATCAGTCATACTTGATGCTATTAGTATTCGAAGCTCTTTCAAATTAAAAATGCCTATATTATTACTATACTATATTATTACTATAAATATAAAATAAATTATCTTTATATAAGAAGAAATGTTATCTACACAAAATACATATTCAAAAGATGTCCACAAGATATTCTAAAAATATCTTTAAGAAAGACGTCTTCAGGATATCTTTTGAATATCTTTTGGATATGTATCCTATAGCGCTATAAAATAGCAGTCTTAGTTTTTAATAGGGATAATTCAACAATAACATTTATATTATTTAAGATAAATATAAATTTATTTGATATTTTTATTACTGCAACATAATAACTTACTGTCACCATGATATTTAGTAATAATCAGCTTGCATATTGCCATAAAAGTGATATTAGGGGCAACAAAGAGTTCCACCATTTGACTCACCGACTTGCCCGAAGTTCGAAGCAGATTTAGTACTTGCGGGATGAGTACATAAAGAGTCATAATACATGTGGCAAAGATAAATGCTATTTTTGGCCGGCGACAAACATTCAAAGGGACATCTAAATCGGGCCATATACCTACTATCCGCATACATTGACGGCTCAATGTAAAAGCGTAATGCAATTCTGATAAATTATTTATATTTTAGAAGAGAAATATCACTTATAATGGCTATTTAAAATGAAACATTATTTTTCTTTAAGTATTATTTTTGCAAATTTCTTTTTTTATATGTAAATATGATTATTTATATATGTATGAATTTTTTATATATAAACATATAAACACATATAAACATATAAATATTTATATTTGTTTAGTAAATAATTAAATGTATTTATATAAACACATATAAACACATATAAACATATAAATATTTATATTTATTTGGTAAATAATTACAATATAGACAGCATAATATATAGGGTGGGGCAAAAGTTCCGGAACGGTCAATTATCTCAGGAAATATTGGTTTATTAAAAAAATGTTTCCAACAAAAGTTGTAGGGTTCAAAAAAATCTATTTACTGATCTTATTAGTTTGACCTTGGGTGGCGTTGCCAAGGTCAGGTCAAGATCACGTCAATTTTTTTAAATTAAACATACCATTTTCGATTCCAGAATCTAATAGCTGATGTCAAGAGCTTTCCAAAACCCTATGAAGTATTTTTTCGTTAAGCACATCATGAGTTATGAAGCTTGAAAGTTACAGTATCGCCGGCATTAGCATTACCCAAGATATACCACGCGTTAAATTTGAAATGTTTAATATTCTTTTCCTTAAATCGTACGCACGCACGCACGCACACGCACACACGCACATATCACAAAACAAAAAAGGTATAAATCCGACCGTGCAACCTCCGCGTGGTATATCTTGGATAATGCTAATGCCGGCGATACTGTAACTTTCAAGCTTCATAACTCGTGATGTGCTTAACGAAAAAATACTTCAGTATAGGGTTTTGGAAAGCTCTTGACATCAGCTATTAGATTCTGGAATCGAAAATGGTATGTTTAATTTAAAAAAATTGACGTGATCTTGACCTGACCTTGGCAACGCCACCCAAGGTCAAACTAATAAGACCAGTAAATAGATTTTTTTGAATCCTACAACTTTTGTTCGAAACATTTTTTTAATAAACCAATATTTCCTGAGATAATTGACCGTTCCGGAACTTTTGTCTCACCTTAATAAAATTTCAAACTAATGCATATTTCTTTAATTCTTATTTTAAAAAGAAACTTCGATTTTGATAAACTTGATATATTATATATAATTATATTTTGCCTTGAATGCAATTATATATTTTTGGAGAATAATATAACACGAGTAAATTTGCTTTCTCTAATTTATTCTACCTTTGTTAAAATTCATCGATGTTCACTGAATAAAAATTATCGTTAGACTGCATCGTTTTTCGCGATCATACGAAAGCGCTTTGATTTTGCACTTGCTCAATACACAAAGAATTCAACTACTATCATTGCCAATACGTCTAAACCCTTTCGAATATCATAATAGTACGTAACTATGACAACCATGACGGACTGAATTGCATATCATAAAGACAGCACTTGCTTTTCGACTATAAGCAAGGTAAGAGGAATTCAGATTTTATACACAGGAGTTCAAGAGGTGAGATGAAATTCAAGGGAAAGGAAAAGATCATAATATTATTTCATCAATGATTTTTTGGGGCAGCTGTGGAATATTTATATGTTTATATGTGTTTAATGATTATCACGAAGAAAAGAAAGAGGATTTAGAAACATTTATACAAGACACATACATATACAGTACATATGTCAGTCATGTCAGATGCATTCATAATTAAAGAGAATAATAGAAAAAAGAATGCGGTCCTTCTATTAAATATTAAATACAAAAAAAAAGAGAGTGTAAATATATTAGAGAAATTCAAATTATAGAAATTCAAATTTATTAATAAATACTCTGTACATATGCCTGTCGCAGCAAAATCTGAGAAAGAATAAATATACAAAAACTTGTTTTTATAAAAAGTATCGATATTATTATTCTATACTTGAGAGAAGCTCGAAGTGTTACAAAGTGTTCCAATATATATATGATGCTAAATGAAATGTTGTTTGTGATTTGTGTCTTTGAAAGATTATTTTATCGTGGTGTGTGAGTGGAATATTGTTCTTCGATTAGTGCGCAGTATATTTTAATACTAAAAAATGGAACAAAATTGATGCAGAATTATGTATGACGAGAATTCTATGTAGCGCATACTTACATTCTCAAGTGAAGATTGATATGTTATTAAAGTGAAAAATATAATATATTGTTTTTAATTAATTATTTTTAAAATTATTTTTTCATTATATGTGATATTGTGTATATAATATATATTATATCTTTAATGCTAATTAAAATAGCATATTATATATAGAATGTATTATTAAAAGATAGCTAATAAAACTTATTGATAAATATATGGCATTATTGTATTAGCAGACTGAAAAAATATAATATTTTGTACCCTAAGAACAAAAACTGGATTTAACCGAACTATACCTGTATGTGGTTTAAGTTTTAATAATGAAATACGTGCTGAATGTGCTCTATAATAAATTGATTTTTTCTCCGTAATTTATTCCATAAACTTGTAAATGTTAACGAGCTACATTTGCAATTACTGCTATTTTGCATTATTTCTAATGCTGGTAATATTAATATTCATAAATACAAAATAAATATTCATTATTTTAATTGTTATTATAATTTTCTAATCACTAGTACGAATTTTAGAAGAAATTCTATAAAAATTATTGCTTAATGTTAATTTAGAAGACATTTTTTTTTATTCCCCAACGAAGTAATTTACTTATATTAATTTTTTATCTTTATTTAATTTACTGAATTTATTTAATTTTGTTTTTATTAATTATATTTAATTTTTATTTTACTTAATTTATTATATAAATTTATAGTTCAAAACTGTGTATAGGTTTTTTTCAAAGCCTCTATTTGAAAAATAAATATTTGCATAATATACTTTTAACATAAGTAATTTTGCATTTTAGAGTGATTTAATAACTAAATAATGACCAAAAAAAGAGTTCTAAAGGAAAGATATATGAAAAAAAAAGAGTTCTAAAGAAAGATATATGAATATATACACATATTTTTATGCATATATAAAGAATAAAGTCAATGCTTCTTAAAATATTTTTATAAAACGGGAAAAGAAAAAGAAAATATAAGTTTTACAAGATCGAATTTATCGATAAATTTATTATTATAGTATCAAAAATATTACAAGTTAAGATAATTGTTTTAGTAAAAAGATATTGATCAACATTATTATTTCATTGTGATCGACATTATTATTTGACGATTGAATTAGCGCGTATTACAAAATGTTTGTTATGTATACAAAATATCGTTTTCTGATTGATTTATTAGTGAAAAAATTATTTTTTTAGTATTGCATGTGTATTGTGGTACTACAAACAGAATGTAATTAAAATTATGTGCACGTTCTAATTTTCGCAAATAATTAATCTTTAATAAAATTTTACGCACTACCCCGGTGGCTCTTAATCGTTCTTTTCTCGTGTATCGTGTTGTTTAAAATTATAAATTTTATATTCAGAAAGAGAAACAGAAGTAGAAAAAAGAAAGAGAAAGAATACGTATTCTTGTGTTCGCGTTTTAAAGCAAACAGATTATTATTCTAAATGAAGTTATCAATGTTTTATATATATTGTTACGCCCGCGGCGAGGACTTCGATAGATATCGAAGTCGCGCACGAAGGGATCGGCTGCTCGCGAGTCGCGCGAAATGAATAAACACTCTTTAAAGGAACTAGGAACTTTAATACACAACACAGAACACTGCAACGTAACCACAGAACGTTTATACACAATATTAGCGGCTCGATACAAATACGCATATATATATATATATATATATATATATATATATATATATATTGTTACGGCCCTGATGTCCGTGTTCATCGGGACGGCGCCGTGTTGACAGCAGCGTCTGTCATTTGAGTTCACTTCCAGCTGTCAAGCTGCGCGGACGTGTTTCTGTATCGAGCCGAGCCGAATTGCTAATATTGTGTATTACGTTCTGTGTTACCGTTTGTAGTGTTCTGTGTTGTGGTATTGTGCACTAAAGTTCTTAGTTCCTCACGAAAGTGTTCATTCATTTCGCGCGTCTCGCGAGCGGCCGATCTCTTCGCGCGCGTCTTCGATATTAATCGAAGTACTCGCCGCGGACGTAACAATATATATATATATATATATATATATATATATATATATATATACACATATATATACGAGGTCTGTAAATAAAATAATAAGACTTTTTCGAGATGAACCTTTATTTATAATTTAACTCTGTCTCCTTCAAAATAGTTCCCTTGGAAAACCAGGCAGCGCCTGAGACGTTGTTTCCAGTCTTCATAGCAGTGCTGGAACTTAGAAATCCGAATGGCCTTCAGCTGGTTGGTTACAACCGCTTTTACGTTTTCGTATCAAATTGATGTTCTTTGAGATGAGTTTTCAATCTCGAGAAGAGAAAGAAGTCACAGAGACTCAGGTGAGGCGAATACGGAGGCTGAGGGACGACAGAAATGTTTTTCCGTGCTTTCGATTACGGAGTTTTTGGCACGGAAAAACATTTCTGTCGTCCCCCAGTCTTCGTATTCGCCTGACTTGAGTCTCTGTGACTTCTTTCTCTTCCCGAGATTGAAAACTCATCTTAAAGGACATCAATTTGATATGAAAACGTAAAAGCGGCTGTAATCGACCAGCTAAAGGCCATTCGGATTTCTGAGTTCCAGTACTACTATGAAGACTGGAAACAACGTCTCAGGCGCTGCGTGGCTTCCCAAAGGAACTATTTTGAAAGAGACAGAGTTAAATTATAGTTAAATTATAAATAAAAGTTCATCTCTCGAAAAAGTCTCATTACTTTATTTACAGATCTCGTCTATATATTAGAACAATAATCTTTCAACAATTCAACAACTTCATTTAAAACAATAATCTCTGCCAAATATAATGATTAACTTGTACAGATATTGAAATGATTACATATTTTAACTTAAACAATCTTAGGAAATTGTGATAAAAATATGTGATATATATTTATTTTTCTATATTGCAAAAAGCTATCTATGTGTTTCCACGAGATGATAGCAGAGATGTAAAACAATTAGAATAAAATATATATTATATTATTCAAATTGAATCGATTTTATCTGAGATTATCGTGAGATTCTCAAATCTATGCAAATTAAATTTGATCAAAAATCAATGAAAGACAAAATTTTTTTCACGATCGAGCGATATCGATAATTTTTAATTAGAAATAATATTTAGGAAATTTGGAAAAATGTTTAAGACTTTAGAAGACTTTTTAACATTCCTTTATGTAAAGAAGTTCCAATTTGAATTAAAATATTTTTTTGAATTAAAAGAGAGATATGCAAAATATTTCTAAATGCCAATTTTGTTACTAATAATTTATATACTATAATTTATTACTATAATTTTATATTACTATAATTTATTATTATAAGCGCTTAAGCATATCTATACGTATCTCAACATGCATCGATATTTAACGGATGTCGATGGCGCAACAATTGTCTTGACTTTCTGTCGTCAATTTTTCCTCATCTCTTTCACCTCAGATGGATTATGCATGCGGAAAGTGATGATATGCTGCGTACAAAAGACCATAAAATCAAATCAAAGTTACATCATATATAACAATTCATGACACTTTTGAATATATCAATATGTCCATCAGAAATTTATTGCAACTTGCTCAAAGTGTGTCAAATCTAATTTGTGCAATCTACTAATATATTTAATAAGTGAGAGTTACTATTTAATCGCTTAATAAGTAAAATATACATAAGATAAAAAAAAGTTCATATTATAATTATGTGAAATTGATATTCATTAATAGCAACATGACTGTCGTTATTTACGAGTTATTTAACGATTCAAGACACATGTATTTTCAAACGTAAATGCTAAATAACATTTATTACATTAATGCAGCGGAAATGCTTCTGTAAAAGTTCAAATTAACTGTAACATTTTAATGTATTTTAATATGTTTATGCTTACATAAACATATTAAAATACATTAATAGAAAATAATTCTTTTTCTTTACATAATAAATTTACATAACTTATATAATCATGTTCATTCAATTTCTCATGATATTATTCGAATTTTTTACGACATGCTGGTAAACAGAAACAAATAAATACCTTTATGGTTGTACACAAATATGTATTTATTCAATTAAACAAATGTTACAGACAGTGCATATAAATATGTTTATTGCATTGTTCGGTGTAGAAAACGGTGTAGAAAACGGTGTAGAAAAATTACAGAATTCATTCTATATTATTATTTCCTTTATTCTCTTATTGTTAGTAATGCGGATAAATATCCCATTGAAGTTTTTATCGCCTAAATAGAGTAAAAATTATAGATAAAATATTGAATTTTATTTTCATGAAAAAATAATTGTAAATAATAATTGCGGAGCATCATATATAATAGTAAATACAAAGAGAGAAATATATAAACATTACATAATATATAATATAAAATTAAAATAGAGCAAAACATTTACAAACTAAATAGATACTTTTGCATAACGCATATAAATATTGATTTTTGTGTAGATATATATCTTACTATTCCAAACAATTCTAATGAAAAATTTCCAAATATTCCAGCTGATAATTTGAGCGGAATCATTGATCGATATACAATGAACATTAAATCTCTCGCATCTTTTGCTAGTATATTGTACCAATTACAATCATACGCTGTATGTGCCATATTGATATTCTAAGAAAATTATATTTTTGTTTTATATATAAATAACATTAATGTGTATATAATTTGTTTACCTCTGTTAACAGTCTTTCAGAAGCGTAACAATAAATATACAATTGCATCAACACGAGGGAGACAAAAAAGATGAGATAAATTGTCCTTATTGGAGAAAAGTCTGAATTATCTGTTATCATCTGAAAATAATACGTTTTTATGCAATAGTTGTATGAGATTCCATATTGTATCGTATAATTTTAATGCGATGTATTATAATATTTGCATTTACAAAAAAATTAAAAATTTCTTTTTTTTCATATATAAGGTGTATTTAAACTGACGATAAATATTTCAATGATCAATTTTGTGTAATATTTTAAGACGAAAATTCTAATACGAAAATGTTGAGACTACAATAATTTTCGAATGGTTAAAGTTTGAAGATCATGAATGACAGGGCAAAATTTTTGCACGCTCAGAAGTGACAAAATAGCCATGAATTTTCAGTCCATGAAGTAAGAATTATTCTTCATGTATCAATCATATTATATTTAGCTGTCTTCAAAATGAAGTTGGTCAACATATATGATAGCTGACATATATCAATATCCATATATTAAATTATTGAATAAAAACATTAAAATTAAGATTATTATTCAAACTATTATTACGATTTATTATGGATAAATAGAAATAGATTTTTAATAAAAATTTTGAATATTTTTACAATAATTTCACTAATGTCACAGACATTCGATTCATGGGAGTACTTTTACTACTAGCCATTTTGTCACTTCTGAGCGCGCAAAACTTTAGGCCTATCATTCTGATCTTTAAACTTTTTCCATATGAAAACTATTATAACCTCGACATTTTCATATTAGAATTTTTGTCTTAAAATGTTATAAAGAATTTGTCATTAAAATATTTACCGTCTAGGTATACCCTATATATGTATTTTGTAAAATAATATAAAGATTAGACATACACACACATAAAAATATGAATTGTTTTGCTTACCGTGAAAATCTGAAAGGTTACAAGACATAGCTGAAAAGAAGCGCCCATCATGTGTATAACTAATACTGTACTGTAGCAGTCGTCGATAGTCTTTGCACTCCTTGAAAATTAGTACATTATACACGAATATTATCGACTTATAACTAAAGAATTTCACAGCGTAGAAATTTTTAAAATATGTTATTTTATAAATTTATAAAATAAAATTGAATGAAATATGCTTCTTTTTATTTTATAAGTATTTTAAAGCATACATAATAAAGTTTTATATAATACACTGAGAGTGCTCAGGCGTACCTTATTAGATGTTCATGTCGTATAATAATCGCAGTTAGACCTTTTCTAAATTTTGAGGAAGATGCAGGGTTGTTTTTCAATTTATCGACCAAATTATTCAGTGTCGTTTGTAAATTTATTAATTGTGCGCATATATGCAAAATAAGTATCGAGATGAAGTTGTCGACACTATAATTGCCGAAAATTGTATATATACCACCGCAGATTTGAATAAAACAGGTGATTTCATAATTCGGAGTTTTTTGAATGTAATCAAACCGATAAGGAAGGTGTCGTCGAGGCTTGTGAATGTTTCGAAAGACACCCTCAAGACGTACATAAACAGCAAGCATAGTTGTGCCTACTGTAGCTATGAAATATCCAAAAGATAAATTTTTAGAATTTTTTCCCAGCTTCAATATTTTATTTCGTTCGGAATTATTATTTGAAGTCATCCAATCAGTCATAATCGATGCAATTAATGTTCGAAGTTCTTTAAAGAAAACATAACTATGTTATTATTAGTATAAATATGTAGTAAGTTATCCTTATATTAAATGAATTGTTATATAATGACAATCTGAGATAGTGAGAATAACAAACATTAACATTTGTGTTATTTATATAAATACAAATCTATTTTGCATTCTTGTTGTTACAAAATAATAACTTACTCTTGCCATGATATTTAGTAACAACCAGCTTACTTATTGCCATCATGCTGAAATTAGCGGCAACAAAGCATTCCATCATTCGATTCACATTACCCCAAGCACGGATCAAATTTATTGCTTGTGGAGTAAATATGTAAATACTCACAGCACATATAGCTATTATGAATCTTATGCGTATCCGACGAAAATCACTCAAACTGATGTGTGGGTCGGGCCATACTCCTATTAGCCGCAAACATTGGCGACTTAATTGAAGTGCGTAATTTAAATCTAACGAATTATTCATATTTTAGAAAAGACACTATTGCTTATAATGATAATTTAAAGAAAGCATTAAGTTTCTTAATCTTTTAAATTTATAATAAATCGATATAAATCAATATAAATGATTAACATAAATGTTAAAGAATTCTTTTTAATATATCTTTATAAAAATGTTTATATTCAGAGAGTGAATAATAAATATATGTTTATATTCACAAAGTAAATAGAGACAAAGTAAGAAAACAATATTATTATATTAGAATAAGATTGAAAATGTTTTTAGAAATAATGTAGTTTCAAAAATCTCTCTCTTCACAAGACATTTTTTGACACGATTTTGTGTTATCATATTGATAAAAAATTGCTTTAATTATTTTTCGATTTTTATTTTACATTTTTTGATAATTCTGTTCAATGAGATATATATATATATATATATATATATATATATATATATATCTCATTGGAGAAAATAGTCGATTGATATAAATCAATCATTTAATTTACATGTACCTCTTATTATTAAAAACACTTACAATACAATTTGAATGTCGGAAATAAACGTTTTTGCGAATCATATTTTGCTGGTAAAATAAATTAATATTCACTCTGACAAACTTTCACGAAGTTTGACAGGTCTATAGATTGCTTGTAAAAAATGACGAGTTATACAAAGCTTTGCAAAAAATTACGAAGGGTGAATTTTTCTCTTTATGTAATATAGAGAACTGTTAAACTGTTAAACTGTGCAAGTGTGTGTTATTATATAATATTTATCGTATAAAATATTTCTTATTTAATAAATGTGTAATAAATAAATGTACTGGAAATCTCTCAATCAGAAGAATAATAATTTTAACGGAAAAACTATTTTTTTATATTAATAAAAAGTAACATAATAATGTAAACAATATAATGTAAGATGTAATGTATATAAATTAATTATTAATTATTAAATTAGTATAAAATGTAAAAACGTAATAAACATAATATATATTTTTTCTATATATTTATAATATATATATATATATTTTTTTTTCCCGAATATAAAAGAATAATTTGTTATATAAAAAGAATAATTTATGTGCAATTTATTAGATAGACGATTCTTAATATTATTACAAATATTATTGTGATTACAAATATTTTATTATTTTTATTTTGTTAATTTAGAAATATTAATTTCTTCATTTCTTCATATGGATAATAATTTAGTAATGATTAATTAATACTGACATTTTTTATAAAGTTTAAATTAGAACGCTAAGTTTTTATCACTTATTTGAGAGAGAGCAATCTGTTTTTAAACCTGATATTATATATATATATATATATATATATATATATATATATATATTCTTTTTGTGGAGAATATTGTAATGTCGGCAAATTTATTATTTTTCTAAGTTATATTCTACCTTTATTGGTATTCATTGATGTTCACTGAATGAAAATTATCGTTAGACTGTATTATTCTTCACGATTATACGAAAGCGCTTTAATTTTGCGCTTGCTCAGTACATGAAGGATTCAACTACTACATTTATCAATGTGTCTATAAACTCTTTCGAATCATAGTAATATGTGTACGTAACTACCATAACAACGGCGATGAACTACATTACATTGTGAAGACAGCACTTGCTTTTCGACTATAAGCAAGGTAAGGGAATTCAGATTTCATTTAGAGAAATCCAAAGAGAAATTTATTTGAAACTCAATTGTAGAATAAAAACATAATATTATATTATCAGTGACATCTTTTGTGCAGGACAGCTGTGGATTTTAAAACGGTTTAATGATTATCACGAAAAAAACAAGGGATTTAGAAAATTTTACACAATGCATATACATGTACAAGGGGTAGACAAAATAATATAAACACTTAAAAAATACATTATATTTGTTTATTAATAAGATGATGGATTCTATTTTAAAGAGAATTGACGTTGTATTAAAAGCAAATGGTAGTCCAATATCTTATTAATAAATAAATGTAGTATTTATTTTTCAGGTATTTACATTATTGTCTCTATTTCCTGTATATGCGTCAGATGCATTTATAACAAAAAAACGAGATTATTCTTCAGGTTATTGTAAATATGAACGAAAGAGAAAAAAGAGCAAATGCAAATATTACGCATAATATTATTATAGAGTTTCGAATTTATTAAAACGCTATGCACATATGCCTACGCAAAATCTAAGAGAAAGAATAAATATACAAAAAATTTATTCTTATAAACATCAATGTTATTATTCGGTGCTTGAAAAAATCGAACCACGAAGTGTTATAAAGTGTTCCGACAATATATAATGAAATTAAGTGAAAAGTTATTCATTGTGATTTGTGTAAAGCATTATTTTATGATATTGGTGGGTGAAATATTGTATTCGATTAGTGCACAATATATATATTACTAAAAATGGAATAAAGTTGATCTGTGTATGATGTAGAGAATGTATACGTAGTGTATATTTACATTCTCAAATGAATATTGTTATGTTATTAAAGTGCACACACATAAAATATGAATTGTTTTTAATTAAATACTTTATTAGAAATTATTTTTTTATTGTGCGTGATATTGTGAATATATAGTGTTTATTATATCTTTAACGATGTTGAATAAGATAGCATATCATACCTAAAATATATTATTAAGTGACAGTTAATAAAAATATATGATATACATGTATATGATATTATCGTATAATTTTAGGGCAGTATATTATCGAACTAAAAAAGAAGGAGCATAATATTTTGTATCAAAGTAAAAATTGAATTTAACCGAATTGTATCTGCATATGCTTGTAAATATTAATTCGCATAAATTATTAATATTTAAAAATTTTATATTATTTTGGATAATACAAAAATACAATATTAATATTCATAAATCCAAATAAATATTTAATTGTTAAAATATTGTAATTGTTATCGTTATTTCCTAATCATTACAGATTTGAAAAGAAATATTATAAGAAATGTTGCTTATAATGTTAATTTAGAAGAAAAATTTTATTTTCTTATTTATTATTTACCAACAAAATAATTTGCTTATATTAATTTTTCATTTTTAATTTATTAATTTTCAATTTTTATTAATTAATTAATATTTATTTTTATTTATTAAATTATAAATTAATAATATTAAACATTCATAGCTTAAAAGTGTTTATTATTATATAGTTTTTTCCAAGATTTCTATTTGAAAAATAAATATTCACATAATGTATACTTTTTGTATATGTAATTTTATATTTTAGAGCAATTCGACGATTAAATAATGATTATCATGAAGAAAAGAAAAGATCCAAGAAAAGATATACATGCAATTATTCAGATGCATATATAAAGAAAATACAAAAAGGCTATATACTAATGTGCTTCATAAAAATATTATTATTATTAAAGTGAAAAAACAGAAAGAAAATATAAATTTTATTGGATTCAATTTATCCAATCATCGAATAATGTTGATATCTTTTCACCACAAAAATTATTTTAATCTTAACTTATAACACTCAAAATTTTACTGCTAAATATAATTATAGATAAATCAGAATATTATCAGATTAAAATTAAATATATATATATATATATATATATATATATATATTTAATAATTATATTAAATATACTTTTATTATATTCATTAGGCATGCTATAAGCTCAACTAATGGAATCTGATCTAAATACACATCTTATGTACAATGAAATTGTTTTTTTATTTCATCTGAATGCATACGGATAATAACGTTATCAAAATATTAGTGCTATTATATATCTCTCATTATTTCAAATACATGTCATAAGATAATATGTTTTTTATTATAAAATACGAAATGTGTTTTTTGTAACATTTCATCAATAATTTTTCTGATCAATATTGAAAGATAAGTGTTACAAATTTCAAAATCATCGAAGAGTTTGAAATAATACTGAAAAAAAAAGAAATCTGTAATTTTATTTTGTCAATGATGAATTTTTGGCTTAAGTGAAAATTTAATTCTTGAAATTATAGATTCTGAGAAATTATGAATTCTGAGAAATTATAGATTCTGAGAAATTATCTTCTGAGAAAAGGAGAAAACAATTTTTTATTTTCTTTTTTTTTACCTTTTTAATTTTTTTCTATATTGCAGGTGTAGACGAATAAGTAGCTCATTTTATTACGCACACAGGCATATATTTATTCAGCAAAAATTACAAATATGTATAAATCTGTTTATTGAATTATTAGAAAACAGACAGGAATCAATCATATGCAATTAGTTCGATTTTTAATGTTGTTATTTTTAATCCTTCATTGTTAGCAACGCAGATAAGTATCCCATTGATGTTTTTACTGTCTAAACAAAATAAAAATTAAACATAGTTTTATTTTTAGAAATTAAGATAACAGTGTGGATCATGTAAAATATGTATATATATATATATATATATATATATATATATATATATTTCATATATGTGAAATATATTTATAATAAATCTAGTATTTCTCCGTCTAATATTTTATTTTTTTATTTTAAGATTCAATATATTTCACTAAGAATTCAGCAAAATTCTCTATTCAACATTTCACTGTTTAAGTTTTATCCAAACGGAATATAAATTTCATCTTTATTCCTATATAATTTCATTTCTATAAAGTTTTTAAGCATCTTTATAAAATTTTATGGTTTAGATTCTATGGTTAGTTAAATTAGAATTTAAATTTTAGGGTAGTATATAAATTAGAATTAAAATTCAATTAGGTAAGTTAGATAAGTTAAATTAGACTTAGGTATTAAATATATATTAAATTGGAATTAAAATGATAATTTTAGTACTTTGTACATGATAAATTGATAAGTTTACAAATATCAAAAAATGTATTATACACCGGGAAAGAATTTAAACAATGAAATGTTAAATATATATGAAAAAATCGTCATGAGAATAAATTATCTTACACAAGAAATAATTAGATGAAAAAATGTTGGACGGGAAAATGACAAATAATGAAGTATTTATAAACAAATTTTAAGCACACGTGGAATGCGCTTCTGTTATAATTTTTTAAGATTAAAATTTATATTAATTTGTACTAATTGTTTTATTCTATAACTAAATACTAATAATAACTAAATGTTTCTTCTTCGCATGTTATAATATTAATATCTCTATAACGAAGCGTTTACAAACATATTTTTAGATATTTCTTATTATTTCTTTTATTTTGACATTTTCAACTTAGATTGTATATTTAATAATTTAAACCGAAAATATTTTGTATATTTAAAATTTAATACACACACGCACAGATATATACACGCATTATATTTAAAATATTTTGAAAATAAGTGGTCAAACAAAGGGATCTTCTTTTATCATGTAAGATATGCACGCACACACACACGCGCACGCACACGCAAGATATATGTTTCTACAGTTTTTTTACTTGTATTTCTAAAACATTATCTCTGCATAATAAAACATAAATAAAATAATTATTTATGAACTAAAATAATAATATAAAATAATTATTTATGAACTAAAAAAGTAAATATTTCTGTCTGAGAAAAATAAATCGAGTTTTATAGATACTTACTGTTCCGAACATTTCTATCGAAAAAACTCCGAATTTTCCAGCTGTCAATTTAAGTGGAATTGTAGATCCATGTACAATAAACATTAAGATCTTTGCATCTTTGGCCGGTATATTATACCATTTGCATTCATATACGCCATATGCTATATTGGTGCTCTGAAAATTATATTTTTGTTTTGCACACAAATCGCGTTAATATACAATAACTGTCTTACCTCCGTTAAAAGTCTTTCAGCCGAATAGCAATAAATATACAAATGCGTCAGCACAAGAGTGATATAAAATGTAAGGAAAGTTATTTTGATAACAGATATATCCAATTTGTCTGTTATCATCTAAAAATTAATATGCATTTTTCGGTTCAAATATGTGCACATGTATAATAATATAATTATGCCACAATATTTAAGTTAAATGAAAAAAGTTTATAATTTTATATATATATATATATATATATATATATATATATATTCTTTTTCCAATCTTTTATTTCATGATATGCGAATATTCAAATAAAATGAATGTAAGACATACTTTTATATAAGTCTTACATTTGTCTTACTTACTGTGTAAACTTGAAAAGTTTCAAAACACAGTTGAAAAGTAGCAGCTAACATATGTACAAATAACACTGCGCTGTAACAGTCGTCAACTGTCTTCGCAAATCTTTAAAAAATATTTTATTCCTATATATATTGTATACATATATGTATATTATATGTATATTTATGTATATTATATGTATATTATATATATTATATATATATATATATGTATATATATATATATATAGATATATGTACAAATCTTATAATAATTTAATTATAATTTTAAAATTAATATTTAATTTTTTATTCTTTTCTATATTTCTAAATCTGATTCAAATTTTCGATATTTAGGATCATATATTATGAGTCCTTAAAAAAGTTTTTATTAAAAAGATATTGTTTGTAAGATATTATATTATATATGCTTCTTTTTATAGAAAAAAGAACACAAAAATATTAAACTTAATATTTAAATATTTCATAATTAAGCTACTATTACTAAATAAATACTTGTATCTTTTAATTTCATCAGAAGTCATTCAGCGTACCTGATGAGATGTTGATGTCGTATAGCAATCGCAGTTAGACCTTCTTTAAATTTCGAAGATGATATGGATCTATTGGCTAATTCGCTAACAAGATTGTTAAGTGTTGTCCGTAGGTTTATCAGCTGTGCACATACGTGTAGCAAAAGTATCGAGATGAAGCAATCGACGGAACAATTAATGATGGCTGAATATACACCGCCGGAAAGTTGAATGAAAAAAGTGATTTCATAGTTTGGACTCTTCTGAATGTTGTATGGATATGCGAAGCGATATACCAAACTACGTTGCGGCAAATACATGTTTCGATAAAACTTTATGAGATTGAAAGATACATAAAATGTTACTGTGCATGTTGCAGCCAGACAACATTTGAAAGATAAACTTCTGCCGCGTCTCGCAATATTTAACATTGCATCTCGTTCCCAATTGTTCCTCGAAATTCTCCAATCAGTTACGATCGATGTCATCAGTGTACGAAGTGCTTCCATCAAATTAAACGTAATATATATCAGTATAAATTGCAAAGCAAATCATATAATAAAATTCTATAAAAAGGACTGGTGTACAATGACAGTTTTAGACGAAAAAGTACACCTTGATATTTATATTACTGACGGTAAAGATTAATTTACGTATCTTTATCGTCATAAAATATTAACTCACTTTCCCCATGATACCAAGTAGCAACTAACTTGCATAATGCCATCAAACCAAAGTTGGCAGAGGCTACGTACTCTATCATCCGACCCACATCACCCCAAGCACGAATCATATTCGTCAATTGCGGCACGATCACATAGAGACTTAAAATACAGGTAACGATCATGAATCTTATATTCGGTCGAAAAATATTCAAAGAGACTTGTGGATCGGGCCAAACGCCTAATAGCCATAAACATTGACGGCTCATGGTAAATGCATAACTCAAATCTAAGGAAAAATTCAAATTTTATAAATAATATCTCTGAAAGAATATTTAAAAAAATAAAATAAAACGTATTTTGAATTATTTTTTTCTTTCTTTATATGTGTATAATTATTTATTAATATAATTAAATTAAATTAAATTAAATTTATTAATCATTTATTAATATGAGTTTATGAACTTAATATTTATTTATTCACGTTTTGAATTCATAGCAGTGACAGGAAATTTTTATTATATTTTGCTTATTGTAAAATACTATAAAAATAACAATTAATTTTAGGATTATAAGTTGATTAAAAAATAATAATGTTGATAAATAATTAATAAAAAATAGAATAATATCATTTAGTAGAATAATATAATTTTGTTGAAATAAAGTTTTACATGTTTAAACAATCATTTATTTGTGCTTTAAAATACACTATTTTTACACACACATGTACAGTTTTTATCTTATGTTTTCCTCGCTTAAAGTGTAAATTTTTTTTGCAAGAGGGATGTATTTCTGCAAGACTTTTACATTATCATCCTCTGAAATAAAATCGGTGTTTCAATTTTATTTTCATTTCCTAGAAGTTAAACTTTTCTACAATTCTGCTTTTATGAGAGGAAACAAAGAACGATTCATTTGGTTCAACAACAGTCATTTGATTTATGCACGTTGCAACTTTACAACTTTGCAACTAAAAAACATGTCTATATCCTACGTTCGAAAGCAAACATTTTTTGCGGACATACAAAGTTTAATATCAACTTTGAAAAACTTTCATGGAGAATATGAAGTTTTAGAAGTGATCTATAGACAACTGCAAATAAACCATAACTCTTGCGAATGTTTGAAACAAAATATTAATTGTAAGAACGAAATGTTCTCTTTATTTAATAAATAATCTTTAATTATGTAATTATTATTATGTATTATTTTCTTCTGCATAATTTTTAGTTAATAAACTTTTAATAAAGAAAATAACAAAAACAAGATAATCATCTTTAGGCGAAGAAATATTTTTTTATGTTAATAACATATATATAATAACTACATATATGAAATAAAAATAAAATATTTCAAATTTAATCAACACACACAAGAGCATAAGCTTAAGAAAATATTAAACACAACACATATCTTCCGATACATCTACTGTAAAAAATAACGTATATCATATAAAGTAAATTACTTTGTAATGTGTACACTTTTCGTAAATACTCGTGGATGATATTTGGTGATAATTAATCTTTCTCAGAGTTTTTTTATAGAAGTTTAAATTACTACACACATGTAGACACACATCAACATAAAATCTTGTGATTTTTATATTCTACTACATTACATAACTATTTCACATAAAACAATTATAATTTTTAGTAAAATATATGACTTTTTGCCATCTTTCGGAAACATATTCTACCTTTATTGATATTCATTAGTGTTCACAGAGCAAAAATTATAGTTAGACTGAATCGCTCTTCGTGATTTTACCAAACTGGCATCATTTCGCGCTTGCTCAGTACACAAAGAATAACTCGCTACCATCTCTTTAAACCTTATCGAACAATCGATAATGGCACGAACATATAATTACTGTTGAATCAGATATGTGTGGAATACTTATTTTTTTATTATGAGTTAGTTACTTATTTGCTGAATATACTCGCTTGTGAATATCTTTCTTTAGCTTCTTCGTTCAAGATCTATATGTCATTAAAGTAAAAGCAGCCCAGATTAAAATAACACGCATATAATAAGAAATATTTATTTACAGCCATAATATATTGTATAAAAAATATAAATATATATAAAGGTTTAAATAATTAACTTAAAATCAAGTGATTTTACGTGCAAAAATATATCGGAGATACAACATAAATTTTTTTCTTATATATATTTTTCTTTTGAGAGAATTGTTAAAATTAATAACATATTTTCATTCTTTTCATTATAAAAAATCTGTAACAACTTTTTATTATATATTTATCTGTGGACTAAGACTATTCTTTTCTTATCAATCAATTTTCTTCAATTTTTTAAAAATATTAATCAATAAAGAAGAGGAATAAATTAAGAACTTCATTGAGTGCAAATGTATATTTATTCAGTAAAAGTGGTGTTACAGGTAAAAATTTGTTAATTACATTATTCGAAAATCGATAATTGATTATACAAAATTCAACATTATTTTCTTTACTCTCTTATTGTTAATAACGCAGATAAATATCCCATTGATGTTTTTACCGCCTAAATAAAGTAAAAATTATAGATAAAATATTAAATTTCATTTTGACAGATAATAGTAATGTAATGAATTATCATATATAATATATACAAAGAGAGAAATATATACATAATATATAATGTAAAACAAAAATAGAATTAAATAGTTTCGTATAAGATATTGCATGTAAAGCAATATGTTTTCTCTTGTACATATATATCTTACTATTCCAAACAATTCTAATGAAAAATTTCCAAATTTTCCAGCTGTCAATTTAAGCGAAATCGCAGATCGATATACGATAAACATCAAATCCTTTGCATTTTTCGCCGATATATTGTACCATTTGCATCCATACACGCCATATGCCATATTAGTACTCTAGAAAAATTACATTTTTGTTTTACATAAGTAACGTTGATGTAAATAATTTGTTTACCTCGGTTAAGAGTCTTTCAGCGGCATAACAATAAATGTATAATTGTATCAGCACTAGTAAGATATAAAATGCGAAAAACATTATTTTTATAAAAGAAACGTCCAAATTATCAGTTATCATCTAAAAGAATAACACTTTTTTTAATGTAATAGTTGCAATAGTGATAGCACATTATGTCTTATAATTTTAACGCGATGTATGTTATATATATATATATATATATATATATATATTATATATTATAATATATATAATATATATCTGAAAATAATTTGTTTTTATAAAGTTTCATATTTAATTTTTTATTTGATTTTATTAAATTGTACATATTTATTTCTACTGTAAAATAATATAAAGATTGCACACACACAGACATATGTGAATTGTTTCGCTTACCGTAAAAATCTGAAAAGTTACAAGACATAATTGAAAAGTAGCACTTAGCATGTGTACAAATAATACTGGGCTGTAGCAATCATCGATTGTTTTTGTACTCCTTGAAAAGTAATACATTACATATGCATATGTTATTAATTATATATGTATTAATTAGAGAAGTTTACAATATAGAAATCTTTAAAAAATATTATTTTAAATTTTGAATTTATAAAATAAAATTTATTATATATGAAATAATATTCTCTTTCTTATCATATAAATACTTCAAAATATTACATGATGCATTGAAAGTTCCTAAGTATACCTTATTAGATACTCGTGTCGTATAATAATCGCAGCTAGGCCTTTTCTAAATGTCCAGGAAGATATAGGCTTGTTGTTTAATTCATCGATCAAATTATTGAGTGTAGTTCGTAGATTTATTAGTTGCGCGCACATATGCAAGAGGAGTATCGAAATGAAGCTGTCGACACTATAGTTGCTGAAAATTGCATACGTACCGCCGCAAAGTTGAATAAAGTAGGTGATTTCATAATTCGGACTTTTTTGAATGTAATCGAAACGGTAAATAAGGTATCGTCGAGATTGGTGAATGTTTCGAAAGATACTCCCAATATGTGCATAATAAGCAGCTATAAGTGTGCCTATTACAATTACGAAGTATCCAAAAGACAAACTTCTGCCACTTCTAGCTAGCTTTAACATTGTTTTTTGTTCCAGCTGACTCTTCGAAGTCATCCAATCCGTCATAATCGATGCAATTATCATTCGAAGTTCTTCCAAATTAAAGATAGCTATATTATTACTGATATAAATGTAAAACAAATTATTTTTATATAAAAACAATTATTATGTACACTGGCAGTCTCAATTTTAATAAGGATAATTCAACATTAATATTTGTATTATAATAAAGACAAATCTAGTTTCCATTTCTATTGCTACAAAATAAGAACTTACTCTCTCCGTGATATCTAGTAATAATCAGTTTGCATAATGCCATCAAACTGAAATTGGCGGCGACAAAAAATTCAACCATACGACTGACGTTACCCCAAGCACGGATCACATTTATTACTTGCGGGGTGAATACATAAAGACTCATAATACACATAGCAAGCATGAATCCTACTTTCGATCGATGAAAAACGTTTAAAGGGACATTTGGATCGGGCCATATGCCTAATAACCTCATACATTGACGGCTCGTTGTAAAAGCGTAATTCAAATCTGACAAATTATTCATATTTTATAAAAAATATTATTGCTTATAATGACAATTTAGAAGGAAATATTATTTTTCTTTAAATATATTATTTGCAAATTTTTTTTTATATGTGAATATTTTTATATGTAAATTTATATTTATTAAATGTAATCGTTAATTTATTGACAAAACCTCAAAACTTTTTTGATTTTTTATCCATATTTTATAGTTTACACATAATTTGTTCATCATTACAATATCAACAATTTTTGGCATTTTCATTGAAACTGTATTTAGAAAATCTTTATAATACTATGTTTTAGTAGTACTTCACATTGCTGACGTCATTGTTGTTGTCTTGTATAACTCGATATACATGTGTATATATATATATATATATATATATATATATATATAATATACAATTTTATATATATGTAATTATTAATATATAATAGTTTTAAGCAGCTTTATATGCAACAACTTTTTATAGTTTATTGTAAATACCTGTAAAATCATGGAAATTATTACAAAGAAAACTATATCATAAAGAATAAAATTAATTTGTAGATTAATCTTTATATAAATCTTTTAAGTTTACTGACATTTATGAATGTCAGTAGACATTTATGAATATGATAAAAAATTTTTTTATTATTTTCTAAGAAAGTTTATATTCGTAAAACGAATATTAATTTTGATATATAACAAAATAAATAAAATAATATTATAATATAATAATATATTTCTACTACAACAAGATTGAAAATTATTTTAGTAATAATGTAAGCTTTAAAAATCTCTCTTGTCACAAAATATTCTTTTCCTAGATTTTATATTAATATATTGATGTGAGAAATTGTTTTAACTATTTTTTGATTTTCGAAGAATTATAATTTTTGATAATTCTATTTAAATATAAGAACAAATATTAGTTGACTAATACATATATAAATCAATCATTTTATATATATTTCATGCCCAATCTTACTACTAAAAAGACTTTGATACAATCTCAATGTCAAAAGTAAACAAATATTAGTTCGCCTTCCTATCTTTATTTTATTTTAAATATTAGTTAACTGATACATATGTAAATCAATCATTTCCTATATATATCATGCTCAATCTTACTACTAAAAAGATTTTGATACAATCTCAATGTCAAAAGTAAATTTTTTTTGCTGATGTATCAATATCTATTTTAGCAAACTTTCGTGAAACATGAAGTTCTATCGAAGGCCTATAGACATGTTGAAAAAAATTACGAGATTTGTAAGCCTCTGCAAATTAAAAAGGAATTACTCTCTTCATTTAATATAAAGAATTGTTAAATATATGCAAATATTTTTATGCATTTAGCATTGAGCAATTTATTTAATGAGTAATTAATTAAATAAGCAATTTTTATTTATAAACACTTCCTTAATTTTATTTTTTTAATTAAAAAAAAATAACATTAATTATATTACAAGTTTTTTTAATAAAATTTAACTGAAATGTGCAAATTTCTTCAATTCTTATTTATTGAAACAAAGAATTTAATTTTGATAAACTTGACATATAACGATTTTGCATATAATGCCATTATATATATTTAGAGAATATTGTAATGTGAGCAAATTTGCTATTTTTCTGAGATATATTCCACCTTTGTTGGCATTCATTGATGTTCACTGAGTAAGAATTATTATTAGACTGTGTCGCTCTTCATGATTATACCAAACTCTCTTGATTTTGCGCTTGCTCAGTATACACGAAGGATTTAACAACTATTATTTGCCAACATGTCTATAAACTTCTCGAATGTAAAAATACGTGTAACTACTATGTAACTACCATGACAACTATGATAGACTGAATCGTATATTATGAATATAGCATTTGTCTTTCGACTATAAGCAAGATGAGGGGATTTAAGTTTCAAATTATAGAGGATTCCAAGATGAGATTTACTCGAAACTCAACTTCAGAAAGAGAACATTATTTTATAATAATTTCTCGTGCATTTCATAGCGATTTAATGATGAAATGATTATCATAAAAAAAGAAAAGTTTATACATACATACGCATAGTGTACGCGTAGTGTACAGATACATAAGAATAAACAACAAAATGATGCTCCTTTAGAATATTATAGATATAAAATAGTCAAAGATAGAATGCAAATATTATTACAGAGGATCGAATTTATTAATAAATGCTTTACGGACATGTCAATAGTGGCAAAATTTAAGAGAAAAATTTGTTTGAAAAATTTGTTTTTACAAAAATTGTAATTTATTAAATTTTATTATTTGACACTTTAGAAAATCGACGCATGGAGTCTTACAAAGTTTTAATATATGTAAAGTGTCAATATTAGTGAGATGTTGTTCTTTGATTAGTGTGCTCGTGAAAGCTATTTTATGAAATTGATGTGTTAGTGAAATATTGTTCTTTGATTATACGATGTATGTGTTAGTGAAATATTGTTCTTTGATTATACGATGTATTGTGATAAAAAGGGAAAATTGATCTTTGTATGATGTAGAAGATTCTATATAACATTATCTAATATTTAGATTCTCTAATGAAGGTTGTTATTTTGTAAGGTGAAATATGTAAACATTTCTTAAATTATTTTAAACTATTTTATAATGTGTATCTCTCCCTCTCTTATTGCGTATGCGGTACATATTTTTAATGATGCTAAAAACGGTGAATAAATTAATAAATGTACAAAAAGTATAATATTCAATGATAAATGATAAAATTTAACGATAGATATGTATAGCATTATGATTTAATAAAAACGATTCTAAGAGAGATGAAATTACTCTTCGTATATAAAGAGAGCCCTTTTTGCTTTTTTCGACATATCTCCAAAATTATTCAAGATATCAAAAAATGTTTTATATACAAGAATTTTATTATAAGAATCGCCGCTATTTATTACATCAATTATAAATCTTAACCTCTCAATGAATTCAATAGATGCATGTGTAATCTTAAACGCGCAATGCTAAATAATGTTTATAATGGGTGAAAATGTCTCTGTAAGTGTAAGATTGGATAAATTAAAATATATTAAATGTTTACTTAAATGACACTGAAATTAAATAATTTCTATTCTTTAAAATTTATATTTTCATTTATAATCGTGTTTATAATTATATTCAATCTTTTACATTATATAACACATACATTAGCCAACGGAAACAAATAAATAATTTTATTCGTTGCACACAAATGTATATTTATTCAATTGAAATGATATTACAGGAAGTGCATGTAAGTCTATTAATTGTATTATTTGAAAGTCGATATAATCGGTTATATAGAGAATTAATTATATATTATTTTCCTTACTCTCTTATTGTTAGTAACGCAGACAAATATCCCATTGACGTTTTTACCGCCTAAATAAAGTAAAAATTGTAGATAAAATTTAAATTATAATATACAATAGATAATAAGGAAAGAAATATGTACATAATATATAATATAAAATAAAAATAAAGTGAAATATTTTGAAAATTAAAATTAAAGAAATGAATACACTTTTGTATAACGATTGCATATAAAGTAATATAGTATATAATATATTGCATGAAAATAGTATATTTTTATAGATATATGTCTTACTATTCCGAACAATTCTACTGAAAAATTTCCAAATATTCCAGCTGTCAATTTAAGAGATATCACAGATCGATATACGATGAACATCAAATCTTTCGCATCTTTCGCCGGTATATTATACCATTTGCAGTTATACACGCCGAACGCCATATTAATACTCTAAAAAAAATTATATTTTTATCTTATATAAGTAGCGTTAATGTAATTAGTTTACCTCCGTTGAGAGTGTTTCAGCGGCATAACAATAAACATATAATTGTGTCAACACGAGAAATATATAAATCGTGAGAAATATTACTTTGATAATAGAAATATTAAAATTATCTGTTATCATCTGAAAATAATATTTTTTTATAAGTAATAGAATAGTAAAATAGTACATTATGTGGTATATAATTCTAATGTATTATAATATTATAATCTAAAAATGTTTTTTAAAAATGTTTTTCAAAATTCAAATTAAATTTTTTTATATTAAATTTTTTTATATTAAATTTTTTTATATTAAATTTTTATATTAAATTTCTTTTAATTAAATTCGAAATAAATTTTAAATATTCTAATATATTAAATATTCTTAAATATTTAATTTTTCTGTAAAATGATATAGAGATCATATAGTTTGTAAAGTAATTTAGAGATTATACATACACGTACAAATTGTTTCACTTACCGTGAAAATCTGAAAAGTTACAAGACATAAATGCAAAGAAGCGCATAGCATGTGCACAAATAATATTGAGCTGTAGCAATCGTTGATCATCTTTGCATCCCTTGAAAATTCGTATATGACATACTCATATATTATTGACTTATAATTAGAGAATTTTACAATGTAAAAATCTTTAAAAAAAAGTTATTTTAAATTTATAAAATAAAAAAAATTATATTTTTTATTAGGTATATTTAAATTTGATGTAGTTTTAATATGTTATCACTTTTAAAAGTATAAAATTAAACTTTGGAATTCTTAACTCGCTTCTTTTGCATTAATCTTCTGTTATTTCACACTTATTACTTGGGACGCATGCCCGAGCGCGCGCACACACACACACACACCATATGCATAAAATGAAAATATCCTACATAATCAAAATGAGATCTTCAATATATATCAAATAAAATATTTGAATGACAAAATAAAAGAGATATGTGAGTAAAAGAGAGACTCGTCTGCTCGTAATAAGTTTAAAAATATGAAAATTTAATTGTAATACATATCTAATGTAAAGAAAAAGAACAAAATTTTGTGCACACACTGCATTTCACTCGTATATATAATTTCTTATTAAATATTAATTATTATTTGATTTTATTTTCGCTTAGATAAATGTTTCTTTTTATCTATAAATATTTTAAAATATTATATAATACGCTAAAAGTTTCTAAGCATACCTTATTAGATGCTCATGTCGTATGATGATCGCAGTTAGGCCTTTTCGAAATGTCAAAGAAGATATAGATTTGTTGTCTAATTTGTCGATCAAATTGTTGAGCGTAATTTGTAGATTTATTAATTGTGCGCATATATGCAAAAGGAGTATCGAGATGAAGCTGTCGACGCTATAATTGCCGAGAACTGCGTATGCACCGCCGCAAATTTGTATAAAAGTGGTGATTTCATAATTTGGACTTTTTTGAATGTAATCAAACCGGTAGGGAAGGTATCGTCGAGGCTGGTGCATGGTTTGTAAAACATTTTCAAGGCGTACATAAAAAGCAAATGTAATTGTACCGATTGCAGCTATGAAATATCCAAAATTTAACCTTCTACCAGTTTTTGCTAGCTTCAACATTATGTTTCGTTCCCAATTGCTCGTGGAAGTCATCCAATCAGTCATCATCGATGAAATAAGCAATCGAAGTTCTTTCAAATTAAACAAGGCTGTATTATTTACATTTATATTTATTAATATAAATGTAAAGTAAGTTATTTTTACATACAAAAATTATTATACAAC
This sequence comes from Camponotus floridanus, assembly GCF_003227725.1. Classification (NCBI taxonomy): domain Eukaryota; kingdom Metazoa; phylum Arthropoda; class Insecta; order Hymenoptera; family Formicidae; genus Camponotus; species Camponotus floridanus. The sequence goes on along the minus strand of NW_020229859.1, from coordinate 332,068 downwards.
AGCAATCTTAGACTTTACTTATGATAAATACAAATCTATTTGGTATTTATTTGTTACAAAATAATAACTTACTCTCGCCGTGATATCTGGTTATAATCATCTTGCCTATTGACATCATGCTAAAATTAGCGGTGACAAAGAGTTCCACCACTCGACTTATATTACCCCAAGCTCGGATCGTATTTATTATTTGTGGGGTGAATACATAAACACTCATAATACACGTAGCAAGCATGAATTCTATTTTTGGTCGACGAAAAACATTCAAAGGGACATTTGGATCGGGCCATATGCCTAATAATTTCATACATTGACGGCTCGTTGTAAAAGCGTAATTCAAATCTGACAAATTATTCATATTTTATAAAAAATATTATTGCTTATAATGACAATTTAGAAGGAAATATTATTTTTCTTTAAATATATTATTTGCAAATTTTTTTTATATGTGAATGTGATTTTTTATATGTAAATTTATATTTATTAATATAAATGTAATCGTTAATTTATCGACAAAATTTTGAAAACTACTACTTTTTAAAGCACATTTTAGTTATATATAATTTGTTCATTATTACAATGTCAACAACATTTTAGACATTTGTAATAAACTGCCTTTAAAAAATTTTTTACATTGCTATGTGTTATAAATAGTACTCTAGCTTGTTGTAATCATTGTCTTCTTGTATGTAATTCACAATCAGTATAGTATACATGTATATAAAATACATATTATTATTATGTATATATAATTAATACAATTTTATAATTTTTAAGCAATTTTATATACAATATTTTTTGTTTATTTAGTTTACTGTAGTTTTTTAGTTTACTATAAAACGTTACATAAAATCTACTATAAAATCGTGGATACAATTGATTTTTTAAATTTATTATAGACTGACATAAATTATTAATATAAATGTTACAAATTGAAGATTTTTTCTAATATATTTCTTTAAAAAATTTTATATCGGAAAGTGAATATATAAAGTTAAATACATAATTGATAAAATAAGAAAAAATAATATTATTCTATTAGGACAAGATTATGTTTTTAACAACAATATAATTTCAAACATTTCTTTACAAGATTCCTTTTTCCACAAGATATTGATAAAAAATTATTTTAATTATTTTATGATTTTCAAGTTTTAAAATTTTGGATAGTTTTGTTCATATGCTGTTGAAGAAAATATTAGTGGATTGATACACATATAATTCATATGTCATGTCAATCACATATCATGTCTACGTAATCTTACTATTAAGATCTAAATGTTAAGCCTTTCTCTTGATGATATATAAAGCTTTAATATCCATTCTGGCAAACTTTTGTGTAGCATGAAGTTCTATCGAAGGTTCTATCAAGTTTTGTAAACATTTGCGACAAATTATTAAGATTGAATTATTCTCTTTAATATAGTTACCATGTGCAAACATTATTATATGATATTTGTCGTATAAAATATTTCTTATTTAATAAATGTTTAATAAATAATGTATTAAATATTAATCTGAAGAATAATTATTTTAACAAAAATATTATATTTTTATTTTAATGAAAAGTAAATATATATAACAAAAAACATGTATATATATATATATATATATGCATATATATGTATATATTAAATTAATAAAAATTTTAAAAATATATAATAAAGATAACTAATTTTTTTCTGATTTATGTAAATCTGACTTATACAAATTTTTATGTACATTTTTTTATGTATCTTTACATATTTTTATGTAAAGATACATAAAAAAATGTACATAAAAATTTTGTTACAAAAAAGTTACATAAAAAGAGTAATTTATTTAATGAGCAACTAATTAAATAAATGATTTTTATTTATAAACACATTTTTAATTTTTCTTAATTTAAAAAGACTTTATATTAATTATTTCATCACGTAAATAATAATTTAGTAACGATTTCTAGTTATCGAGTTTTTTTTATAAAATTTAAAACCTGAAATACAATTCTCTTCAATTCTCACTTATTTAAAAAGGAAAGTTGATTTTGCAAAACTTGATACATATATTTTGCATATAATATATATATATTTTTAAAGAATATTATAATTCGAGAAAATTTGCTATTTGCTATTTGCTATTTAAATGGTATATTCTTTATACCTTTGTTAATAGTCATTGATGTTCACTGAATAAGAATTATCGTTAGACTGAATCGCTTTCATGATTATACTAAACTTCTTGATATTGCGCTTGCTCAGTACACGAAGGACAATAACTTTTGCCAATGTATCTGTAAACCCTTTCGAATATAATAGTAATGCAATGTTGTACGTAACTACCATGACAACCACAACGAGCTGAATCATATATAGTGAATACTGCGCTTGCTTTTCGACTATAAGCAAGGTGAGGGGATTCGGGTTTCGTATTAGAGAAGATTCCAAGATGGGATTTATTTGAAATTTAACTTGAGAAAGAGAACGTTTTATCACACACAGTGGCTTTCTGTACGGGCATTTGTGCTACACTTCAAAACGATTTTATGATGAAATAGTGATCATTACAATAGTGATCATTACATGAAAAAAAAGATAATCAAAAAAAATTTTTAAATTAATTAATATTTAATTAATCAACATACAATGTGGGCTGGATGCATTTATAAGAATAAATAAAAAGAATGTGCTTTCTCAGAAATAAGAAGAAAGGGAGAAAATAAATATTATAGACGATTGAATTTATTGAAAAACGCTATATGGACATGTTTACAATGTAGTAACAATTAAGAGAGAGAGTAATTATATAAAAAGTTATATAGCAAAGAATTATTTTTATAAAAATTATAGATATTGTTATTCGATACTTGAAAGTTAGCAAATCAAAATCGTGGATAATTACAAAATTATCCGCTATATGCAATGCGCCAATATTAGTGAAATATTGTTCTTTGATTAGTGTATTCGTGAATTATGATTTTTTATGTTGGTGTTAGTGGAATGTTATTATTTAATTAGCGTGTACTGTGTATTGCGCTGTGTATTTATTAAATTCAAAACATATTCAAAGTTGACCTGTGTAAAGAATTTTAAATAGCGTATATTTTCGTATTCTCAAATGAAGATTGTGTTGTAAAACGAAAAATAAAAATATTCTTTTTTTAAATTAATTTTCTTTTAAATCTATTTTTGTTGTGTGTGTGTGTGTATGTGTGTGTGTCACATTGTGTATTATTTAGTCATGATAAGAAACAATGGATAAATTAGCAAAAAAATCTATGTACAATATAATAATAAATATCTTATAAAATAATAAATACATATAACATTATAATTTAATTTTGAAGTGTTATCAAAACGATAGAAATATTTTGTATCAAAGCTAAATTACTAAATTGTATCTATATGTGTTTTAAGTTTTAATAAATACGTTTTAAATAGGCATTTTAACCGCATTTGTTTTAATCTATTAGTTTTAATCTATTTGTTTTAATCTTTTAGTCTATTAAATCTATTAATATACTAATGAACTATATTAATATTGTATAAACAATATTATGCAAATTATTGTTTTTCGAAAACTTTGCATTATATACAATATATTGTATATAATGTTGTGACGCAAAAATATGTTTAGCAAATATAATAAAATTAATCATTTTTAATTATCAAATAATTAGTAATACACATACATTATTTTCTCTTTCTTTTCTATTATAGCTTTTCTAATCTTTTATTGTCACCAACATAGATAGGTATCCCATTGCTGTTTTCACCGTCTAAACAAAGTAAAAATAAGAATATTTAAATTTTTTTTATTTTTAAAGTAAAATAATAATTATAATGTAATCATATATGCGCATATGATATGCAAAATATCTTGCAATTATATAATATTTAAATTATACAATATTTTTCTCTTAAACAATAAATTATGTAGATTAATTAGAATCGAAAATTCTATTGCTTGGAAATGAAATTTAAATTTGAAAGGAAAAAAGTTCATCTTTGTTTTCATCGGAAGATATATTAATTATTATTATTATCATTATCATTATTATTATCATTATTATTATTATTATTATATTACTATTAATTTCTTTGTTACAGGTTTAATCGTTATGTTTCAATAAATATTAAACTAATTTAAATAGATTAGAATTAATCCATTATTTTTATTTTTAAGGAAAGGATATTGAATAATTTGAATAATTTACATTGTGTATTAATGTATAATTAAAATTATTTGTAATCATCTTGCCAGTTGCATCTAATATTTGTATAAATATTAGTTAACTGGTATAAATCGGTATCATTTAAATCGATTGCAGATTTGAATACGTATATTATATAAGTTACAATCTGAACGTATGCGAATAATACTCTATATTTATCGATCAATTTTTTTTTCAATTGCTTATAATTCTGTATAATTAAACAGCGATAAGAAGCTATATGAAAAGATATTTAATTTAGAACGTATTTAAAAAACGAATATTTAAAAATAAGTTCCTCACTGTTCCGAACATCTCCATCGAAAAATTTCCAAATTTTCCAGCTGTTAATTTAAGCGCTATTGAAGATCCATGTACAATGAATATCAAATTTTTCGCATCTTTGGCCGGTATATTATACCATTTGCATTCATATACGCAATGTGCCATACCGCTGCTCTGGAAATTACACTTTTCATTTTACACAGATTCCATTAATTTACATAACTATCTTACCTCTGTTAAAAGTCTTTCAGCTGAATAGCAGTAAATGTATAATTGTGTTAACACAAGAATGACATAAAATAAGAGAAAAGCCATTTTGAAAGTAGATACATCTAATTTGTCTGTTATTATCTGAAGATATATATTTTTCTCAGTTCAAATGCATATAACAGTACAATTATGCCATAATATTAAAAATATATTATAATATGAAAAGACTTTATATGTATATATATTTTTTTTAATCTTTCTAATATAAGATATATGAAAATATTCAAATAAAAAGAAAATGTACTTGTATAAGTCGTTCCTTACTTACCGTGTAAACTTGGAAAGTTTCAAAACACAGTTGAAAAGTAGCAGCTAGCATGTGCGCAAATAGCACTGCGCTATAACAATTGTCAATCGTTCTTGCATCCCTTCAAAAATTATTCACATTGTTAATTTAAAATTAATTTTATTAAAACTTATGAGCAATTATTGTCATAAAAAAATTACTTTATTTATATCATAATTAAAATTTAGAAAAGTACAGCCAAACATATGAGAATAAGTGTAGAAAGAAATGAAATATATGAATTTTTACTACTTAAGCTAAATCAATGAAAATATTGATTAAAGCAAGACAAGATTTCACTGAAGATTAAATATTTTTGATTTTCATGAATATTTTTAATGATTTTCAATGAAAAGACACATCTATGCGCTTTTTCTTCGTTTTATACAGAGTGTTTCTTAAGCGATATTGAAAATTCCAGGAAGTAATTCCTTGGACAACTTTAAAGAAAAATATTCCTATGAATATAGATCCGGAAATGACTCCCTACAAAATTATAGGCTTTTAAAGTTAAAAAAAATAAAAGAATTGTATGATTATCTTTCGCAATTTTTAATTGAAGGTTTTTAGTCGAAATTCAAAACCATACCTCGTAAACATAAACATTATGTTTATGATCTTCATGGAATTGTTTTCAACACTATTCGAATATGCTTAGAATTTATGAGTCAATGATCAAAACATATTCAATGATTAAAATAATGTAAGCGTGCGTAGTTGCGTGAGGTGAACACCTCGACCATTTAATTTATTCAAGTTAATACTTTTTTACTTATTATTACTAAATTAAAAATTATGAAAGATAATCTGAATCCTTTTATTTTTCTTTAACTTTGAAAACCTATAACTCTGCAGGGAAGTATTTCTAAATTCATGTATAAGAACTTTTTTCTTTGTCCAAAAAATAACTTCCTGGAGTTTTCGACATCGTAGAAAATATCTACATTGATTATATTAATAAAATTTCACTAAAAAAATAGCTATTAACTTATTTTTCTCATTGTCATTAGTGACACTTCGTAGTTTACAATGCTATATTGAAACCATTACTTATCAGAGAATACACTAATTCTATTTAAGAAAGCATTGGAAAAAAGAATACATAAAGAGATAGATTATTTTATTAAATAATTTCGCATTATAAATTTAAATAAATAAATAAATTTTTATATAATAATTTTTCAATAAATTAATTTTACATTTTTTGAGTTTCATATTTAAATTTTATAAAATTTTAAAATACTTTTGACACTAAGAAATATGTTATACGTAAAGAAAAAATTTTTTATATAAGATTTTTTTATATAAAATATTGCACATATTTCTCCTATGTATAATAATATGACATGTGATACATAAAAAAACGATATGTGTTAGTGTTTTAAATATTTCATTTACATTTTTAAATATTTTATAAAATTAATGTGCATTTATGGAGATTTTACAATTTAAATGATCGCCGGAAATTCTTTGAGACATACCGTATAAGATGTATATGTCGTATCGCAATGGCAGTTAAGCCTTCCTTAAATTTTGAAGAGGATATGGATTTATTGGCTAGTTCATCGACTAAATTATTGAGTGTCGTTCGTAGATTTATTAGTTGCGCGCATATATGCAGCAAAAGTGTTGAGATAAAACTATCGACAGTACAATTGATTAGTGCTGTGCATAATCCGCCACAAAGCTGGATGATAAATGTGATCTCGTAGTTCGGACTCTTCTGGGAATTATAAGGATAAACGAAATGATAGACCAGTCTGCGTTGAGGCTGATGAATATTTCGATAAAATTTCAGAAGATTAAAACACATGTAAAATGAAACTGTTATTGTTGCAAATGCATAATATCTAGAAGATAAGCTTCTGCCACGTCTCGCGAGTCTCAGCATCGTATTTCTTTCAGGATTGTTCCATGAATTTACCCAATCGATCATGACTGATGTCATCAGTGTTCGTAGTGCTTTCAAATTAAACACACACACACACACATACATATACATATATATAAATTATAAAAGCGTAAGATAAACTATTTTATTATACAAATATAATAATCTAAATATAGTACAATGATAATATTAGATATGAATTGAAAATCTAGTATTTGTATTATTTACTTATATTGTTTTATTATTTATAATAATATTTGTTTGTTTATATTTATTTATAAATATTGTTTTAATATTTAGAATAAAATAAATATATTTATTCCATGTATTTATTGTTGCAAAATAATTGCTTACTTTCGCTATGATACCAAGTAGCGATCAACTTGCTCAATGCCATCAAACTGAAATTGGCGGAAGCTATATATTCCACCATACGAGTCACATTACCCCAAGCACGAATCATATTCGTCAACTGCGGTATTATCACGTAAAGACTCAGAATACATGTAACAGTTATAAATCTTATGCTTGGCCGACGAAAGTTGCTTAAAGGAATACATGGATCGGGCCATACACCTAACATTCGCAAACATTGTCGACTCAAAGCAAATGCGTAACTCAAATCTAACAAAAATACAAATTTTGGATAAAATATCACATTAATGTTGATTTAGAAGTAACATTATTATTTTATATTATTTCTTAACATTTTCTCTTTCCATTTATATATTTTAAGTAATTATATTTAGTTTAAAAACATATCCAAAGATTGATTTTTTCACAAATCTATGTATTAAATTAGCACTCGAAAAAGAATTTCATTCACTTATATTAATTTCTCTCTAATCTATTATATTGATTGTATTATTATATAGTATTATTATATAGACTGTGAAAATATTTATTTTGTACTTGAAGGAGACAGCGTATATATTAATATTGAGAAATATATAATAGAGAAAAAAAGAGATAATGTTATTTTGAAAATTAAATTAAGCATACTTCTATTAATAATTTTTATTAATATTTTCTATTAATAATATTTCATTGTAATTATTTTATATGCAGTTACATTACATAAACTTTAAGTCTCTTGATAACATTTTTTCTTATATTGCTATATCCTTCTAGAAAACATTGCTGTTTTATTTAATTTTTAACTTTCATAAAAATTTTCCATCTCTATTTATGTGCTAGAGGGAAACGAATTATGATTCGTATATAAGCACAAATTTAATATAATTCGATTTATACCATTATATCCAACTTTGTTGTTGAAAAACACTTTAGATCAATCTATATGTCGAAAGCAAATATTTTTTGCCAGTGGAGAAAGTTTAAGTATGAACTCTGATAAACTGTCGCGAAACACAAAGTTTTTTGAAAGATCTATAGACGAGTGCTTGTATTAAATCATAATTTTCGCAAGATTGCGTAAAAATTGTTAAGAACAAATTTTTCCCTTTATGTTTTACAAGTAAACTGTAAATAGAACTGCAAATAAACTGTAAATAAACTGCAAATATTATTATATAATATATATTGCATTTAGCAAAAATTTAATAAGTAACACGTTAACAAAAAACTGATTATACTTACCTTGAGAAAAACATATCATTTTCAATATTAATAAAATAAATAAACATTATATTCATTTATATTGGAATATAAAAGAAAATAACATGAGTTGTATAAAATTGAGAAAATATTATCGATAGCACATATTGGATGTCAAGAACAATCACATAATTATTTTTTTGTAATTTGTAAATTTTTCTTCAATACGATACCACTCGTGCGAATAAAAATTTAAAGTAATAATTAATCTTTATTGAAGTCTTATATATGTTCATATCGGAACAGTTTTTATTAACGCACGTTGATAATAAAAAATATATGATTTTTATACTTTACTATATTAGCTATGTTATAACATAATGGGATTATATTTTTAGTTGCGATGCGAATCTTTCTGCTATTTTTCGAAATTATTCTACCTTTGTTGACATTCATTGATGTTCGCAGGGTGAAAATTATCGCTTGACTGATCGCTCTTCGCGATTGTAAAAACGTTACGTGATTTTGCGCTTGCTCAGTACACGAAGGATTCAACAACTATCATTTGCCTGTAAACCCTTTCGAATATAACAGTAATTCATGTTGTACGTAACTGCCAACTACATAGGGCTGAATATAGTGAATACTGCGCTTGCTTTTCGACTATAAGCAAAGTAAGGGGATTCGAGTATTGTATTAGAGAAGACTCCATGATGGGATATACTTGAAATTTAATTAAATAGTTTGAACTTGAGAAAGTGAACGTTATTTTGTCAGTGGCTTTTTACTCTTACGAGCATTTCAAAGTGATTTAACGATGAAATAGTGATTATCATATGAAAGAAAAGATAATCAAGAAAAATTTACTAATTAATTATAAGCATTATAGACATATAATGTGTGCTGAATGCATTTATAAAAATAAATAAAAAGAATGTGCTAATATTGTTATAGAGGATTGAATTGATTAAAAAACGCTAAACAGATAACTTTACAATGTAGTGACAATTAAGAGAGAGTATTATATAAAAAGTTATATAGAAAAGAATTATTTTTATAAAAATTGTAGATGTTGTTATTGGACTTGAAAACGTCAGCAAATTAAAATCATGGATTATTACAATGTTCCGCTGTATACGATGCCATTATTAGTGAATTGTTCTTTGATTAGTGTGTTCGTGAATTATGATTTTTTTGATGTTGGTGTTAGTGGAATGTTATGTTTGATTAGTGTACTGTGTATTGCGATACATATTCAAAGTTGACTGTGTATAGAATTTCAAATAGAGCATATTTTCATATTCTCAAATGAAGATTGTGTTATAAAGTGAAAAATATAAATATTCTTTTTTTAAATTAATTTTCTTTTAAATTTATTTTTGTTGTGTGTGTGTGTCACATTGTGTATTAATTAATCATGTTAAAAAACGAAAATTAACAAAAAAATCTATGTACAAAATAATAATAAATACGTTATAAAATAATAGATACATGTAACATTGTGATTTAATTTTGAGGCAGTGTTATCAAAACGAAAAAATACAATATTTTGTATTAATAACTAGATTATACTAAATGTATCATGTGTTTTAAGTTTTAATAACGTAAGTATATAAATGATATTAGTAAATTAAATTATATTTTATTATCTTTCTATGTTAAATTAAATTATATTTTCGTTTTATTATGTAATTATATTTTCGTATTATTATGAAATAATTTATTCAGGCGAAATATATAAATTAAATATAATATAAAAGGAAAGGATAGACAGAAATATTTATCAAAGCGAACTATTATTGTATTTGACAAGAATTATTATTTCCTTATTTGCAAGAAACAAAGTACATACATTACATACAATAAAAAAATATAATAAGCTAAATTATTTAATTAATAACTAAATTATTGATCAAAATTTACTTTAAAAGTTTAATTTAGTCTTCATCTTAATTTATTTATAATTAGATATGGCTTAATAGGAAATAAAGAATATGTATTTTGACGCAAAAATATATTTAGCAAATATAATAAAATTAATCATTTTTAATTATCAATTAAATCAATGAATTAATTATTTATAATTAATCATTTTTAATAATTAATAATATACTTTTAAGCACACTTAGTTTGATTTTATAATAATTGCTATATATTACGTATAATATTTTCTATATATACACATATATGTAGAATCATACAATATTTCCAACATATACACATACATTATTTTCTTTTTCTTCTCCATTATAGCTTCTCTAATCTTTTATTGTCAACAACATAGATAGATATCCCATTGCTGTTTTCAGCGTCTAAATAAAATAAAAATAAGAATTTAAATATTTTGTTTTATTTTTACAGTAAAATATAATAATTATATATAATATAATGACATATGCACATATAATACAATATTTTCTGCAAATACACAATTTTCCTCTTTAGCAATAAATTATGTAGATTAATTAGAATCGAAAATTCTATTGCCCGGAAATGAAATTTAAATTTGAAAAGAAAAAGGTTCATTTCCGTTTTCATCGGAAAGTACATTAATTTATTATTATTATTATTATTATTATTATTATTATTATTATTATTATTATTATTATTATTATTATTATTATTATAATATTAATTTATTTTATTCTTTTATTATAGATTTAATCATTATTTTTCAATATTAAACTAATTTGAATAGGTTAGAATTAATCCATTACTTTTATTCAAGAAAAGGATATTAAATAATTTGAATAATTTACATTGTGTATCAATGTACAATTAAAATTATTTGTAATAATCTTATCAGTTGCACCTAATATTTATCAATATTGATTAAATGGTATAAATCGATATCATCTAAATTATCGAATTCGATATCAGATAGCAGATATTAATACATATATTGTATAAGTTACAAATCTGGCCATATGCAAATTATATCCTATATTAATCGAACAACTTTTCAATTGCTTACAGTCAATTGCTACAGTCTTATATATTTAAACAGAGATAGAAAGCTATATGAGAAGATATTTAATTTAGAACGTATTAAAGAAATGAATATTTAAGAATTAGAATGTCTCACTGCTCCGAACATCTCCATCGAAAAAATTCCAAATTTTCCAGCTGTTAATTTAAGCGCTATTGAAGATCCATGTATGATAAATATCAAATTTTTCGCATCTTTGGCCGGTATATTATACCATTTGCATTCATACACGCAATGTGCCATACCACTGCTCTGAAAATTACACTTTTTATTTTACACAATCCCATTAATTTACATAACTATCTTACCTCTGTTAAGAGTCTTTCAGCTGAATAACAATAAATGTATAATTGCGTTAACACAAGAATGACATAAAATAAGAGAAAAGCCATTTTGAAAGCAGATACGTCTAATTTGTCTGTTATGATCTGAAGATATTTTTCTCAAGTCAAATGTAACATATAACAGTACAATTATGTCACAATATTTAAAATATATTATAATATGGAAAAGCCTTATATGTATATATATATATATATATATATATATATACATATATATATATTTTTTTTTTTTTTTTTAATCTTTCTAATATAAGATATACGAAAATAATCAAATAAAAACAAAAAATACTTATATAAGTCGTTCCTTACTTACCGTGTAAACTTGAAAAGTTTCAAAACACAATTGAAAAGTAGCGGCTAGCATATGCACAAATAGCACTGCGCTGTAACAATTGTCAATTGTCTTTGCATCCCTTGAAAAATTATTCTCATTATACACTCATTATAAATTGTCGACTTACATTATTATAATTCCAATCGGTAATAAGAAAATGAATGCGCTTGAAAATATCAAAATCTTTTTAATTTTCTTTAAAAATAAAAGAAAGTTAATAATATTAAAAGGAGATATATGAATGTTTAATGCTTAAGCTGAATCAATGAAAATACTAATTAAAGCAATGACAAAATTTCACTGAAGAAAAATACATAAAAAAAAATCTTAATTGTATGAGAAATATTTTTATATAAGATATGACATATGGTATATGAGGAAAAGAGATATACAGTTATTATCTTGAATATTTTGTTTGTATATTTAAATTTTATAAAATTACTCCAAATGTGCATTTATGGAGAGTTTACAATTTAAATGATCGGCGGAAATTCTTTTAGACATACCGTATAAGATGTTTATGCCGTATTGCAATTGCAGCTAAGCCTTCCTTAAATTTCGAAGAGGATATGGATTTATTGGCTAATTCATCGACTAAATTATTGAGTGCCGTTCGTAGATTTATTAGTTGTGCGCATACATGCAACAGGAGTATCGAGATGAAACTATCGACGGTACAATTAATTAGTCCTGTGCATAATCCGCCGCAAAGTTGTATGACAAATGTGATCTCGTAATTCGGACTCTTCTGTGAATTATAAGGATAAACGAAATGATAGACCAGTCTACGTTCAGGCTGATGAATATTTCGATAAAATTTCAGAAGATTTAAACATATATAAAACAAGACTCCCGTTGTCGCAAGTGCATAATATCTAGAAGATAAGCTTCTGCCACGTCTTGCGAGTCTTAGCATCATATTTCTTTCAGGACTGTTCGTTGAATTTATCCAATCGATCATGACTGATGTCATCAGTGTTCGAAGTGCTTTCAAATTGAACATATATATATATATATATATATATATATATATATATATTATATACGTATATAAACTATACATGTAATTTATATATATATATATATATATATATATATATATATACACATATACACATGTCTACACATGTCTACACATACAAATACACATATTTATGTATATATAAATTGTCATAGCGTAAAATTAATATTTTAATATACAAAATAATAAATCTAAATATCGTACAATGACAATATTAGATGTGAATTGAAAATCTAGTATTTGTATTATTTACTTATATTGTTTTATTATTTATAATAAAATAAGTATATTTGTCCAATGTATTTATTGTTGTAAAATTACTTACTTTTGCTATGATACCAAGTAGCGATCAACTTGCTCAATGCCATCAAACTGAAATTGGCAGAGGCTATATATTCGACCATATGAATCACATTACCCCAAGCGCGAATCATATTCGTCAACTGCGGCATTATCACGTAAAGACTCAGAATACATGTAACAATTATGAATCTTATGCTTGGCCGATGAAAGTCGTTTAAAGGGATACATGGATCAGGCCATATACCTAACATTCGCAAACATTGACGACTCAGAGCAAACGCGTAACTCAAATCTAACAAAAATACAAGTTTTAGATAAAATATCACATTAATGGTTGATTTAGAAGTAACATTATTATTTTATATTATTTCTTAACATTTTCTTTTTCCGTTTATATTTTAAGTAATTATATTTAGTTTACAAGCCATATTCAAGGATTGATTTTTTCACAAATCTGTGTATTAAATTAGCACTCGAAAAAGAACTTTATTTACTTATATTATTTTCTCTCTCTAATCTATTATATTGATTGTATTATTGTACTATAATATTATTACGTAGGCTGTGGAAATATTTATTTTGTACTGGAAGGAAGCAGCGTATATGTATTAATATTGAGAAATATGTAATAGGGGAAAAAAGAGATAATATTATTTTGAAAAGGAAATTTAAAATATTTCTATTAATAATTTTGTTTAATTGTACTTATTTTATATGCACAGTTATATTATATAAACTTTAAATCTCTTGATAAAATCTTTTTATATTCTATAATTTATTATATTCTTCTAGAAAACATTGCTGTTTTAATTTTTTTTAACTTTCATAAAAATTTTCCATCTCTTTTTATACTAGAGGGAAACGAATTATGATTCGTGTATAAGCACAATTCTATCATAATTCGGTTTATACCACATATCCAACTTTGTTGTTGAAAAACACTTTAAATCAATCTATACGTCGAAAGCGAATATTTTTTGCCAGTGGAAAAAGTTTAAGTATTAACTCTGACAAACTGTCGCGAAGCACAAAGTTTTTTGAGAGATCTATAGACGAGTACTTGCACTGTTACGAAATTATAATTTTCGCAAGCTTGTGTAAAAAAATTGCTAGGAACAAGTTATTCTCTTTATATTTTGAAAAATAAATTGTAAATAATGCAAATATTATTGTGTTATTTATGTTTTTTTTTATTAAATTTTTGTAAATATTTTTGCAATAAATATTATTACATAATATATATTGCAAAAATATTTACAAAAATTTAATAAAAAAAAACATAAATAACACAATAAACATAAATAACACATTAAATAACAAAAAAAATTGATTATACTTATCTCGAGAAAAATATTTTTTCAATATTAATAAAATAAATAAACAATATATTCATTTATAATTTAATATAAAAGAAAATAGCATAAGTTGTATAAAACTGAAAAAATATTATCGATAGCACATATTTTTGGATGCCAAGAACAATATATCATATAATTATTTTTTTATAACTTGTAAATTTTTCTTCGATATCACTCGTACGAATAATAATTAATCTTTATTGAAGTCTTATATATGTTCAAACCGGAGCAGTTTTTATTAACGCAGGTTTATAGTAAAAAAACCTATGATTTGTATACTTTACTGTACGTAGTACATAACTATTTCATGACATAATAGGATTATATTTTTAGTTGCGATGCGAATCTTTCTGTTATTTTCCAGAACGTATTCTACCTTTGTTGACGTTCATTGAAGTTCGCGGGGTAAAAATTATTGCTTGACTGATCGCTCTTCGCGATTGTAAAAACGTTACGTGATTTTGCGCTTGCTCAGTACACGAAGGATTCAACAACTACCATTTGCTAATATGCCTGTAAACTCTTTCGAATATAACAGTAATTCATGTTGTACGTAACTACTAACTACATTGAGCTGAATCGTAGTGAATATTGCGCTTTTCGACTATAAGCAAGTTGAGGGGATTCGGGTTTTGTAATAGAGAAGACTCCAAGATGAGATATATATCTGGAATTTAACTAAATATGCTTGAACTTGTAAAGAATATATTATTTTATAAGTGACTTTCTGTACGAGCATTTGTACATTTCAAAGCGATTTAAAATAGTGATTTAAAATGGTGAAATAGTGATTACTATACGAAAAAAAGATTATCAAGAAAAATTTAATAATTAATTAATAATTAATTAATAGGAATATAATATGTGCTGCATGAATTTATAAGAATAAATATAAAGAATGTGCTTTTTCAGAAATAGAAAAAAGGAAAAAGAGAGGAAAAAGAGAGAAGCAAAAATATTATTATATATGATTGAATTTATTAAAAAACGCTATACAGACATGTTTAGAATGTAGTGACAGTTAAGAGAGATTGTAATTATATGTGACAAGTTATAGAAAAGAATTGTTTTTATAAAAATTATAGATATTATAATTCAATACTTGAAGAAGTCAAATCAAAATCATGGATTATTACAAAATGTTCTACTGTATACAATGCCAATATTAATGTTCTTTGATTAGAGTGTTCGTGAATTATGATTATTTTATAATGTGTTAGTGAATTCTTTGATTAGTGCATTGTGTATTGCGATACTAAATTCAAAACATATTCAAAGTTGAACTATCTAGAAAATTTTAAATAGCGCATATTTCCGTATTCTCAAATGAAGATTGTGTTATAAAGTGAAAAATATAAATGTTCTTTTTTTAAATTAATTTTCTTTTAAATTTATTTTTGTTGTATGTCACATTGTGTATTATTTAATCATGTTAAAAAACGATGGGCAAATTAACAAAAAATCTATGTACAAAATAATAATAAATACGTTATAAAATATAAATATTCTTTTTTTAAATTAATTTTCTTTTAAAGAGATACATGTAATATTGTGATTTAATTTTCTTTTAATAGATACATGTAACATTGTGATTTAATTTTGAGGCAGTGTTATCAAAACGAAAAAATACAATATTTTGTATTAATAACTAGATTATACCAATTGTATCATGTGCTTTAAGTTTTAATAACAAAATACGCTTTAAATAAGCATTTTAATGTTTTCTTGTAAACAAGATTTTGAAAATTTTTATTCTTTTCATTTTCGATTTATTTTATTTCATTATTATATGTATAATTGTTATATGTATAATCATCCTTTACTCCTCTATATTGGTATTTAGATTAGATTCCAGTTATACTGGAACATTGTGCATTTTTATAGCGATACAATTATGATAATATCATTTTTCTACACTATTTTACTATTAGTAATATTCACATATATTATTCGCTTTTGACTTTAGTATATTAGTAAATGATGTAGTAAATATAATTCATTTTAGTAAAAATTAAATTATATTTTATTTTCTTAATATGTTAAATTAAATTTTATTTTGTTATATATGAAAGAATAGACAGAAATGTTCATTAAAGCGAACTATTGTTGTATTTAACAAGAATTATTATTTTCTCATTCGCAAGAAACAAAGTATATACATTACATACAATAAAAAAATATAATAATTATTGATCGAAATTTATTTTAAAAGTTTAATTCAGTCTTCATCTTAATTTGTCTTTCATCTTATTTATTTATAATTAGATATGGCTTAATAGGGAATAAAG
Organism: Camponotus floridanus; assembly: GCF_003227725.1. NCBI lineage: Eukaryota > Metazoa > Arthropoda > Insecta > Hymenoptera > Formicidae > Camponotus > Camponotus floridanus. Next base: position 314,950 of record NW_020229859.1, on the reverse strand, counting down.
AACATGTATTATAACACAAAAATATGTGTTCAGCAAATATAATAAAATTAATCATTATTAATTATTAAATAATTAGTAATATATCATGTTATGTGCACTTACATTGATTTTATAATAATTTAATAAGTTTTCTAATCTTTTACTGTCAATAACATAGATAGATATCCCATTGCTGTTTTCACCGTCTAAACAAAGTAAAAATAAGAATTTAAATATTTTGTTTTATTTTTATGGTAAAATATAATAATTATATATAATATAATTATATATAATATAATAATTATATATAACATAATATATAATAAAATCATACATGCACATATGATACAAAATATTCTAACTATACAATATTTTTCTCTTTAACAGTAAATTATGCAGATTAATTAGAATCGAAAATTCTGTTGCTTGGAAATGAAATCTAAATTTGAAAAGAGAAAAGTTTATCTTTGTTTTCATCGGAAGGTACATTAATTTATTATTATCATTATCATTATTATTATTATTATTATTATTATTATTATCATTATTATTATTATTGTTATTGTTATTATTTTTGTATTATTAATTAATTTTATTCCTTTATTATAGATTTAATCATTATTTTTCAGTAAATATTAAACTAATTTGAATAGATTAGAATTAATCTATTATTTTTATGTAAGAAAAAGATATTGAATAATTTGAATTTAATTTACATTGTGTATCAATGTACAATTAAAATTATTAATAATATATAATATATATTATATAATAATTTTAAATATTTTATAATATAATAAATTTATAATATACTCTCTAAAAGTGAATCAGTGTATTATCATTGTAATCAGTGCTGTATTTATAACTGTTTGTAATCAGTGAGTACTTACTGTTTTTCAATGATAATACACTGATTCAGTCTAGCAAAAGTAGTATATATACTAATATTTTCGTATATTAATCGAGCAACTTTTCAATTGCTTACAACCTTACATATATAATTAAAGAGCGATAAAAAACTATATGAAAAGATATTTAATTTAGAACGTATTAAAGAAATGAATATTTAAAAATAAGAATATCTCACTGCTCCGAACATCTCCATCGAAAAAATTCCAAATTTCCCAGCTGTTAATTTAAGCACTATTGAAGATCCATATATAATAAATATCAAATTTTTCGCATCTTTGACCGGTATATTATACCATTTGCATTCATATACGCAATGTGCCATACCGCTGCTCTGAAAATTACACTTTTTATTTTACACAATCCCATTAATTTACATAACTATTTTACCTCTGTTAAGAGTCTTTCAGCTGAATAGCAGTAAATGTATAATTGCGTTAACACAACAATGACATAAAATAAGAGAAAAGCCATTTTGAAAGCAGATACATCTAATTTGTCTGTTATTATCTGAAGATATATATTTTTATCATTTCAAATGCATATATAACAGTACAATTACGCCATAATATTCAAAATATATTATAATATGAAAAAGATTTACACACACATATATATATATATATATATATATATATATATATATTTTCTAATCTTTCTAATATAAGATATACGAAATATTCAAATAAGAAGAAAATGTACTTGTATAAGTAGTTTCTTACTTACCGTGTAAACTTGGAAAGTTTCAAAACACAGTTGAAAAGTAGCAGCTAGCATATGCACAAATAGCACTGCGCTGTAACAATTGTCAATTGTCTTTGCATCCCTTGAAAAATTATTCATATTATTCACTTGTTATAAAGTGTCGACTTATTATTATTATAATTCCATTCGATAATAAGAAAATGAATACGTTTGAAAATATCAAAATCTTTTTAATTTTCTTTAAAAATAAAAGAAAGTTAATAATATTAAAAAATCATTTTCCTTAAATATTTGGGAATATATACAATAATTTTTGTAATATATTTAATTATGTTTAAAAGAATTATTAAACGTATGAAAAAGGAATCAATATCACTTTTGAAAATAGTTTCTTGTAAAATCTTATTAATGTACATTTTTTTGGAAACTATACTGGTTTGTTAACAATTTTTTTAATCAATTTATGGCCGTTTCTATCAATTTCGTTTAACTTTAATCTTAGCTTAACTCACTCTTTATCTCCTTTTAACTGTTCCTTTAGAAAGTTTTTTTTTATTTTACACTTTATAGGTTTCATATTTAAATCTGATAAAATTTTAAAATACTTTTGACGCTTAGAAATATGTTGTACATAAAGAAAAATCTTGAATGAGAAACATTTTTTTTATATAAGATATATATCGCATATACTTCTCTTCTATATAATAATATGACATATGATATATGAGAAAAAGAGATATGTATTGTTTTAAATATTACATTTGCATTTTTAAATATTTTATAAAATTACTCTGAACGTGCATTTATGGAGATTTTAATGAAAATGGTTAATTTAAGCAATACATTTAAATGAAATTCCTTGAGACATACCGTATAAGATGTATATGTCGTATCGCAATGGCAGTTAAGCCTTCCTTAAATTTTGAAGAGGATATGGATTTATTGGCTAGTTCATCGACTAAATTATTGAGTGCCATTCGTAGATTTATTAGTTGCGCGCATATATGCAGCAAAAGTGTTGAGATAAAACTATCGACAGTACAATTGATTAGTGCTGTGCATAATCCGCCACAAAGCTGAATGATAAATGTGATCTCGTAATTCGGACTCTTCTGGGAATTATAAGGATAAACGAAATGATAGACCAGTCTGCGTTGAGGCTGATAAATACTTCGATAAAACTTTAAAAGATTAAAACACATGTAAAATGAGAGTGTTATTATCACAAATGCATAACATCTAAAAGATAAGCTTCTGCCACGTCTTGCGAGTTTCAGCATCGTATTTCGTTCGGAGTTGTTCGTTGACTTAATCCAATCATGCATGACTGATGTCATCAATATCTGAAGTGCTTTTAAATTAAACATATATTGATACATTATATATATATATATATATATATATATATATATATATATATATTAAAATAGTTTGTCTTTTGTTCTTTTAATAATTTATATATATTAATTTATTATTATTATTATTATATATATATATATATATATATAATAAATTAATATATGTAAATTACCAAAAGAATGAAAAAGACTATTTTATTATACAAAATATTAAATCTAAATATTGTACAATAACAGTATTAAATGTGAATTGAAAATCTAGAATTTATATTATTTATCTAGTGTTTGTATTATATTTATATTGTTTTATTATTTCTAATAATAAGCATATTTATTCAATATATTTATTGTTGCAAAATAATTGCTCACTTTCGCTATGATACCAAGTAGCGATCAACTTGCTCAATGCCATCAAGCTGAAATTGGCAGAGGCTATAAATTCCACCATATGAGTCACATTACCCCAAGCACGAATCATATTCGTCAACTGCGGTATTATCACGTAAAGACTTAGAATACATGTAACAATTATGAATCTTATGCTCAGCCGATGAAAGTCGCTTAAAGGGATACATGGGTCGGGCCACACACCTAATATTCGCAAACATTGACGACTCAGAGCAAACGCGTAACTCAAATCTAAAAATACAAAGTTTTAGATAAAATACCACATTAATATTAGTTTAGAAGTCATATTATTATTTTATATTATTTCTTAACATTTTCTCTTTTCATTTATATATTTTAAATAATTATATTTAGTTTAAAACATATTCAAGAGGATTGATTTTTTCACAAATCTGTGTATTAAATTACCACTCGAAAAAGAATTTCATTCACTTATATTATTTTCTCTCTCTAATTTATTATATTGATTGCATTATTGTACTATAATTTGCGTAGGCCGAAATGGAAATATTTATTTTATACTCGAAGGAGGCAGCGTATATACATTAATATTGATAAACATATAATACGGGTAAAAAGAGATAATGTTATTTTGGAACGAAAATTAAGAATACTTTTATTAACAATTTAATTATAATTATTTTATATGCAGTTATATTATATAAACTTTAAATCTCTTGATAATTTTTTTTGTATTACTATATCCTTTTTAAGATACATTGCTGTTTTAATTTTTTTTAACTTTTATAAAAATTGTCCATATCGCTGTTTATGCTAGAGGAATTATGATTCGTGTATAAACACAACTCGATTTATATCACTATAACTTTATTGTTGAAAAACACTTTAGATCAATCTATATGTCGAAAGCGAATATTTTTTGTCAGTGTACAAAGTTTAAGTACCAACTCTGACAAACTGTCGTGAAACACAAAGTTTTCTGAAAGATCTATAGACGAGTGCTTGCTCTAAATTATAATTTTCGCGAGCTTGTAGAAAAAATAATTGTTAAAAATAAAATATTTTCTTTATATTTAACAAATAAACTGTAAATAATGCAAATATTATTACATAATATTTGTTACATTTAGCAAAAATTTAACAAATAACACGTTAAATAACAAAAAATATTGATTATATTTATCTCGAGAAAAATATATTTTTTCAATATTAATAAAATAAATAAATATACATTATATTTGTTTATAATGGAATATAAAAAAACATGAGTTGTATAAAAATGGAAAAATATTATCGATAGCACATATTTTCGGATGTTAAAAACAACATAACACATAATTATTTTTTTGTAACTTGTAAATTTTTCTTCAATACATTACCACTCGCACGAATAATAATTTAGAGTAATAATTAATCTTTACCGAAGTTTTATATATGTTTGAATCGGAGCAGTTTTTATTAACGCACGTTTATAATAAAAAAAATTTATGATTTTTAAATTTATGATTTTTAACTTTATTATATTATTACGTAATTATTTTATAACATAATGCGATTATATTTTTAGTTGCGATGCAAATTTTTTTTCTATTTTCTGATACGTAAGTCTACCTTCGTTGACATTCATTGAAGTTCGCGGGATGAAAATTATCGCTTGACTGAATCGCTCTTCGCGATTGTACTAAACCGCCGTGATTGTGCGCTTGCTCAGTACATATGAAGGGTTTAACCGCTACTATCTGTGAATATCTCTTTAAACGCTTTTGGATAACAATCGATAATAATACGTGTGGCGTATAATCACTATATGCTGAACCAAATGCGAATACAGCACGTGCTTTTCGATTATAAATAAGTTGCAAGTTGTGTTCGACGAGTAACGTATTAATGTCGATCAATTTTTTATTTCCAAAAGTTGTTTAAGATCTACGAAGAAACATCAGTAAATCAAGAGTGAGATACTAGACTCAAGGAATACACATGTATAGTAAAAAATATCGTTTATTCATCGATTCTTACAGATACGATGTCTTATGCGTAGAAAAGTACAGAAATAAATATATTTTCGTGCTCGACGCGCGGATTGGCGATGATTCCTGAATCTTTGAATCATTAAAATTCGCATGTAACATTTTATTCACTTCTGTGACTCTCTTGGCGCGTCGAATTAAATTATACCTCGTTACAAAATAATTTATTCGGACGGAATTAAAAATGTGTGAGAAAATGAAGCGATAAGCGAAGATGTTTATCATGGACGATGATGTGAACATTTGGAAGTTGCAATTGATACAACTGATTATCCGCCGATCGTTCATTCTCTGTCATAAATTCTATGCTTAATCATCTAAATTACAAATATGTGTGCATTTTAAATAAAATCGCCTCGGTGGCAAGTATGTACAATTGTGGCTCTGTGCCAACTCGATGTGTTTATCGAAAACGTATTTATTCGCGAAATCGTTGCAAACATAAATTAATGAAGTTTTTTTCTGAAAATAATGTTAACAATTATAATCGCAACAATTCCATTATTCGAAATATATTCTATAAACAATGACAATCAATCTCTTGCGAATTTATCTGGTAATCCTAAAAATAATGCATTATTTACTGCATATAAAGGGCATTTTTCGATTCATTTTCGATTGTTAACATAATAAAGAATTCGAAGAATCTTTAAAAAATGATTAATAATTATATAAAATATTTATTAATTATTTTTCCTATTGTCATATATCTCATTTGATTTTCTCAATAACTTTTGAATTAATTTTTTTACAATATAACTATTTTAGAAGTGTGATTTAAAAAAAGACTGTAATCTTTCGTATCTCTAAAGAAAGACGTTGCCGGGTCTCGCTTGCGGACACAAAAAGACGGAACAATCATGCCTCCTGACAGCATTCATGACCTCTTCAAAGTGACTGGACACTTGAACAGCTGCTCCAGGCTGAATTCTGCAAGCAAACGCAAACAATTAGATATAGAATAGCGATAGGATCGTTAGAAAGTTGGAGACACACTTCAGCAAATGATCGACACTGCGCGCGGCTGATCATTAATTAAGTGTGCACTAGATCGCGAATTTTTTAATCCATCGACATTTTTCACCGCGTTCCATTAATGATCGCTCGCTCCAATTAACTCGCTTTCCTTACAGCATACTAATTGAAAATACAAGGTGATACAAAAGTACGCTGCGCTTAAACACATTAATTATAAAACAAATTCAACAATTGATTATAAAAATTTAATAATATTATAGATTATATTAATCGTACAAAATTTGAAAGAAAGATTTTTTGAAAAAGCCTTAAACTCTTATGAAAAGATATATTGTGAATGGAAAGCCGATAAAAGGAATCATGCAATACCTGCTATTTTTAAGAGAGAGAACGCAGTTTGCCTCGCAAATTCTCGTCACGTATGTGAGAAATGTTTGCTCGGAAATAGCGCGCACTTACAACATGGTACATGATATAATGCTGCTCTCTCGTCGGTATACGGATGCATGTGTTTGCAATGAATCAAATTGAATAATGAAGTCTCGCATGGTTGTCGACGCAGGAAATGGATCGTTAAATGCCATATATTTGTCATTATCAATTCATTCGCGCATAACAAATGTATATATCATCGTGCAAGCTTAATTTCTCTCATTTTACTTTTTAAATTTATCTTAATATATTTATCGACCAGAGAAATTCTTTTTTAATTGAAGTGTATAAATATTTACCATTCTTGGAAATATAACGCTTAGAAAGAACTATTTTTTTCTATCTAAGATAGAAGAAACAGTTTCAATTATATTGAAATGATTTAAATACAAAATATGTATGTACATATTATTTGAGTTCATAGATTAAAGTGATTGACTCCATTTTTTTAAATTTTAGTGCTAAAACATTTGATTGATTAATGCTTTGGCACTAAAATTTTTAAAAATTCAGAAAATGGAATTAATCACTTTAGCTTGTGTGTTAATTCATTAACTCATCCATTCATTAACACGTCATGAAATAATATTTATATGATACGATGATATATTTTATATAAAATGAATTATAGTGAGAAATGATGTAAATATGACTATTAACAAATTGCATCAGAAAGCAACTTAATCGAATGGTACATAATTGGAAAGAATTCGAAAGCGAATGCGCAATTGAGTGGATGCGAATTACATTGGCTGGATACATTGGTTTTCCCTGTGTCTTTAGCCTTTTCTCTTTTTCGATAACATGTGTCTATGTTTTTTTTTCTATTTCTTTCCTACTCTCCAGGATCCTTTTCTATCGCACGTGGCCGATGCGATGTCAAAGACAGGACGCAGTATGTGCATACAGTGAAACTGTGCTAAGAGGTAAAAGTCGAATCAGTCAGTAGGACGTCGTCGGCGAAAGCTGGAAGAAAGTTATACGCGACTCTATAGTTCCGTCCGATCGGCTGTTATCGGTGTCCATTGAAGTCCCGATAGTTTGAGCCACGATAGTTGAATCGCTCGTGCGATTTCATTTCGATGCTAAAAGTGGTGAAAATTACCACAAAACGAGTAATCATTCGTTTTACATTAAATTTGCCCCTCTCAAATATCATCAGATTGCAATATCAATGCAACGTCTCAATAAAACAAATGTAAAATATATTTTATATGTTACTTTATATATTTTATATTTATATGTTATTTTAGAAAATATTTATATGTTATTTAATAAACCGTTTTATACAATTGTCAATTTTAAAGCGTTATTTCTAATGATCAAATACAATTTTAGTTTATTCACATAACATTCTTTCAAATAAAAACTAAATAATATTTTCTTTTAAAGAAAGGAAAATTATATTATTAAAAATAAAATAATATATAAAAAGTGAAATATTAAATGTGAAGAAAATCTAATTTGATATTAATAATAATTTGAATATTCCATGATATCAATTTTTTTACCATCTTGTATTGGTCGTACAATATTTTTCTCAATTTTAAAAATAATCTAATATTAAATTTATCATAATCATTTATCCGTGATTATGATAATTATAATAATAATTATTCGTTTTAAGTTCTCATCTATAATACCTTACAATTCAAGTAAAAAATATTCATTGTATATAAAAATGCTTTTATCTCGACAGATTATAAGAATGTCAAAAGTACTTACAATCTTAATAACGCTGTCATCTTCTTCTCCATGAGCATCGAGGCATCGGATCCTCTTTGAATCATCGTATCGCAAAATATCCTCTTTGCGCAGGGCGTATTTGTCCAATCGCCTTGTATGTGAGCAATTTCGGCTACTTCGGCATTTTCCAAATTCTGCAACGCATCCGAGAGTTCCTGATCGCTCTCAACATTGCGCTTTCGTCTTCCGTTGTCTTCTTTAGAATCTGCATCGATCTTTCTTATCATTTCTTTCTCGAGATTACTCCCGAGAAATTGTGAGTTTTCATCTAGCACGAGAAAAGTACCATCAGTATCATCTCTTCGATCTTCCTTCGAAATTACATCCTGTAAATTATCGACATTTTCAAAAATGTTCGCAATGTTCTTCAATGCGTTTTGATCCGACATGTCTGTTTTGAGATTTTCCACCCTCTTGTTATCGTTATCGATGGTCAGGATGGTATTTTCATTCGAGTATCTCTCTTTATTCTTCTTCGGGATCAAGAATTTGGTAATATCGATACGACCTGCGCCAGCAGGCACATCGATTTCGACGATTTCGCTGATGGAGTCAGCTCCCTTTCTCTGAAAACGCTTGGTACGCACCAGATTTTTCATGTCAACATCCGTTTTAAAGAGGTTTAGATAGTCGAGGCTTCTCCTTCTTCGTCGTCCGTTAGTCTCCACATAATCGGCCTCGTCCACCATCTGTCTGCTCTCTCGATTTTCAATCCTCTCGGCGTTTTGCTTATCTTCGTCTTCCAGAATCAAAAAGACTCCGTCGTTCTCCATCGAACTCGTATTCTCATCTCCTTTATCGTCTTGAGCGACGTTTCGTAAAAGGTACATGGTCCGCGAAGGAGTCGTCTCGTTCGACCTCGAACTCTCGTCCTCGATCGCTCTCAAGTACACTCCAGTCTCCAAGGCCCGCTTGTGCTCAAGATCGAGATCCTCATCTACGTTTGAGCGTTTCAAAACGTCGACATCGAGATATCGGCCAACCGCCACAGCACCTATTCCAAGCGCAGCGCCAGATGCGACAAGCCCTAAAGCTGGTATTAGGATACTAGTGCTCGAGGATATCGTGTCGATTTTGTCCTGAGCCTCCTTGCCCTTGGAAAGACCAAGATTCTGCGAAATCTTATGAGTGGCTTCCACCAGGGGATCGATCACTGGCCTAGTGAACTGCGAGACTCTCTCGACCCCGGTGGAAAATTGATTCTTCAGATTCTCAGAAATCTTTACCCAAAACGGTGGCTCGCTCGGTCGTTTCAGGCCGTAGAAGTGCTGATTCGGATAGTAGTTCTTCGTCGTATAGCTGTCGACAATACTCTTGTCGTTTAGCACGTACTTCTTCTTGTGACGTTGTTCGGTGAACGAGTGTTGGTTCTCGGGGAAATTGTCGGGGCGGCGTTTCTCGTTCTTGAGGATCTTGGCGGGCTGCACACCCAGTTCGGGATGAGCGTACTGGAGAACCGGTGCTCGAGCACCGGGTTTCAGAGCCACAGGTGCAATAGTCTGACTCTCGGGGATGTAACGTTGCGAGATTGGATAATTCGCGACGCTTTCCGGGTGCAGCATTCTCTTGTGAACGCTCGCGCGATAATGGTCGTTATGCGGCTCGTACACCTCGGCTTTCAAAGCTTCGTTCTTGTAATTTCTCGGGTCCCATTCGAAGTACACGTTACGGCCCTCTTCCTCGTAATTGCGACTGTATCTGACAAGAAATAAAACGGGAGATTAGAGAAAGCCTTTCAAATATTGTTGAATTTGAATAATAATTTTGATGACGTTGCGAGATCGAATAATTTGCAGCATCCTCTTGTGAAAGTTCGCATGGAGATTTATCATTTATTTACGTAAATAAAATTATTAATAGGGGAAAGATGCTAGAATCAAAGTAGTTTCTAAACATATTTTTATAATTCAGTGCACAAGTGCATATTATTGTCATAAAAAAATCTCTTAAAAGCTTTAATAGTTAAACAATTTTCTCTGCCTACCTTCGATTGATATCTTTGAAGAACTTATCGAACTTCTGCTTCTTCTCGATATTATCTCCAGGATGAGACTCAACGGAGGGTTCCACCGGGTTGATAACTCCCGCGGTGCTTTCGAAATTTATCAACTTGTTATTAATAACTCGAGCGTTTCGCCAAGTTTGTACCTTGTCGATGGGTTCATCGGGTACTCTCGTACCGTGGATTACTGGCGTACCGTCTACGTCGAGCGACATAGGTGACCTCTTCGGCGCCGTTTTTACATTGATTTCCGATCGGACGATTACTTCCGCGGGAACGGTTTTACCGTCTCGATTTTTCGACAGATTCGCCCCGATATTCGTCCTCGTGGACTGATGAGGCACGTATGTGTAGACAGATCGCTCGTTTTTATCGCTTCCGTCTCGTAAATCGAAATTTCTCTGAGTCCGATCTTGGAAATTTCTGGCGAACAAGATGTCGCCGATTCTACCTCCGTCATAGTTCGTTTTCTCCTCGACTGCAGTCTTTAGATTCGTCCGCAACGGCTTCCAATTTCGATACTCCTCTTCTTCCGGCTCCACCTGTTTCAACGCTCTTCCATCCGTGTCCAACGGTGTCCAGTTTCCGTAATCGATTACGCTGCTGCTAATTGGGAGATTTTTTTCGGATATCGGTTTCGCATCGGTTCGATTGACGTCCGGTTTCTCGTCCTTCGATTCCTTCGATAATTCGGAGAACGTCGCTCTGATTTGCGCTACCTGAGCTTCCTCGAGTCTTCGCACATCGTTTTTCTTTCTGATCTCGCTTCTGTCGTCATCAAGTTTCGATTCATTCCGCGCACTCGAGTTGTTATTCACTGTAGTGACGTTCGATTCTGCCTGAACAGGTTTTGGTCCGAGCTTTGATTCGTCGAAGGTGAACGACGATTTGTCTCGTCGCTTAACGATTAAAGTAGCTAAATTGCCCTCGCTCGTTCGTACTTTTACCTCTTCCGTCTCACCTGGCAGACTTCGAGAAACCTTCAACATTGTCCTGGTGTAGCTCGGCTTGGGCATCTCGTTGCACGTGCCGAGTGTCAAGACGACGAAAAATAAAAAATAAATGACCTGAAAAATAAAATAAAAACTTGTACAATATGCGTAATATATTCCCCCTTTATGGTTTTATGATTTTATGTTTCTGAAAAATTATATTTTTTAGTGATTTTATGAATATTATTTAATTTACCTAATTTTTTAAATAGAGGACAATCATCATTATGCGTTGAATCGATTATTTTTCTCTCTAAATAATTTCATTCTAAATAATTTCAATAATTCTTAACTGTGTTAACGATCATAGAGTAAATTTCTCATTCAAACTTTCTCCAAATTAATAGCGAAAAAGACGTTACTTCACATCTATGTACAAAGTTGCAAAATCTTTTCGAATTTACAATCAACGTCGATTGTTTGCTAATTTCCGATCAGAGATGTGATAATGCACTCCATCAGAAATAATACACGTCAATGATAATTCCCGCATTCCACGTTACGTACATGTACGATTGCGCCTCGACGATTGAAGTACAGAATGACCAGAATGCGAAATGAGTTTAAGAAAAGGTTTTCGAAAGCCGACCTTACGAGTTTCTAGAGATTCGCGGTTCGTTTGCAAATTACGTGCGTCGTTCGCATTTGCAATATACGAAGTACACATGACGTAACACTTAACAGTTACGAAGTAATTAAGTCGACATTTGGAACTGTCGCAAAAAAAATCGATATTCGTAATATTCGAATCGATACTCGACTGAGTCATCAGAATCGGCAATAGCCGCGTGATGAGAGAAATTTAATAGCTCACGGAGAGAGATTGCCGGCATTCTTTCCCGAGATTAGAAAATAGCAGTGTAGTAATCGCGCGACCGGTGGGTACTTTCTATTATAAAACGTGACGGATTACCGCTGATTGGAATTACGCGCACCTGTCGTCGCGTGATCGCCGTCTTAAATTCGCAGCTGACTCATTACATGAATTATAAAATCTCACATAGCTGAAAGTAAATGACAGAAGTATAACGAATACTCTTGTCGAGAAATATATACACGGTATAGATACCATTAAGTTGATATAAAAAAAATAATTTTTCAAGTATCGGCAAAATACGCACTGATTATCAATCGATTTGCGATTCATAACTTTCAATCGTTATCTGTCAAGACTATTATACCAGAATTTGGGACATCACTTTTTTAAATTTAATCGTTTAAAATTCTCGTTAACAAAAATCGGCTGAAATATACATGTATATAAAGTTCGATGCTGTAGTGGAAAAAAAATACTTTCTAATCGCATGTTTATATATCCGCGCGAAAAGTGGATAAAATGAAATAAAATCGTGAAAGGACCGAGCATGTTCCACCGACAAGTGAAATGGAACGACATGCTTTCCCCGTGCACGCGTTTGGCATGAAGCATGCTAACTCGTCTCCTATTTTATATATGTGTATACAAAGTGTCAGAATTCATAAAATTGGAGCACCATCTGTTAATGACAGAATCTTGAATTGGAGATGAAAATCAAAAGATATATCGAGGCTGTTATAAATTTGTAAATAGAAAGCGGTTTTAAAGCGGTTCTTTTGGCCAATTAAATTACCCATAGTTGCACTTATCAGCATTTGTTGATACGTCGCATAACTCTCAAATATCTTTAAATATTGATATAATTTTATAGCATAAAATTTTATTATAAAATTTAGCGTTAAAACGATATGCATCGAGTTGTCAAAGTAATTACATAAAGTTTACTATAAGCAAATGATGTTTCTCGTACAGTATAAATGTTTTAATAAATAATTTTTTTATTTTGTATGAAAGCTAAGAGATTGATTAAAGTGTTTTAATATATTTCCTTTTATGTGAGATGAAAAAAAATTTTATTCATGAAAGAATATTATATTTCGTATATAATACACTTAATCTGATAATTTTGATGTGCATCGCATTTTAATACTAATATTTTATAATATTTTTGTATTGCTATTATCAGCAAATCTGTACAACAAATTAATTAGTTACAAAAATGAAATAATATCGAAAAATGTTCGATATTATTGCAAAATTATATCAATATTTGAAGTTATATTAATATTTAAAAATGGACTAATATTCGAGAATTTCAGATTATTTTGCGACATACCTGAATTTTGGACAATCTGATTTTTTATCCAACTTTAAATGATCCCCTTTAATTAAAAAACTATTACACCTTTGATATTTTGATATTAGGCTTTTCGCCTTCAAATGATTTCTGCCATTAGCAAGTGTTGCATCAACAATTTTGTACATCAACGCATGGAATACGCCGAACAATTTTATTCTTTTCATGTCAGTAACGTTCCAGTTGTCCATTATTGATGCTTGATAATCAGATCCATAAATCTGAGAAAATTGAGGTTGAAAGTAGAAATAAAATTTCAATTCGGAAATCTATGAGAGCTTTTCAAGGCTTAAAATTCTGATAATCAGGCGCAATTGAATACAATTTTTTAAACAATTTACCTTTTTGTGTTTAAGAGTTCGAATTTAATTGTCACACGATATGTCAGCTAGTTATAAAATCACGGAGTGAACGGTATGCATTAAAGTATATAGTGGAAATACATGGTGCACAATGATAGCGTGGCAGCGATGCACGTCACCCACTCGGGTTTCCGCTCCAGAAAATTCATTAATTGCACGACAATTAAGTCGATCTAGTTTTTTTGTTTCCCGATGTCTGTCTGTCGTCCGTCCGTCCGGAAACGTCCGCCCGCGCACTTTGCCACCGATTATGAAGGTTGGTTTCCGTCACGCGTGCCGATCGATTACGCGCGGGATACCACGAAGATGATCGAGATTAACCACGGAATCGTTCACGGTTCGTTATTACGCCGATCGTGAACGGAGATAAATGTATATAACACGTATATAACATATATATTTACGTAACCGACGGAAGAGCGGGTCTGCACGGACTTCTTACGGTTTAATTAATCATGCGATGCGTTGCGGTGGTCTTATTAGGATTTCATTCATAAAGGGAGAGAGATCATTCACATCCTTTTGTATAAAAGTAGATGTCCCGTAGAAATAGGTGATTGTCGTGATGATTAATGAAACTGCAAAAAACACATCTTCCGCGAAATGTATCGATTAATAATGTATTTTTGAGTACTTAATAATCACGAGTCATGTGTTATAATTTATTTCGCGAGAAATGAAACTGTCAAGAAATAAAATATGCGAGAAATGAAAACTTAATAAAAAGATTCGTTCTTATCGCAGTTTTCACATCGCTTTTTGTCTAACTTTTCAAAATGAGATTCGAACTTTCTGCAGAAATTATGCTGATTTTTATTTTTATATTACATTTTTATTTTATTATATTTTTTATTTATATAGTATTTTTATATTAACATTTATGATGATTTATAAAATACAAATTACATTTATATTAACATTTATAATGATTCATAAAATACAAATTACCTGACATCTTCTCAACGTCGTCATATCTCCTGCGAATTTCTTTTAGCGATTTCTGAGAGAAATAAAAAAAAATTACAAGGCAGCGCAAGAGACACGAGGACTTTTTTTCAGGACCGCATATTTCACGAAAATCATCGATATCTCGTCGGCGAATTGATGAACGTGCGGATCTTTTGCCGATACCGAGGACGAAGCGAAAGCAATGATAGGAAGAGAGGAGAAAAAGAAAGAACGAAACGGACGACTCTCCGCGGAAGACCTGCTTCTGCAAACACCTGTTAACTCCCGGGATATCCTCGCGAGACTGACTGAGACTCGCTCAACCAGCGACCGACCGACGTAGGAGCGAGGCTTCTCTCCGACCTACTTCTCGCGCCCGTCTTCGCCTTCTTCCATCGTGGTGGCACGAGACGAGTCTTCGCACAAACCCTTCCGCGAGAGCAAGACCTTTTTCGATTTGTTAAATAATCCCGAGATCAAAAATGCATCCGGAAATGGATACAACATCTGTAACAGGTATTAATTAATATAAATTTATTAATTGATTTCATTCTTTCGGCATAAATCGCCTCTCTCTCTCTCTCTCTCTCTCTCTCTCTCTCTCTCTCTCTCTCTCTCTCTCTCTCTTCCACTTCTTATAATTTATTTGAAGAAAATAAATTATTGATAAAATGAAAAAAAAATGTATATATATATAATTTATAATTTAAGTATAATATTAATAAAACGAATATTAATAAAATGTTGTGACTAATAAAAAGCTATTTTCTTTTCAGGAGATTTGTTTGTTTAGAAGTTTGGATTATTAATTGTTTGAGGGATTTTTTGTATTTTAAAAATATGGAAGGAAGAAACTGGTATTTTTAATTTGCAGTATTTATGTATATGCAAATTTTTCAATTTAAATGTCAAATATACTACTTGTCAACAAGAAAATTCTCATGCGGTAATTTTTTTGAGAGAGAACCATATTTATATAAAATAATGAAAATATATTATTAATCAAATAAATGAAGAGAGAAAGAGAGAAAGAGAGAGAAAGAGAAAGAAGAGCAACATTATTGTATGCAAAAGCATGTCATTCGAGAAATAAAAAAAGCTCATTCACATGTTACTTTGTAAATGTATGCAACTTTTATTTGTACCGTGACAAATTTAATTTGTAAAAATGATGCGATACTTCCGTTTGTTCCAATTACTCGGCCGTTGAAAAAAAAATTTACACATTCAGGACGATGTTTGGACCGCGTCATTACATCTTTATCTCCAATATTTCTTCTCCTCTAAATACTTTCTCGGTACTCATATATTTCGCGCTTCATTTCTCAACTTTGCACCGCTTTCATTTCGTGCTCTTGAACTTGTCGAGTTCACCAATAACAGATTTCAAGATACAAGATTTCTAATACAAGATTTCATATAACGTACGGTATGTATTTATAGTCTATAAATTTTTATAATTTTTATAAATGTTTTTTGTGAAATTATGAGTTTGTATAGTTTCAAATTTTTATCTTTTAATTCTCTCAAATATTTCAATTCTTAATTTACAATTCTTGGGATCCTAATTTTCGGTTTCTACATGGAAGAGTATAGAACACCATAGCATTTTTATTTTAAACTCTTAATATATATATACGAATAAAACAATAACCGCATTTTTCAGTCACTGTTACTTTTGACCTAATCATTGAACCTAATCATCCAACACACAACTTTCAATTTCTATGTAAAATAAATACTATTTATAATTATAATTAGCTTCTTTTCGTGGAATTATCTTCAAAAAAAAATTATTTTTATTAAAATTTATCTTCCAAGAAAATTATTTTCTTTTCATGTACGGATTAAAGAAATCTCATGTAAAATAATTGCTCTTTTCCGGTATATTTAAAATAATTCATCAGACAAGCCGTAAAACAGTATACATTTATTATCTTCTGAGTCCCATTGTTCGCATGCGACATACCTGTAAAATGAGTTTTAATTATCGCACATACAGATTCTTATCTTAAATTCCAGAGACGTGCGAAACTTCATCGATGGTTTGCAGCCGGTTTAATTTTCAAGTTCACGAACGACAGGGCCGGTTCGAAACGAACCGGAAGAGGCGTATTTCTTCGTGAGAGGCCGCGGCGAGTTCAGAGACCCGCCAGTGAAAGTCGATCGGTTAAATGACGCCGATGCACACCTGTGTGTAATGTTCCTATTCTGCCCGCAAGGCACTATGTATTTCCTCTTCGATGAAATCTCTTTGATCTCTTTCGCTTTAAATCGATAATCGATTCTATATAGTTGTGGTCATAATACATAAGTTCTTAAAATACTTTTATACATGTGTGTCAGATCGAAACATTATTGTTCATATTTCTTTATAAAACCTATCGTTTCTATGCATCCTTTCTTTTTACAAAATAGTTAAAGTTTTTCTTATGAAAATATCGTCTGGATTAAAGTGGGAAAAAGGGGGACACACAAAATGTAATAAATTGTCGAAAAGCTTCAAAACAATTTGCGATTATGATATATATATATGTAGAAATATTTTTAAAAATCTGAAACATATATGTATTATTTAAAATAAATTTCATAGAACCCAAGAATCTAGAAATACGAATATTTAAAAAACTTGACTTTCACTTTTTGTGGATTCTGAGCAAGCAGTGACGGAAGTATCTCTCAGAATAAATAAATATTTCCTGTATCACCTGATTAACTATTGAATATTAGAATTAAGAAATACAAATATAAAAGTAAGAAATACAAATATATAAGTAAGAAATATAAATATATAAGTAAAATAAGATTAACATGTGAATATTTGAAAGCAACAGGATGTTTAATGGTAAATAAAACGAAAAAACAAAGTATTTTAAACCAAATAAGTATTTTTTTATATTTAATTCTGATTCATGACACAAAGTAATATTTAATAAATGTAATATTTGATTCAGAAGTATATATATTTATATCATTTTGTATAACAAAATAAACTTTTTTCAAATTAACTCTTCAGAATAAGATTTCTTAATATTTGATATTAAAGTAGACAAATATATAATACAATAAAATTTAATAAAGTTTTCAAAAGATTCGAATCTTTTAATTTCTCACGTTAGCTTGTGAATACTATTACCGCGAGTAATATAGATCAGTAGGTAAGTGTGGCCCGTAGTAACGCGTAAATGCGAAGAGAAAGAGAGAAATTGCAGTCCTCTTGAATGCAATACGTGACTAATACGGCGTATTATCGCAGCTCGCTCATTTATCGCGGTCGAATAAATCGCGTACATTGATTGCACTACCGTCAATCTTGAATTTCATCTACTTTTAAAAATTACAATCATCAATTAATGATTTAGCATAAATCAATATTATTTATTCAATGATATTGCAAACGAAAGTGCAATTTTTTGTTCAATCAGTCTTCAAGAAAATGTAATTTAAATGAATAACTATAAATAAACATGTCCATTTAATAAAGATTACGATAGATTTGGCAGCCCTGATTTACATATTTCCTTCGATGTTATTGTTTTAGTATCTCTCAGCAGGTGGGACATTCATCTAATTACGAGGAGAGAAGTCTTGGACATGGTCCACGGGCGTATACGAATCGCGTAACGAGTTTCTCTTCTCAGAAGGGTCAACATCCTGCTTTTAGCACGTCTCTTATGACGATCTACTGCAAACATTTAGAAGTACATTAGAAGTACGAGAGCTAATTGAGTCCCTTTTGAGAAGCAAAGCGGTTCCGCTTAAATTCATTCTTGTCTGACGGCTCATCAACTGATGGACGTACCACTTTCTTCGCGTCAGCTACCGGCGCCGCTAATTAACTCCTTTAAAATTCTGTTTCATGTATTACAAGAGCTCTTTGTATGTTATAAAACTATTATTGACAGTTCTGCAGAATCGACAGATAACAATTTAATATTATGAACAAAATTAATTGCTTAAATTCGATTGTCTATTCATACTTTTCACATAAGCTTGTAACTTTTTAAATTAGTAAAATTGATTATTTATATAATAACAAATAATTATGACAATTGTATGTATAACTGTAAAAATGAAAGAAATTAATTTAAATAATAGAGAGAGGGAGAAAGAAAAGACATAATAATAAGATATATACTATATATGTACTAAAACAAAGAAATAACAATAAAGATTTCTTAATAATCATAACAAGAAATTAATAAAAAATTATTCATGAATTTCTTGTCTAAATCTTTAGTTTTTGTGTATAAGTAACTTTATAAAATTTGGGAAAAATTAGGTAGGAAGCTAAAATGTTCTCTAAAATGGCTGTATAAAATATAATGTACCTAATGAATATTAAAATGTATTAATTAGTAACGACTTTTATTTAAAAATTCGCAAGTAGTTCTTTATTTTGGATTTTGATGAATTTTAATGTGTCCTCAAAACACATATTAGTCGCAAAAAAATTATAAAATAGTTTAGCTGTTTTTTTTTTAAGTATAATTTCGACGAAATAAAGAAAACTATATAAAGAAAACTATGAAAAAAATTCTCTCCCTAAATATTTTCATACTTTTAAACTATGCAAATATTTTCAAAGTTGTAAAAATTTATGTAAAAAATATATACATTATAAAATATACAAAAATATGCATTATAAAATGTAATAAAATATAACATTTATAATATTATTTAAAAAATAATATTATAAAATAATATTTGATATTGAATTGATTGATTTCAAATATTTGATTTAAAAAATAATATGAAATAATATTTGATAATTTTATACTAATAACAACACACAATCTTTTCAAATAATTATATAATATATTATATTCACATATAAAAAATAAAATATTTTGATAAAAATAGGCATATACATATTTATGTGTTTTGGTAAAATAAAATTTATTGATATAAAATTTAAAAAATTGATATATGTAATAGAAATTAAATTTAGATTCTTTAGTTTCATTCAGAATAAAATGCCGTTAAGAATAAAATTCAACTACTTTACAAATTTCTTATAGTCAATTAATTACTTTCTACACAATGAAATATTTAAATAACGGACGTTTCTTTTTCTCTTTCTCTCCCTCTTTCTCTCTCTCTCTCTCTCTCTCTCTCTCTTTCTCTTTCTCTTTCTTTGCAATTTATTGATCAGAATGTATCATACAGATGTTTCTTTCAACTCCCGCGTCCTCGAAATCAGGCTATGTTCGCATTTGACGAGATCATTTGACATTAAGATCACGTTGGCATTATTTACATATATGTATATCCTAATGCACGATGCACACGAAGGTCTTGTTTGCGACATTTGCAATATCGTTCGGCATCTTCAAACATACTCGTTTCCCTTGACACACCTCAAAGATGAATCCACGCATTGTCGCGGACATCCTACATACACCTACGTATCACATATTATTAGCAATTTCTGATGATTACTATAAGTGATAGAAGAGAAATATTTTTATTTTATATTTGATAGAGATTTTAATCTCCTAAATTAGAAAAAAATCTATTCTTAAAAGGATTAAAAAACATTATCTCTTCGCTTGTAAACATCGAATTAGTCGTATATAGCTTGCAGAAAAAAATCAAATAGCTCTCTCTCTATATCAAGAATCATTGATCTTTATGCACGATTTAAATCAGCTTGCCATCCGCATACATTGCGATATGCGCTTTCACAGCCACATTACTTCCGCCGTGGTGAAACTTATATTGAAAGAGCTCTGTGCATCGAGTTTAGAGCTATTGTCGTTTTGATTATATTTAATGATTGCACTTAACGCCACAAGGAAAGCGAGAAATGTTGACGAAGATTTTTGCAATCGCATAATATTGTATAATATTTTATTTTCTATCCGCAATAATGTCATAAAGTGAACAAGTGTAAAATCGTGAAAGCTGAATATGAAAATGTAAGAGAAAATGTACACAATAACATCAGATTATGTATTGTTAGCACTCAATATTTTGCAGAAGTGAAGTCAGATCTGATGTTACTTAATGTTAGGAATCGAGAGGTTCTAACGAATCAAAGTGAAGCAATAAATGTAACTTTATTTATCGTAACTTTATAATTGTAAATAGATTTAACATTAGTATAAAATTTTATTTTGGCTCTTCGTTTGTTTAAAATTAAAGCATTTTCGGCAAACTTTCAAATTTTTCTCTCATCTACTTTATTAATTAAATTTTTCTATGAATTAAATTAAGTTAAATTAATTAAATTACCGATTGAATATAATTATTGATTAAACTTTCCTCTGAAGATAAAATCAAAAGTTTTTAATAGAGATTTATCGCCCTCTTAGCTGACCTCCCGGAATACTTTATAAACGGAAATGCACTTGCATTAAGCATGACAAATCGTTGTCGCATAATTACAGCTGAGTCGCCATCGCTGCGCGACGACATAATTATTCTCGACTGTATGATTTAATTGTTCAGGGCAATCTCTCCACGTAGAGAGATCTCTCCGTTATCTAAAATTCACGGATAGGAATAGCATGGAATTTTTATATTACACAGCTGAGAGAAGATTATAGATTATAGATTCTAACATTATTAATATGTCAAAGATATTTCAAGTTTCAATATTCGCGTGATCTGTCAATAGTGCTATTGCAATATTTTCGCCGCGAGACACATGAAATAAACCTCTGATCTTTTCTTAAGCGAACCTTAATGGAGATTAAAGAAGTATACGTATAGTTGAAAGTTTTTTTTTTCTACACACACGATACCGTTAAAAGAAAGCTTGTTGTAGGGAAAAATCTTCACATCTGTTTGTCTTCCTCATTTATTTTTTGGAACGCGGAATTCTCGCCTCTTTATTATGCTTTAAAGGCGTTATGTCTCTTTGGCACAATTTTCTCAGAACGTAAAAAATGTCGAAGAAAACATCGCGAAATAATTTGTCGCAAATCATGTTCTTTCTAGCGTTTTATGAGCGATCTCGTTGCTCAACTATGCTTGAAACTATGCTTAATAATTCGCGACGCGTTCGGAAGTACAAGAATCAGCGCAAAATATAGCTTACTTTCGGTAATACAACTACGTGTTGACTTTCGAGTATCTCTGGCAGATCGAGACTCATCAATTTCCGCTAAAACTCGTTAATTGTCCTTGAAATTCTTACAATCCATCCGAAGACAATTTAATGTCCGCAAAAAATATTGAATTTCGCCTAACGAAGATGTTTTTTGGAATCTCGAATTTTCGATGGTAAAGGTGTAGCCAAGAATAAAGATGAATAATATTATCCAGGATTAGAATGCGTGGAATAAAACATAGCTAGATTTAAATGAGCTGTTAAACTTATAATAATACTGCTTCTAAGTCAGCAATGACTAACTTTAGACTTTCTATTATGATTTTCGTACACATAAGTGTGTTAATATAATTTAAAAATTCTTTAAATTTATTTTATCTTTATTATCTTTATTCCAAGAGAAAGAAAGAGAGAGAGAGCAGTATTAAAAATGCAAATAAAATAGTGGATACATATTGTATAATTTATATAAATATTTTTTTTTTAATTATTACATGTTTCTCAAATTTGGAAAATTTTTTCAATAAATAAATTAAATAAATTTATATAAATTATAATGAATACAAAAAGGGATGTTCATGTAATTGCGCGTAAGATATCTTATGATAAGTTTAGATATCTGTGAGTATAACATTTTTTTCTCACGATATTCAGAGAGGATGTCATTAATTGATTTGACTGGATCGACTGGTTATCAACGCAACTCGAAGCTTTCTTGCATTCCTGAAGTGAAAATGGAGAAGCGGTGGTTCGTTACGACCCGAAATCCAACTCCGGCATTCGTCTTTATTACGCTTGTTTCTCTCAATTGTCAATTATCTTTTTATCGGCTCTCATATGATATTTTATAAACAGATTTTTGCCGCAAATAATGACATTGACATAAAACAATGCTTCATAATTCATTTTGTTATTGACGTTTTTAGCGCCACTATAGATACTGCATCTCATTTACAAGGTATTATAAGTCATCGATTAGAGAATTTTAAAAGATATGAATAATATGAATAATAATGATAATTGTGCACGAAATAAAAGTGTTACGAGTAAAAGAACAATTACAAATATGTATTGTCATGTAGACAATTCATTTAAAAAATGTAATTGTTTTTCGTAATTAAATGTTTATCGTAATTAAATGTTGCAGTGTATAATTTTGCGCATTTCGTATACGATAAGTTTTATATTTGCGATATATATATATATATATATATATATATATATATATATACACGTGTAACTATATTAAATATTCTTTAAATACATAATTAAATGGATAAAAAAAAATAATAATCCCTAAAACTCTCTACTGTTGCTGTAATATTTTTTATGATAGATCCTTCAGTCAATTTATTATTCATTTCTCAGTAAAAATATTAGAATGAGTTACTATATTTATTAGAACTTCTAATTATTAGTATTATACAAAAAAATCAAACATTTTAGCAAAATTGAAATATCTTATTTTAAAATAATATCTTGATACATTCTTCATTTTTTTCTAATAAAATTAAATTTATACAAATATCTTACGGATAAAAACTTTTAGATTTTATACAATTATACGAAAAAAATTGATTTTTTACTTTTTGAAACTTGTGTCAACAGAAAGTTCTATATTATTTGCCGGTTTTTAATTGCTACTTGTCGCTAAATATTTCAATACTTTAGAGAAAATAAATTCCATATTAATTAAAAGAGATAGAGAAAGAGAAAAAGAGAGACAAACTGTAATTATTAAAATATGAAATATATATAAATATTAAGAGAATAAATAAAAGAGAGAGAGAGAGAGAGAATATCAGCCATTACATATTACATTTAAACATCGTTATATATTAACTCCTGTTACATTTAGCGTCGTTACACTTAGCCGTCAAATTATCCATTTTGTTTCGCCGACACCTTGTTAATTAAAAATTGCGGTACGCTTCATCGCCTCGATTTGATCGCGTGTAATTATTGTTGGCGCGTGTAACGTGTGTGCGGCGCGTGTGCGATAATTGGTCAGCTGCTTGCCCATCGTCAGAAAGTCCGTTGTGCATCCATAAATTCTCCGAACACACGTTCGCCGTAGAATAACGTCGACCTACTTATAAACTGACTACTTTCACTTGCGAGGACGAGGTAGGTACGGATGCACAGGCGGAACGTATTTCCGAATAACACACCTCTCTCCTCTCGGTATTTCATTCTTAAAAAAATCCAGTTTTTATCCTCATTTTCGTTATTTTTACAACTTTCGCGTCCTGTTGTTTGCTTACGCATAAAGACGATGTGGATGTGATTAATCGTGGTGATACACGCGTTAATATAAAAATCAGTTCTCATTTATTGACATTTTTCGTATTTTTATTGAGAATCACTAAATTACACAATGCATTGCATGCACGAAATTATGTGTTAATTATTGTGGAATAATTAAACAAAGAAGATATTAAATTTCTTGGATATATAATTTTGATGAGTGATGCGTAACTAATTTTTAATATACCGTAATGTCTCTCTTATTTAACTATATAATTATCTATTATATATAATTGATGTATTAATGTATTAATATATTATTACAACGATCATTATACGTATGTGATCGGATAATTATAACGTTTTTTGTACTCTTGCCATTTCATGCATAAAGTCACGAATTTGCATAACGTGTAAATATTAATGCCATAAATCAACGAATGCGAAATTGATCGCGTGTAGCTGTAAGTGGTTTTTCAGGCTTCCTAGACGATCATTAACAATCGATGGTCATGCAGTCCTTTTTTTTCACAGCGCTAAATATCTCACGAAGACCGTTTCTTTTTGCGATGTCATCCGCAGTCCTGTTAATTTGTAAAAAAAAGAAACATTTTTTCGCTTTATATTATTTTTACGAATATATTGATCAGCGATACGGAACTAAAATGGGTCATTTACCTAGTAGCCAAGTTCCACAGGACATTCTGCAGAATGTTGGATTGCGGCTCGTCGCCAGCCAGAATTAATTCGCAAATAGATCGATCTTCGCAGACGGTCGCTGATTGTTCGTCGAACGAGCGTGCCTGTTTGTGTTCGATCGGCAGGTCGGCGACCCGCAGTTTAGAGAGGACAATGCTCGGCTGGCTGGAACGAAATTTATTCATGATTAAAAAATATTAGCGAGTAGATGCAAGAAGAAGCGACTCACGTTGTCGTGTTGCTGATTTGCACAACCTTGGGCGCCAACGCGAATAGCAGACCCAGCGGCAATAAAGTTCCGATCAGATGAATGATCTTCTTCCAAGAACTGCAAATGATACATTTTGTTTTATATTTAGCATTCAATTTTTATGCAGAAGCCATTAGATATAAACATTGCTTAATCAATTTCTTAAAATATCCTATTTATTTGATCTCCTTAAAAACTCACCTTTTCATTTGCGGATGAGTCATCGAGTGTGGTTTTTCCATATATTGTATATCGTGATACTCGTCACCCGGTTGATAAAACGTGTACGGGAATTTGCGCTTCCTCGTGTAAGTAGATTGCTGAACAACCAAGACGCCGTTACTCTCGGGCTTTTTTATCATCTCGAGTGGGGCCTCTTGCATCGGCTGATGAGGGTTCTGATTTTGACTGGTGTAATAATTGATGACGTACGGAGGAGATCTTGAGAAATCGAAGTAAGCATCAGTCGATTGATGATCCGTCATCGCTTTGCCGAAGATCGTTGATGTGTCCTGCGGCTTCTTCAAGAAAACCGTTTGATCGAAGAATACATGTCCGACAGTGGGCTGTTCATGCGGCGACCCCGAAACGACCTCTGTAATCGCCTGTTGATCGTTGAAGGGATGATGGATACTCGATGGTATCTGAATATCATTTTGGAACTTAATTCTGCCCGATCGCGTCGCTTCATCCACCAGACTGGAAACACCTTGATTCTGCAAGACATCTTGGAATTGTTCATGTTGCGCATCTAGATGAACACTGTTCTCGAATCTCATGTGTTGCACGTTGTTGAAGGGATTTTTTCGACTCTTCGGCTGCTCGATCTCGCCTAAATGTATACTGGGTCTGAAGACGTTGGAATTGTTTTGAGAGAGAGTCTCGAAAACGATTGGCGATGTTAATTTTTGACTATTATTGGTGACTGGTGCAAGCGTTGTTGTTTCGTGACCCGAATACTGATCCCCTACGGGGGTTTCCTTAAAAGAGACTTTTTCGCATATTATTTCGGGTATCTCAGCAGTCTTCGCGCATGCAAACACAATGAGCAAAAGATGAAACAGCAGCAAGTGACGTTCGGAGATCTTATGCAACCGCATGTTTGTCGATTAAGTCAACGGTCAGTGCAAATGGAGTGGCGATGACGAGCGACTATTGAAGACAGCTGTTTCCATTGCGAAGAATCCGCAACTGAAGGATTCGGTACGACATACTGTGACTTTAACTCGCGAAGGCAAGAGTTACCTTAATGAGGGCACTAAAAAGCGTGAATGTGGGAATAGTGTGCCTTAATCATTGTCCGTACTCCAATTGTCGTCGACAAAATAAGTGTTGCGATGTTTAGTTCCAGCAAATTTCACGATGGTACGGTGCATTATGCCGTAAATGCACATTATCGCGGCGATGAGATAGATGTTTTCGAAAACAATTTCACATAAAATTAATTATTAATCAAAGAGGAAAAGAGATAATATATTTATTATTATTTCTCACTTCTGTTTTTCAATTTTATTTCTATTCTTTTTTATATTTATTATTTGTATACAGAAAAAAATAATATAGATTAATTACAATCGCGAGATCAAATTAAAGTCTCTGACTTTTATTTCATTAAATATTGTAGAAAGAAACAATTTATAAGCACAAATAATTCTGAAGTATTTATAAAATTATCCCTATAAGATTAACTTTTAAACTTTTTATCGAGATATACAATACATATGCAACATTTTATATATTTTATATATTTTTTATATATTTTATATATTTCACCCTTTTTATAAAAGAAGATTCAGATCGAATGAAAGCAAGTGAAACGTTTGATGGATTGCTAAATTGCGTAATTAAAATAGAAGACATTCCTTGCTTTAGAGATACTCGTTGAGTACAAGTGTAATGAGCGGAAGGGGTGAAAAGACTTTCTAAGCCAAGTTTTATCGCTGAGCGGTGAGAGTCTGACCCTGTTTCACGGCGAGGTCATTTCAATATGTTCTATATATGCATGCGAGACATCTTAGAACTTGTTTTACAAAACAGAGAAAAGTTTCATATAATCCATTTGTTAAACAATTATTCCTTCCTTTTAAATATTTTTTGTGTACTTGCTTCGACTTGTGTGTGCTCACTTGATTCACGTACAATAGAATTCGAATCTATGATCCATTATATAAAAATAAAAGCGATTGTTATCAGTGAGAGATGGCAATCAAACAAACAAGAGAATTTACACGAAACGTAAAAAATTCAATTTATTAAAAAATCATTTATTAAAAAAAAGTTTAATATAATAATAACTAATATAATAAAAATTTATTAATATAATATAATAATAATTTATTAATAAAAAAGTTTAATTTAATAAGAAACAATAATTAACTATTTCGATAATATAACTTGTTCTTTTTATAATTTTCCATTAAAAATTTTGTTATAATTATGCTTGTACATCAATTTCAGAATTCGTGTCATTTCCTTTGCTAGTTATATATCTACTTTTCTTGAAACTTTCTGTTATCGCACGAATTCTCAGGATCTAGGCTAGATTTCATCTAGGTACCCTTTTCACCCCTTCCACTTCTACCCATATCGTTCTCGCCATCATGACTCTCCCTCTGGTATGACCGACAATGAAAGTAGATGTTTGCCGCACTCGCGCGAACCATTCTTCCTTTTTTCCATTATCATCGTAGTCGTTTTCGCGGTTAGCTACGCGGTTAATCTAAACCGACCTAATTCCGGTTTTGAGTAGGCCACGTTAACCACGCCGTAACCGGCATTGGAAATAAGAAAAAATCCATCGCACATCTCTGCAATTCCGAAAATGCACGATCTTATCTACTTCACAATAAAAGAAAAAAATTGCTTTATACAATTATTAGTATTCTTAAAAAAAGATTTGCCATTATCGAATAATTGTTAAATAAAGTTACGAATTATTTTCTTTAAATATTTCAAAAAGCATATATTTTATTGCAAATTGAATTTTGTTTAATATACGTAAGTATATTATTTTAAATTGTTAACAAGCTTCAAGAGAAACGAAAAATCGAAATAAAAATATTTAAAATGATGCAACGTTTTGATGAGACACGTTTTATTAATTTTCTTTTAAAATGATAAGATAGTGATAGTGCACTACGAAAATTGAAGGAAACATGTAACCGCCGATAGAGAAATACGGGAAATGAAATCGTCTGTTTCTGGGTCGGCGCTGGGCAAAAAATTCTAGATCGGTGAAAATCTGGCAGAAGAATCGGAAGCTGCTCGTAAAACGGAAACTGTTAAGATGAATTTCACTCGCGCGACGAGCAAGAATCGTCATAAACGAGAAAGAGGTATGGGAGGGGACGGAAAGAAGAGGGGAAGGGGACACGAGGGATAAAAACGACGGAGGTTTCTGGGCCGCGAAAGCGCAAAAATCGGTAAACGACCGATTCTACGTTTGTTCGTCCGATACTCGATCCTCGCATCTGCATCGAAGAAGGTTAAATCGACAATTGTCGAAGCATGAAAATCAACGATGGCTTTCTTTGTCCTTTATGATGTCCTTAATTGTGCGGTCATTCAATCAGAAACTCCATTTCCTCTATGATTATAGTACGCGTGCATTTAATTTGATATGTATAATAGAGTGCAAATAAATATATGTTAAATAAGTAATTTTCTATTCACCATAAGAAATTAATTTTTAATTATATTATAATATAATATAATAATATATATAATATTATCTCTCAAATATACATATCAAATATATATATATATATATATATATATATATATATTTTTTTTTTGCAATTAATTGTAGCAAGTATATACATAATTATGATATAATTTAATTCAAGAAATAAAAAATCACTATAATTTATAATAAGATTATAGTAATATATCAATATTACTATCGAAGCGCGTTTTTATAATAAATAAAAGAAAAATATATATGAAATTATAATATCAAAAAGTCTGAAAAGGGAGAAAGTGAAAGGAATGTTTCTTTTAATATTTTATTCACAATTCTGTTGGAATCTTATCTCTCGGAAATTAACAAATAAAGTAAAGAATTGATCTCGAAAAGACTGAAACGACCCAAAAGTTCCTCCAGCACGTCCGATCGCTTTAAAGTAACCGAAACTACTCCAAAGTCGCACCTAGATGAGGCCACGAAGAGAGAGCATAACTCGTCGTCATCGCCATGGAACGTCAGTTTCTGCCATGTTTAAACGGTGAAAGTAGCTTTTTGACAAAACGTAAAATCCACGTGAAAATGACACTGTCACCCATCTGGATCTAGCCAGAGTCAGAGCGACGGACGCAGTTCGGTCGTCGTGTCGTCACCCGCTGATTGTCACGAGCGCGCTGTAATTAGCGCGTGACGAGCGGTCTAGGTCTGTTTTTCATCATTGTATTGCTTTTAGTTGTCACCTCCAGGCATTAGCCAGGAAAGGATGGCAATCAATGAATAATACATGAAAACTATTGGCGATTGACTCGATTTTCTCTGTCAATTACGGCTCTATTATATCTTCTTTACCCTCTTGATAACCGTTCGCGCTACTGACACGGCAAAAATAATCCCGGTGATTAAATCGTCGCGAGAATGGTTAAAAAACACAATTGTTTCGTCTCGTTCGAATGCATTCAGTCGTGTTTCAAGTTATCAGCTAGATTTCTGCGATGTTGTAAGTGTGTCTGATTAGAGATGCTGATAAGTGAGAAAGCGCATTGTAAATAACTTGTCGAAGTGATTGTTTTAACATACGGGCGGATCGATCGAGAGAATTCGTTTGTAACAATAATAGAGGTGTTCTGATAGGAGAAAACATAGGAATGATTGAGAAGTTTATCTGTGATCAAAATAAACTTGCCATTCGATGCCAGATTTTTAGAGCATTCAATATATGTTTGTGTAGTATTTTTAGAGTATATTTTAATACGTTATTATCATAAGTGCAATAGATTTGACTCGAGAAGTTCTCTCGAAAAATTATATAGATAACGATCATCGACTTATATGTGCAGTAAAATTCAATATATGTTTCATAAATCTAAGATCCTACAATTATACATGTAAATAAGAAAATATTTATCAATACCTAAGCATATCACAATATTTGAAATGTAAATAGAATTGAAACGATATTTCAACCTCGATTGGATTTTCCTTCTTCATTATTTTATACCAGTCATTCATTACTCGTTATTTTTACAGAAATGCATGGACAAAAGCAAAATATTCTAAAGTAAATAAATAAATCTTTGAGTAAAAATAGAAAGAGAGGAAATATTTTGCATCCACTTGATATCTACATGAAGCTTAGGAAAGCGAACACTTTAGAAACCGCTATCTTAGTACCGTATAACATCCAACAGTACCTCGCGCAAAAATATAAGCATCATTCACTTGTCGGAGACCCGTGATGGGCTCATCGATCATCGATCGTAGACGATGACCTCGCCTCCTATTGTGTCCATTGTATTCCAAGAACGTTATCCAAGAGGAAAGACCTCTGAGGAACTATTCTGAGGCAAGAGAGAAAGAAAGAGAGAGAGAGAAACCGCGTCGATGGAGAAAAAGAGAGAGAGAGAGAGAGTCCCCGCCTGGGTGAGAAGGAGAGACAATCCGGCGCCCGTTCTCCGAGTTGACCAAGTCGAGAAGTAAGGAACAGTGCATAACAGCAGGCCGCGAAGATCGGAGGAAGATGCAAAATGGACCAAGCATCGACCAAGTGGGGATCTGGATTAAAAGCAAACGAGGGCAACGTCTCGGCAACAGAGCCATCTCGGACCTTGAGGAGTCGAGGCCGCGCTATCTCCACACTTCCGCTTTTCCGTTCGCATTCGTCGTAACTCGTCGTAGTTCTGTCGTTGTTGCCGGCGCGGTTGGTTCCCTGTAACGGGTCTCCGGAAGCAACAAGTGGCGCGGACCTCGTTGTTCATGTAATTAAAGACGATTCGGACGACTAATATCAACACGGTCAGTGCGACGCATTGTGAACGCGAATTATTCTCTATCGATGCTTATCACGATAAAGAGTAGAATCGAATAGAATTGAACAGACGATGAGGAATTAGGGAGTGGAGCCGAAAAATGACAGTGATTTTGACAAAAATAGCAATTTTCAACTATTTCCTTAGGATCCAGTTCGCTTAAATCGTTTCGTCCCCCTATTAGTCTCTCTATTTTTAATTATCAGACATTTTATTAAATATTCCTTTTTCCGTTCTTTTATAATTTTTATAATTATTAATACGCAGGATATATTACTTTTCTTTTTAATTAAAGATAAGGTCTTGCAAACTGCGTAAACAAAAATAAAATTAGCATATTATATTGTACAATAAATTATAAAAAAAATTATTAGAATGACTGATAAAAATGGAGATTTTTAATAAAATTCTGTACGATGTACGAAATAAAAAATCTTCGTGTTTTAGAGATGACGCCGACAGGAGCGCTTTATCTGCTCCTGACGATCTTGACGATCTTAGATGGATCGAAATGCAACACGAGATACTTCGTAAAAATGAGGACGAATGCATCCGACATGTTTAAAACGAAAGCCGAAAATCTACGGATTCTTCAAGATCCGATAGCGATCACGCCGAATTCCCTGTACGATAATGAAGAAAACGAGCATCAAGTCGAGGACGAGAGAATGACTAAGGAAATATCGAATGATCAATTTAATCGGAGAAATTCCTTCGTCGAGACTTCGACTTTCAATCCAGATGTACTCAACAAGTTTCTCGAGGAATACGCGAACAAAATAAAGAGCACTACCGAGAAGAGTTTCAAGTATCCTTTCAGAATCGTAAAACCACCTGCAGAGCCGCTTGTCCTCGAAATCGACAACGAAACCGTCGAGACCACAACCAGCGAAGAGGATGAAAAATTTGATCAGAATTCAAGTACTATTTCAGAAGAGAATGATGCGGTAAGACAGAAATAATAGTAATATAAGTTCTAAGTTAAAATAATAATCTATAATAATTTATATTTTATTTTTTCCACGAGAACTTGAATATGAAATAAATTTTATAAAGAAGAGTACTAGCATAAAGATATAATAATATTCTAATTCAAAAGTTCCATTATAATTTGCATTTTTCCCTGAGGATATATTAATTAAAAATAATGCAAAAATAATAGTGTGTAATACACGATTAGTAAATTTACATGTTTATAAAGTACATTTATATCAAATATAAATATAAATATCATTTTTAATGTGTGATATGTAATTTATCACTGCGTAATAAAATATACGTTGATGAATTTCCGTTGATGAATTGTCTCTCCCGACTCTTAGTTAAGCGAGGCACTGAACGACACTGTGAAGAGGAACAAATATTACGGTACAAATACTTATGAGGACAGGAATGGCTGGGTGACGTTAGAAGCAATTCCATGGTCTAAGAGCAAAATTTCCAAGTGGCAGGCCAATCCCAGCACTCAACGACCTTGGCCAGAGATAAAACCGTGGGATAAACCGAGCATGAAACCATGGGCCAGTGACTATACCATCAGACCCACTTATGAAAACAACAAACCGTGGTAAGTACCGCAACCGTCAATTTTCCTTTCACTATACGATGCTACATACAAGTTTGAAAATAGGTTTCGTGCTCATTACGAGAGATATATACTATTAGCATATTTACGTAGCCAATTGAAACTTTCTTGTTCGCGAGTTTAAAGTTTATCGATATTTTCTTTAACAATACAATAATGTATCCAGAAATATATCAAAAAAATCTCGTAGATTATTCATTTTTCACTTGTGCGGTTTAATTCTTATTTACACAGAAATTTGTATAAAAATAAAATGCAGATTAATTTTTAACAAATTATCAAAAATAATCTTTAAAGAGAAAAAAGACATCTAATTAAATATCTACTTTTTTACATGTCGAAATATTTTTTGATAGAATAAATTTCTAATAAGTGATCGAATTTTTAGGTACGACAAGTCGAAACCCAATTGGTCCGATAACAATGAGAACCCGTATCAGAAACCGATTTCCCGTCCTTCTTATCATTCCGGCGACGTGGCACAAAAGTGGCCATCAGAGAAACCGTATTGGAACAAGCACGAAACTCATCGTCCAAATAGCGACATCATCACGGACGATAGACCTGCCAACTTCCCCAACACTTGGTCCAGGCCTCAGACGACTTCGTATCAGCTTATCGACAAGTACACGGAGAAGGATCAATCAGGAGACGGGAGCGAATGGCACGATTACTCATCTAAATATGATCAAAATCGACCCACCATAATCACCGAGAGACCAAACTTCTCGCATTATCAATACGTGAATAATCATCCACCGAATCATCCGGCGAGCGGTGATGGTCAGTGGATCCTTCTGTCAACGAACCGCGGATATTCCAAGTCGAGACAGAGATCAATCAAGATCGATACGGTAAACACTCCGGAGGCACTCCAGGCGGTCAACACGACGAATCGCGGGAATAAACAAAACAGGCCTGCACTACCCGTGATAACTTCAAAACGTCAGGTTAGGCTAGATGATTAAAGAGATGGAGTAAAATTTATTCTAATTTAATGTTCTAATTTAGATTTAAATATCTTGTGTGTCCCTTTTTTTTACATGAATCATCTTCTAAAATTGGTAAATCGACATTAATCAAGGTTCATAGAAAATTGGGATCAGTATTCAACATATCAACATATAATTTTGCGACGTTAATTATTATTGATTCGGATTCATTAATAAAAATATTATTTAGATAGCTGCTTTATGAAAAATCGTTTACCTAGGTCAGATTGACGGTGTTGCCGTCGATCAACGGCACGAACACGACGACGTCTCACGGAGGTCTTCTGGAAGTCGAGAAGACGTTCAAGAGCGTCGACCAGAGTCGCAAGGAATACGAGATGGGAAAATTGACGACCGAACCAAGTATCCCGAACAAAAGACCGATCAGGCACACTTTGAGCGGACAACCGTCCAGTTCGGCAGTCCTGGCAGCCGTCGGCGCAGGTATAGCTGTAATAAATTATAAATTATAAAATATATGTATATACTTGACAGATTTATATTTAAGTTGACATAATAAATTTAAGTGGAATATATTGAAATTCTTTGATGTTTAAAAAGAGAGTTTGCAAACATATTAAATAATTAATAAATGTTAATTTAATGGTATGAAAAGTATATTGATGTAAAATTGTAAGAGATAATGTTGTAATTTCTCTTATAAAGTCTCTAAAATAATTGCTAATATTTATATTTTCTTAATATAATAATATAAAAGTTAATTAGATTCTATCTTTTTATCCTTGTGAATTTTTTTTGAGCTATACCATAAAATCTATTACCATAAAGTTTCGTCATAAATTATACATTATATTTATTATGTCAACGGCAATCTATTAATAAAAGTAAAGATTAAATTTATATAATGCATATTTTAAATTTAAATCTTAATATACAGAGTGTCATAGATTTTTTGTGACATCATTTAATGATAGAAATTATCTAGAAACGCAAATATAAAAATGTCGAGATTATAATAGTATTGAAATAAGCAGTATTTAAAATTGCTTAGATTTCACATGGTAAATCATGCAATAATACAATAGAAGATCTCCCAAATCTTAATTTTATTCTCAACATTGATTTAATTTTGTATGTATCATTATTTTGTATGTATCATTATTAGAAAAAAATTTCTTTGTGGCTCATCCATATCTAACTTTGTCTTGCAAAACTTTTCATTAATAAATATTACGAAAAATCTAAAACATTTTGCATCATTGTTTAATTTAACTTATTTTTATTTATTTAATTTAACTTATTTTTTATTAGTTTAATTTAACTTATTATATAATATATATAAATTGTTATACCTGTATGTTATACCTGTATGTTATACCTGTATACAACAGGTATGTTGCCGGCGACAATGGCAATGATGATACCGATGATGCTGGGCCGCCGAAAGAGAGATTTAAGACTGATGAATGGCTTCAGCAAATCCTACGATCTCCAAATGAATCTGCGTAAACTCGCGAGAGAATACAACACCCAAGAAAGAAGACCAATAGGACTGTAGATATTAAGGTAGAACAGGACTACTCGTTCAACATTTAAAAAATATTCATTAAATGCAAAATGATACGAAATGCAAAAGGTAGAGAATGAAACGCGACATGTATAAATCACGCTGAAGTTTCAAATGCGGAACAAAACATTAGAAATCTAAAAATAAAGCGATTGAATGAATAATTGGCCTATAAATTTGGTGCATTTTTGCGCTAATTATTCAGCTAGAATTTAAATAAAAATAGTTTCAACATGTATATGAGATTTAAAGTTAAGCATATATATACATAAATTTTGCAGACTATTTCTCGAGATATCGTATTAATCAGTTATGCTATAGATGTTTTAATAATGAATAATCGATACTTCTGTGCTTAAACAAGCAGCGTATAAATACGATCGATTTAAGAACTTCTATTGATGTTCTAATAGAAACAGCAGTGAATAGAGGAACGCGAAAACTATAAAGAAATTTCCGCATGTTTTTTGCTTTGCTCTCATATTTTGCTACTCCGCCTTGAATCACCATTTATAAATTATGTTTAATTGACAGTAGATGGTTTTATAAAAAATGGATTTTATAAAAAAGGAAAAACATAATTCATTTCGACATTTATCTATTCATGAATATTTATTATTCTATTCTAAGTTCGAGCAGACATCGTCTACGGCAGATATAAATTTGTAATTTATTTCGCTAATACATGTTGGTGCGCCAACATTTATTTGCAAGAGTTTAATTATATTATTGCGTAAGCGATCAAATTTATATTTATTGAAGATTGAATTGTCCGAAAAATTTTGCGGTCCGTTCAGTTTTCACATTGATTCGATGTGAAATAATTAGTAACTTCTCTATCAATAACTTTTCTATAAAAAATAAATGTTTTAGTATTTTTATGCAACGTAATATATATAGAGAAAAAAGAGCGTTTACAATCTCCAATATTTATTTACATAACTCATATCAGGGTATTATATAGAGAGAGAGTTTTACTTATTTATTTATTCATTTATATTTGTTTCATTATTTATTTATTTATAGAATACTTTACGGTATAAGTTGCCTAATATCGGCTCGTTCGTACATTTTTGCTCGCTCTTTGGCGAGACGAAATAAGAGCAGCACGCATACCAAATTAGTTATGTAAAGAGATTTTCAATAAAAATTTAATCGCGATTTTTTGGAAGAAAAAACGTTTATCGAAACCCTTCACCAAACTCCAGCGCTACTTTTGAACTTGAAGAAGTATATTTTTAAAACACGTGTCGTGTGTGCGCGCGCGAGGATCCGAAAACCGATATTAAAGCTTGTCATATTAATCAAACCCGTTATCGTGAAACCCAAATACATTGCATTGTCGTCGATCATCGATCCCCCGCGCGTCGAGCATCGAAGAGGATCCTGGCGAAAGATTCAACACTTTGAAGAGGAAGCCATTCGTTCGACGTAACAGTAGTTCGTGTTTCTCTTCATCGTTTTAGCTTTCTAAGTGAAAGGACGATCATTTATCGGCGATGCAAACAGATAAAAATGATCGTCCGTGAAATCGCGTCTCGAATCGACCGTAAAGATGTCGGGGAAGATGTGTGCTGCTTCTTCGCGTTTGCCGACCACCGTTACGAGGCTCTTCAGGATCGCAGTTATTCCGATGAATAATGTTTTGAAGCAAGCGCGCGCCGCATAAGATAGATCGGAAAATTCGCGTATAAATTATTATTAAAACAAAAACGTAAAATTTTTATCGCCAATTAATTTATCATCGCTCTTCCGAGTTAGTTATACACGATCACCCTCATTCCTCGCCGTTGATCCTCTTCTGTACGTGACCTAGATATCTCGCGAATCCTTCGCTGGCATGCTTTAGAATTGTCAAGCCCAGCCTGAACTTGATCTCAGCCACTTTCTTCACGAAGTTGAAAATACTGAAGCCTTCCGGGGGTTTCTTCGTGGTCGAGCTCTCGAACCATTCGACAGTCGTCGCTTCCGAGGTTTTCGGATTCGATGTTGTAGCGAAATGGATCTCCGAGGTGCCTCGATCGGAAGAAATTTCGGAAGAAGAGGTGCTTGAACCACCATCGTTCATTGGCTCGACGATCTTGGGAGATGATGTTACGCTTTCGGGACTATTCGTCGTATCTTTTTCCATATTTTTTACGGTGGTAAGAGTCCTCATAGTAGACTCCTTCGCACGCGTATTGACTTCCTCCTGCTGTCTTTTTTTTTGTCCCTTGAAATCTTCCACCTCGTTTTCCTCGCTATTATTCTTCGTCTTTTGCTGTTCTCCACCTGGCAATGCCGAATCAATGATATCTAGAATCTCGTTGCTCAAGTCTTCTTCCTTCTCCGCCTCCTCACGTTCCTCTTCCAATTCATGTTTCGACGGTATCACCTGTATCACCGAATCTCTCTTCAATCTCGAACGTTGGTCATCTTCGCTGGTACCAACGGAACGTTTGACCTTGAGAGATCGCGGTCCATGTTCGACAGCTACCGCGGTCGGCGTTATCTCGATTTCTTCATATCCATCGTCCGATCTGACGGTCGACGCTTCCACCTGATAATTATACACCTCAGCTGAGTTCGGTGGGAAATTGAAACCTTGCGCGATATCCCTCTCGAATTGCGTTTGCCCGATCTCGGTCGATACATAATTAACGCCATTCTTGCTGTCTATCGGCAAGACGGCCGCTTTCACATCAAAGGGATATTCTTTGGGTACGTTACCGACCACAAACTGCCGGTTCGCCGATCCCGCGGCTTCTACCACATCCAAACGCTTGTGATCGTAATAAATCGGAGTGGTTTGAGTCTCGGTATATCTAAAGTCCGTGTTCCGATACTTAACTGCCGGCTGGGTGTTCTCCATCGTTCTATAAATGGGCGATGTGGATATCGATGGATATCTCGCATCGGTCTTTTTCGTCGTCTGCGTATCATACGCACCGTCGTAATGCTGATAATGATAATAATTGCTATCCTTCACCCCCGGATACTTGCTCTCGTGATTCGTCATACCTTGAAATACCTTGGATAAAACCTCCTCCTCGCTCTGCCCGTAATTGCCGCCGTACTCGTCCAAATTATATTTGTAATTTGGCTCCACGTCGTAGTTTCTTCGAGAGATGGTACCGCCGAAGGGGTACAAGAAGTACGAGGCTAAACCGAGACCCAGACCTACCAGTGACATTACGCCGAAGCTAGGCATCACGTCGCGACTGAGAAAATTGTAGATTTGAGTGCTAATCGCTTTCTGCGGCTGTTTCTTTTTGTTCTTCGTCGCGTTTGCGATCTTTGTCTCGGGTGCGATCTTTGACTCTTGGATCGCGTTATCTAAAAAGATGTCATTCGTGGTACCCTCGCCAGTCTCCATCAAAGTAGAAACGATCGTTGCGACTGTCGTCGGACTTGGCGCTGCCGAAGTCGTGGATGGCTTGCGTCTGCGAACTTTGTTCTTCTTCCTCTTCGAATTGTGTCTCGGTCGTTTAGTCGTGGTCGACGTTGACGTTGCAGTCGTCGTTGTCGACGTCACTTCCATTTGCGTTTGCGTTTCTACGTTAATTTTTGTTAATTCGGGATTGAAGTCGAACTGTAAATCTATCTTGGAGCTACTCAGATTGTCCGTATCCTTGTCCACGATTTGCTCCATCTTGTTCTTGTCGATCTTCTCGATCTTGAGGACAGGCGCGTTCACTTTAATCGGTTCTATTTCAATCTGCGTAGTCTCTTCTGCAGGCTTCTTCAGCTGTACTTTCAACACGTTATTCACCTTCGTGCCGGTCGGCTTCGATTTTACTGGCACTTCCACAAGGTCGATGCCGAACAATTCTGTTTTAGACGCGATATCGGAAGCTGGGGTGGTTATAGCCGATGTCGGAAGTAAAGTAGTCGGAGATTTCTGATTGTCCATGAATACTGAAGCTTTTATCTTGGTGACAAATATCGGTTTTTCAGTGTTCTCCGGTTTGTTCTGCGGAGTCGTGATGATTTGAACCGGCTTGAAAGTCACCTTCTCAATCTTACCAGTTGACGCGGAAGTCTCGTTTTTTATTGTTTCAAATTTGACCGTGGTTCTTCTTGTCGTGGTAGGCTTCGGTCTACCCTGTTGACCTGATCTCGTCGGTTTTGTCGTTATCGGTTTAGAATGCGAAGTCGTTCTCGACGTAGTAATCTTCGGTTTAGAAGTGGTTCGCTGATTCTTCTTCGTCGTGGAAATGGTTGTCCAGAATGTTGTTTCGTTGCTCGCCAAACTGCTTAGAGTTGTGGTGCGAACTGCCTTTAAAGTCGTACCCGAGGAGGATTCCAATTCCGAATCTGAAGTAGCTTTCTCCGGTCTTTGAGTAGTTGTGATCTTTTTCGTGATCGTTGTAGTCGGTTTTTTCGTGATCACGGTTATCTTCTCGGTGGTTATAATGGGAGTCAACTGCGGTGTGCTCTTCTCTGACGTCTTATCAGAT
This sequence comes from Camponotus floridanus, assembly GCF_003227725.1. Classification (NCBI taxonomy): domain Eukaryota; kingdom Metazoa; phylum Arthropoda; class Insecta; order Hymenoptera; family Formicidae; genus Camponotus; species Camponotus floridanus. Next base: position 275,181 of record NW_020229859.1, on the reverse strand, counting down.
TGCGAGATCGTTTCCACTCTGTCGATCGACGAGCTTGGTCTGACTGTCAGTCGTACTTCTGTCTGAAAAGGTTGTTGTAACTTTATTTTCTCAACTTCCGCGCTCTTAACAGTCGTTGACGGTGGATTCAGCAGGATCCATGTGGAAATACCGCCGGTAGTTGTCGGATTATTTTTATAGGCGGTCATTAGCCTCGTGGAACTCATCTCTCGTTCGAGTTCTTCCTGAGTCATCGCCATTGCCTGGCCAGGGTGGCTATTCTCGAAGTAACTAAACTTGGAATTTATCGGCCTGCCGAAAATTAAACCAGTGGATTCTAAGTTACCGATTTCTGAATTGACTTCTTTTATGAGCGAAGATGTGTCGTTTTTCTCCGAGGACTTCAGCGTCGTAGCGATGCCATGTTCTACGGTGGTGAAGTCTTTATTATGCACCTTTATTACGTCCTGTGAATTCGTAACGTTGAGAAGTTGAGTGGCGACGGTTCTCAAGGATTGATCCATATATTGTAGATCCTTCAAGTCACGGGTGATATTTAGCTGCTCACTGAAATAAAATCCATTGTCAAATTTTATCAAAAAATGATCGAATAAATTGTTTCGCAAGATTTCGATTTAAATAATCACATATTGATACAACGCAGTCATATATATAATCACATTTATAAACGAAAATTGTAAAGAAGAAATATCATGTGATAATATCTAGTTATTTTGTGAATTTCTTTTATAATTTTATTAACCTTGAAACTTTTATTAATTTTATTAAAAGAATAAGCATATTATATAAAGATTTTAAAAAAGTCCTTGTACATAATAGCGTGTTATTAAACATTATCCTTACCTTTTATATGTAATAGCTAAGACTTGATTTTTCATACAGTAACAAAAAAAATTAGCACCACTATCAAGCACCACTACGCATGCAATTAAAGATAAAATGAAAAAAATAATATGGAATAAAGTCACAAAATATGATGCAGTTTCAAATAAATTATTATTTCTATCTCAGAGAATAAATCGATCAAATTAATTTTAATTGAAATTCTTTCAATCAAAATTCTCCAATTAAATTTTTTCTTCAGCATTTACATATCTATCATACTATGCTAATAATTTTCAAGTAAATAAAATGGATTAAGCATAACAATTTTTTTTAATTTTTAATAAAACTAATGCTCTTTCGTTAAACATTGATTTCAAATTTTAACAAAAAATTGTACTTAAAGCATAATTACATAAAAAATATACTATTAATCTTTTGTACTCTAAGCTTGATTAACTTTAAAAGTTTTAAAATATTTACTAAATTAATAACAAAATTCTCTTTAATTTTAATAAAATTTATACGGATAAGCAATTGTAAATAATTGAATTAGTTTAATCGATAATTTGTATTATTTCAGCATTTGTACTATGTTGATTTGTACTTGTTAATTTGTTTTTATTGAATTATTGTGTTATAAATGTAATTATTATATTATAATATGATATATTATAATATGATATATTATATTATAATATGATATAAGATTATTATATTAATGCCGTGTTGTTATATCGTGTATGTATGTGATACAACTTCTTTTTTTTGAAATATCAACTTCTCTCTTTATTTTTTACAGATATTATATTTTCAAAATGCACAATTTCGTATATTTCTTGCTTTCCACATAATTTGAAGTGTGTATATTAAATATTATAATATTTCCTTTACAAGTTTAGTTGATTTTCAACAATAATAGCAGGATAAGGGATCTAGGGAGATTGTAGATGTATACATATAAAAATAGGAACATATATTTTTATATAATATATACGAAGGTATATAAAATATATATTATATATTTATTCACAAGAATGTATTAATATTTACTTCAAATATTTTATTAATATTACATATTTGTTGGCACACAAATATACTGCAAATGCCCTAAAATGGTGTAAGCTTTTATTAGGCTTAAATACCGACACACTTAGTAGGAAGCAATGATTATAAAAAATTAAATATATATAAATATTTTATCAAAAACTTATATTAATTTATAGAAAATTTATATTTGCGATAAAAAAGCGCAATATATACTATATGTTCTACTATTGAACACATGGCTAATAATGATAAATAATAAAATACTGAACATATACACAGACATATATGTATACATATGTATGTCTTTATATATCTGTTAATCTTCTCCTTTTTTTGAACAGATTCATATTATATTGTTCATCTACGGAGTTATTTATATAAACAGAGAATATGTTTTCCTATCATACTATTTTTGGCAACAAAAGCAAAGCTATTTAATATCGCGTATAAAAATATATTATGAACTTATAAACGAACTCTTATATAATCATTAATTATTTTATTAAAATTATATCTATTATAGATTTCTTTTCACACACAAAAAAAAAAGAAGAGAAAAAAAGAAAAAATGAAACGGGAAAAAAGATGTGTGTGAAAGATATCATGTTCATAAAATAATAAATAAATTTTCTATTCATTTAATCATTATTATTATTCATCTAGATAAATAAACTTTGTTTGTACGAAAAAAATACTATAAATCTGACTTATCATTATATGTATATGCTATATTATGCGTTAATTATTAACGCATCCTCATGTTTTAAAATAAATGCATGTACTCTCATTCAGCTATATATATATATATATATATATATATATATATATATATATATCTTTTCTTCGCTTCTTTTATTAATCATATATCAATTTCAACTCTGGAAGGATATCAACACCTATGAAGGATATGAATCACTACACCCTTTCGAGTCCTAATAATTAATTCTAACGAAACCTGCTTATGCTTGCTTCATGCAAGTTTTACGCCATGACTCCTCTCTTCGAAATAATGCCACAAGTGATTTCGAAGAAACATACAAGCATTACGAGATCAATCATAAAATTAATTCATTTCCTGCGCTTCTTCCGTCTGCTTTTCCATTCGTTCAGACCATTGTACTTATGCACGGCTTGTTTAACGAATTCTTCGACATTCGGCCTGAACCTAATCGTTGTCGTCTTGTCCGCGGCGCGTCCGAAATCGATAACATTTGGTATCGCCCACGGAAAGACAATTGCGGCGACGCCAAGCACGCCAGCTGCCATTGCGGCGAACGGCGCTGCAGCGAGGCTGAAGAAACTGTAACCTAATGGATTTAATAAAGAAAAGTACGTGAAGACCGAAGCGACTGACTGCAACATGCCGCCTGGCGACATGTCGAAGTCGTCGTCGTCGTCGTCATCATCGGAAGAGGAGGATGATCCCGAAGAACCCTGCGACGAAGATAAACTACTAGTGCTCGGTAAACCGGGTCTAGGAAGATTCTGCACCGCGGGAAGCTGCAGGGAACCAGGACCATTGTTGGCCTGACCTGTCACAGAGCTCAAAGCTTGTCCGACCGGAGGCATATTTACGGAAGCCGGCGAGTTTATGGAACCGGGGTTTCCGGCAACGGGTGATTCACTTGCTAAAGTCTCGACAGCAGCTGGCGGAACAGCCACGTCATCACCGACAGGACCATCTGCAACCGAATCCGCCATCGCTTCCGAATTTGTTATCGGGACACTCGAGCCGAGCACGCTGATCTGAGTATTCTGAAATACTTCGACAGTCGACAGTTCTGAGGAGACAGGATTGTTTCCATTCAAGGTACTATCGGGATCTTTCTGGGAATCGTAATAATTATTTTGATCTGGGTGCGATGGGTCATACGTGCCGATCGGCGCTGTTACATAACTGTTTGAGGAATCCTGATGGGAAAGATCGTTGATCTGCCCATATTTATCGCTCTCGTTTGTATTACCGTAGCTCTCTGTCGGTTCGCTGCTTGGTTTCAACACGTTCGTATTCAAGACGTGGGAGTTGACGATTATATTCAGATCGGTACAGCTTTCTTTGCTCTGAATCGTATTGTTTACGTGGGTGTAAGTATTTATCGTGATGGTCGGGCAATTATGGGACGAGGGGAAAGTATTGGTCTCTTGTTTAGGAGGTTTCTCTTTATCTTTTTCTGACATTATATGAAGATTGGGTTGTTGATCTGAAGAAGAAGCCGCTTGAGTAGCAGATATCGTGTTTGGTTGAGACACTTTCAATTGTGTTACATTCGGTTCCTTCAGACCATCGTTTAGAATGTGGACCACCGTATTCTGCGTCACGTGTGTCGTGGGATTATAAACGGTTTTATTTTTTAGTAACATCGCGTCAGACCAGGAAGAAGGAGTTAGAATAGGAGAAAGATTCGCAGAATCTGTTGCATACTGAGGAATGGTTGGATTCGAATATTCTTCATAATAGTTTATTTCGTCGAATTTTTCACTCTGAGGCGTATCTTGAAGACTGACAGTTTCGTAACGATCGTTATCATGATTACTAACGCTTAGCGGCCGATTGGGTTCCAAATTTTCGTAAATCGATTCGAAGACTGAATCGACCGGTTTGTGAACATCGTCACTGTCATCCATAATGCGTGTGCTGTTCGGCGTGATCGTTGCTACCTTCAACCAATTGATGATTTTCTTTACGCTGGCATCAATAATCGGATCCGGATGATTGTAACCATCGTTCGACGACAAAATCATTGGCGTCTCATGGACATCGTGAAAGCCGGAGTCAGGATTTAAACTCTCCTCCAGGGACGAAGTGTACTTGTCGTGATTGTATATATTTTCAATATCCTTCAACGTTTCGTTTGGCCAGTTCTTCAAGTACGCGTTCTGTTGTACCGTCGTTGTACTACCGTATTCGTCTCTCGTTGTGTCTCCGTTGTCGACTCTCTCGACCTGACTCGACAGATTCTGAGCATGCGAAGAATGATGGTTCTTCGTCAGATGGAACGTCGCGCGATCATTTAAAGCAGGCCTCTTTGCAGCTGTTCGCGTCAAGTGGGTCTTCATCGACTCTCTCAGCTGAACATTGTCGTTATTTTTTATCTTCGATCTTAACGCGACATTGCTAGCATCTCGATTTAAAGTAGAAAACGGATATCGGAGCTTAACGAAGTTTCTATTAGAAGTTGTCGCGTGTCTGCGAGATACGTCATAACCAACTTTTGATTTCGGATTCGGCATCAAATTCGGCTGCGTCAGTTCTCCTGAATTATTCAAATCGTCGCGCTCGGCATCGATAACGTGGCGAAAAGAATCGGTTATGAAACCAGACTTTAGATTTTCGTGCAAAGTCACGATCGAATCCGTGCTTTTACGAATCAACTGATCTTTATGGATGGAATGGGTTGAAACAGCGCTTTCCCGAGGATTAATTGAGATCTTAGTTCTCGCTATATGCGAAGAAGGAATGTTCGAAACTTGCCCTGTCCTCCTAAGCAACGTATCATCTTCAATAATATATTTATTCGAAAACGACTCGGGCTTAGTCGAACCTGACTTCTGCCGATTTTTCGCGATAGAAATATCATCGCTCATCCTCGTCCGACCAGAGCCATGATTCATCAAGAAATTACTTCCTCTCGTCCGAGCGATTTCCAATTTATAATTTCGACTCGAAGACGCGTCAGATTTCGGTCTCTCTAAATCTTCGCTACCTACTTTTCCAGAATAATCAATCGTTCGATCAATCCCTAAGTCGGAGCTTTTATTCGATGCAAAAACAAATCTCGGTGAATTATTAGAAAAACCACCAGGCAAAAACCCATCTGATTTATTTGAATTTCGAACGGTGCCGGTCTTTGTGATTTCACCTAATACGTTCGTCCTCGAAAGACTCGAAGATGCTTTAAATTCAGACGTCGTCCACATGTCATCGATCTTGGAACGACGAGCGTTAAACGACGAGCGTGTTGTTGGAACGAAACCGCTCGCGCGTGAACCGATCGCGTTATGCTGGCGCGACAAATCGACACTATCGCGGAAATGTGTGATATATGACTTTCTATTACGTCCGGAAGTCCCTGTATACCTGCTATCGTCCCGAATTGTATCGTGCGTCTTGTTCCAGGCTTGAACGTCTTTCCATCCTGCGTCGCTCGATTCCGCTTGTGGTGCCAAATTTACATCATCTGAAAGGCGAAACAAAATTTTTTAGAGAGAAGAAAAACTTGCATTAAATAATTATCGATTAAATATTGGATGTGCTACATAAACAAAGCTTGCGACACTAATAATGTGCTAATTGTTGTCAATTGCAATAAAACTACTAAGCCGTGGCAATTTCCAATTGCTGCAAGTTTAAGTAAATGCTTCCGTCTTAAGAAATTCGATTTTGCAAGAAAAACATTATAGACGCATGACGAACAATGACGTAATTGCGATAAGAAGGACAAATTGCGATTCGACACGCTACAACAATATATAATTGATGCTATTGGGAAATTACATGTTTGATGCGTCGTTTTCTCTGTAATGGAACGTTGAACGAAGTCCATTTTTTTAAGAAATGAAAGACTCTTTATTAGAAATAGTAGGGAAATCAATCATTGAAAATAATCATCATATGTAAATTGCACGCAAATTTGTGAAATTAAAATCACAAAGTCAGAATTATTATATCAGTTATCAAGACCTTATTAATTAATATTATTATATTAATTAATTAAATAAATTATTAATGTAACATTATTATATTATTATAATGTAACAAAAATAATCATAACGTGACAGTTTTTGAATATATATATGTATAACAACTAGCAAAAAATATTATATTAAGTATAATATTAAGTAATAATTGAAATACATTTATTAACTGTCATATATTAAATTATATGAAATTATTATGATATTAAAATATATGAAAAGATGATAGATTGAATAAGCAATTGGATAAGCACGATTTATTAGCTACGATTGTACTGTGTAAAAGGCATCAACTGTGCGTTAGAAAACATCGTTTTCTGCTACCAATTTGCTGCATTACATGATTTGATTGCTAGGCATTACCGATTGTTTCCGTCACATTATAATATTGTCACCAGGCATAACGTCATTCTTTTGAAGAAACTTACCACTTTTCTGAGGTCTGGTATCCCCTGATCCTGCGACAAGCAGGACCACCACAATTTTTAACATCTGCATCCACATCTTTGCACTGAAACAAAGATTAAAAAGATTTTAGAAAAAGATATTTTAGAAAAAGATTATATATATATATATATATATATATATATATATATATATTTATAAAGAAGACTAGAATCTTTTGTGTGATTTATTTACAAATTCAGAAATGGTTTTATCAAAAACGATGTGCTATGAATTGTAAAACGAAAGACAAAGGGAGATTCCTCGAATTGCAAAATATGCATATCAAGAGACTGTCCTCGACACGATAACCTAAACATCGAACCTGATCTTGAGCAATATTCTAGATCTGGTTGCTTATAAACTGTGTATCATGGGGAACCAGTTTAGAGTAAGCGAATACAAAAACAATTTTGCGATCGTCGAAATGAAAGGCGCGATCGAGTCAATCGTAGAAGGAGCGACAGGAAACGATGGGGCAAATGCGGAAATGGAAGGTTTTAATTTTACGACGACAAGACGAGACGCTTGCATTAATATTCATGAGAATAAGCATGTGCGTAAGCGCTATTGCGAGGATTTACATCTGTAATATATATTTACCGTTTTTATATGTTTCGACAAACATTTTTGCAATATCTCGCATGCGTTTCATAAAGCGCAGATAGATATTAATCAAATATATATACATACAATAATTTTTTTGATTGGATTATGCAATGATATATTAAGGATAAGAACAATATATTTAATTCAAAATTTTTAATCTTTTCTTTCTTGATAATTGAATAATCAATCTGTAAATATAATTGTAAATATATTTAAACGCACAATAATGGCTAAATTTTCTTATCATTCTTATGGGTATAAAATTCTAATTATTAAGTCTGAATCTATGTTATAATTCTATATAAAATATTATTCAATAAATATTAAACATCCAAATCAAATATTTATAAGTGTAATTTGCGTAGGAAACCTTAACTTACGATTGATAATAAAACACGATCTTATTACCTGCGCACAACGACTTTTAAAGTGACGTTGGACAACAACAATTGAAGAAATTGAGATGCACAATCTTTAGGTTACTAATGACGCAATTGTCGAGACAGTTGATTTCGGTGACTTTGCTTAGACGCGACGTGAATTTCTGAGTATCAATTTGTCACCGAAGGTTCTTGGTTGAAAGAATCGTTCGTATTCAATTTTCATTTCCGATTGTTCAACCATCAATGCACGTGGAATACAAGCAGTAGAATTATCTCAGCATCGACATTCACATAAAATTAAATATGCATTCGCGCAATGAAATTGTAGGATTTTATATCACTGTGCAAGATGCGTCTACAAATAATATAAAATTTTTCGGAAAAATTTTAGTAAAAATACAAGAATCACGTATTTATCAATATAAGAATTGTAATTAATACGTCATAAATTAAGAAAAATTGTCTTGTGGAATAACATTTAATTAAAATAATATCCTAATCATTTACGAACGAAACGTTCTCTCCTCCTCACGCATTGAAATCTCCGCTAAGGATAATCAGATACTTTCAATCTCAACTTGAGAAAGACAATCATAACTGTCATTTATAATTAATGTTTCCAATAGAAATCGCTCGGCGATAGCATGATTGTCACCTGGAGGTTGTTTACCGTTGCATTTTTCCGCTCATATAATCGTGTCTACTAACGGTACCACGATTGGGGCGTCGATTTTCTTCGGGAGTTCGTACGTGACGCCGATCGAGCATCCCGCGGTGGTATCAGAGAATGTGGGAATGTGATCGAAGAGAAGCCGGGACATTATTCGCCGGTGTTGAATAGTAGAATCCGCAAATTCTACGAACGGGTAGGTACCGTTAACCATTTGAATGTATCTTTACGAACATGAAAACCGCGCGCATAAACGGCTACGTTGAGTTTGTGAATAACGCTATAAAGAGATTCTCTGAATTCCAAACGAATGCGTCAGTAAAAAAAAGATCGATCGACCAATATGATAAATAAATTATATTCTTTGTTAAATATAAATATTGTTATCATAATTATACTTCAATTATACTTCGTGTTAGCGTTAAATCTTCGAGCTGTTTACGTAAAACCGATATGGTATTTAAAAAATTAATATTAAAAAAATGATATATAAAATAACAAATAAATCGTTTCTTATAATTATGCGACAGACTATAAGCGTTTTCTAATTGATAAATATATAATAATTATAAATTAAGTGAAACAATTTTAATCATTTTTGGTGATAAACCTACAAACTTTGTGCTTTGTATAATTCTGATAATTTTATCTTCGTAAAATTTAACAGTTATATGCAACAATAATTATTATTTATGCTTTACGCACTGACTATTTTCGATGGCAAGCGTATTGTAGTAATTTCCGACAATTGTACAATAAATAGACATGAATGTGAGATTACGGAAAACTATTTTATCATCAGACTGTGTTAATTTTATTAAGTAAAACTTTAATAAAAAATTAATTTATAAATTATGATAGATCAAACAAATGATGACAAAATATCTTATAGGTTCAGTTAAATGTAAAATCAAAGTATTACTTCTTTTTTTCTCTATATTTATAAGAATATTAAGTTTATTAAAGCTTAATATCCTTCATCTGTATCTATATTAATGTCAAATCAACGGAGTGAAATAAAACCATTCGACACCTCAATAATTCAATCTACAAAGTAAGGCTATTCGCGTATTCATGGAATTGCTTATGGCCGAGGAATGAGATGCGTTTCTGGAACGTTGAATGCCTCAGCGGAAATGATCGCAATAAAATTACGCCATTTACCAAACAGATTGGTGCTCTAATGAGCGACCCTAACGCTTAAATCAGATCGTAGAAGATTAAAAAAAAAAGAAATAAAACCACGAGATCAGAGATTCGCGATGAAAGCGCTCCTTCCGATCGTTCGGGTCAATAAATCGCATTAATATCGGCCGAATCGAATCTCATTTACGGATAAATAATCGTTCGTTATGGGAAGCGGATGCTTCAGCGACTCTCCCGCACAATGAATGTTCTCACGCGAAGTCTCCCTTTCCATCGATCTTTAATTAATTTCGCACTAATAACGGTAATACCTTTATAGCTATATTATATTTTATATTTTTTATGTTTATGTTTTTTATTGTTTTTAACTTTTTATATATATTTTTTTATATACTTTAATAAAAGAGAATAAATTTCTTCTCTCATTAAAGATACTTTCACTAAAGCGTGAAAGAGACTATAATATAACATAAATAATTCAACATGTCCATAAAGTAAAAAAAAATAGATTGAAATTGAAAGTATTCATATATCATAAGAACATAACGATTAATTATAATTTCTCTATTTTGCTGATTTAGTAAATTATGTTTAATGCTTAAATATTGACAATTTTGAATCATGCATCTAAAATGCTGGGCGATTTATTTAGTACAAAGAAGCTATGTTCTTTGTCAATAAGTAAAATAATTTGTTCCTAATAAAAATAATGTCTTATTAATATTTCATTAATAATAAGAGTTTAAAGATAATAAAAAAGATTTTGACAAATTCAGCTTCAAAGATGCATATAGATAAAACGAATCTTATTCTTTACAATTCATTTTAAATTTACTTGAAACGAAATTTTGACCTACAGATGAATTCATAAAATTTTAATAACAAATTAAAAAATTCCGAACTTTTTTAAAATGAAAAATTACTTTCATCATGTCCCCATACACACAATTGTTTGGCACAAACGGGTCGCACAATATATTAATAACATTGATTAATCTAATTAATGTAATTACTTCCAATCTTTTTTTAGAGCGTGGCGTATAAGCTCCAAAAGTGTTCCCAATCATTTAATGAAACAATATAATAAGATATCCATGAAACGCCATTAGGTGAGTATGTGAAGTATAACATGATGTAATGATGTGAAAAATAAAAATAGAAAAATTATTAAAGACTCTTCTCCCAAGAAAGTGATGATTATTAACGATGTTACATCCTGAATCTGACGAAATTTGATTCTGCTAATATCATATATATTACAATTTCTTCTTTATGTTTCTCAATAAAGTAATATCTTCATGTTATATAAAAACTTTGAGTTAAAATTAATTATGATTAATTTCATAAGAAATTTTTAAAATTATTTTAAATAAATTCCATATATATGTAAATTAAAAAAAGTAACATATAATGTACATAATGGCATTTATAACACATGTACATAACACATGTGCATGCGTACGTGCACATAATATATTATATCATTATCACATTAATTATGCAATAATTGCCGCCAAAAGACGAACGATTAAACTAGCGCAAAATGTGTTAACAAATTTGCGTAATTAAAATAAATAAAATATGCTATTATTCAACCAAATGTGGAAGATTAACAATCATTGTAAATTTATCAAGATCTTACCTATATCTCAATCAACTGCTCAATGACACATCGAATCACCACTAACGCGGTGATCTTCATACACATACACGCACACGCACCCCCGACGACCGCGAGAAAACTTTTCGGCGCACCACTGATACAAATCCGCGCGTTAACTACTCGACTATCACCTGTTTGAAAAAGAAGAGACAACGAACGTGGACGAGGAAGAAGCGAGAGAATGCAAAAGTATAGATAGGTGCTCGAAGTGAACTCTAAAATCTGACGAATCGTCAGATATTTCAGAAACGGGAGAGATCGCGAGAGTGTCGACTACCCGGACGATCTTTCGACAATGGTGCACGGCTGACTGGCGAGCTCGACAAGTCGTACCCAGGTTGAAGAAGGTTTGTAGCAGGCAGAGAAGAGGAAGAGGGTTCCCGGCGTGCACACGCGCTCGCTTAGAGCTCGCGAGGAGGTAAAAACCGAGCCGAAGGTGGAGCGCCGGCGCGATGCCCGGCGTGCGCGGGCCTTAGGACCCGTTATACTTGACGGTTACAAGATCCGCCCGAGTTGAACAACCTTCGCCCGTCGCCGTCGCTCGTCGTTATAATACCAGATACATATAACGCGTATGCTAAGTGCGCGCGAGTGAGCGAGAGATGCTCTTCCGCCGCTGACGATCGATGCGCGAAGTGGGTGAACTTGACGTACGGTGCACACGATACGGTGTCTCGAGTAGTTGAAGAGCGGAACAAGCCTAAAGTGGGTTTGTTACAGACGAGACAAAAATTCAAATGGATGTTATATTTTACCGGGCTTTGATGTATCTTAATTATATCTGATTAGTTATATAATGCAAATTTGAATCCGTAAGGAATTTTGGAATTATGTAAAAAATGTAGCGATATATTTGGAGTATAGGCTTGTAACTTTGCAAAAAAGATTTTATGTTGTAACCATGTTAAGTTATAGGCTCGAGAGAGAAATAGAAGGGATATTTAAATAGATCTTGTATAACGTGGCTGCAACTGTAGCATAGAGTTAGATTAAGAAGTCGACACTTGCGCTGGGTATCAGGAAGAAAAAGTATATATCGAAACTTTCACGAATATCAGTGCTGATATCAACTATCAGCATCGACATATTATAAAATATTATAATATTTTTTATTACAACGCAACAACTATATTGCAAATATTTAAATTTGATGCAAATGTAATAAAAATGTGTTTAAATAAAAATATGTTTAAATGCAATATCTATGTTGACATTTCCAGTGTAATATTATTCAAAATTAAGGATGCAATCCAAATTTTTTAATCAAAATAAAATTCATAAGTTATCTTTAGATATCTTTAGAATTAAAATTACTTCTAAACGTCTTCATTATTTTAATATAGTCTATTTTATATGGAAATATTAAATAGATATCAAAATAGTATATATGTAATTTTGATTATATATATAATATTAAAATTGTCCTAATAAAGAATTCATAATAAGGAAATATTATTTAATGTAGCCAGAAACAAGTGCTTTCTATTCTTCTATTTTAAATTATATACATTCCTTCTTTTAATAATCATAATAAATTTTTTCTACACTAAATATCATATAAATTATTTCAATATTATAATTATGTTGCAAAGTTTATTGGAATCATCGAATAACAAATTGCAGAAACGGGAACCGGTAGATTATACACGAGTCAATGTCGACCGACGTACGTATTATCGAGCAACTTTGTTCTACAATCCCCATTCATTCTTTTACATCCTGCACGCGATAGGCACGATGAAGGGTTTGTGCCGTCTCAATAACGAGGTGCGTGATGCTAACCGATGGTTAACGCAGGAAGAAGCTTTTTCTCTTCGGTGTTTACGTCGCGCGCGGAATGCGAGCGAGTGTCAACCGCGGAAAGACAAGCGCACGTTCTCTGATAGCTCGCGTGCGACAGATGGAAGCTGAAGAACGGAACGCGCAGAGTTTCAACCCAGGTCGGGAACCGGTTAGTGAGGAAAGCAGTGAAGGAAAGAAAGGGAGCGGCACCCCTTTTTCAGCCAAAGGCGTATACGTCCCAATAAAGTGCTGGCGGATCGCAATTCGTATGATCTACTTGTCGCGTCCTAAGATACAATCAAATGATTTCTAAATATGCAGTGATAGGCGAACAAAATGGTTTGCATCTAGTTTACAGTGCGCGCCTTCCATTTAAGATAAAGAGAAAATGTAAGAAATTGTAAGAAAATGTAGCAACATTTTACGATACATATTTTAGGTTTAATCATAGAAGAAATACTTTATTCATATTAAAGATTACTAAATTATAAGATAAATAAATAGAAGGGATATTTAAAAAGATCTTCCATAACGTAGCTTCAACTATGCAGCAAAAAATTAAATTAAAAAGTCGACATTTTAAGAAAGAAAAATACATATCTTGTGATTCATCAATGGCCGATTTTTCGAATGAATTAATCAACACTGTAGAGAAAAATGAATTCTGTTGTAACGAAAATTGTATATATTATATTACGATATGAATAATCACGATCAAGCTTTCCTTCCTAACAGAAGCAGAAAATGCATCGAATGCTTTATCGCAATTCATAACGATACGCTGAGTTACAATTTAAGTCCAACCACCATCTGCGCTCTCAAAGTAGAATAATAAGCAGAGAAAGGATGAGTCATGACGTTTAGCAGAAAAGGGGAGCTGCATATAAACCTTATTTTCCTTTTTTATTTTATTATAATATTATTCGCATTACAGCCGGAAAATAATTTCAAAAAGGAACTGTTTTGAGTACTTCACGATTTCACTCGTTATCCTCGAGAAAATATAAAATATTCAAATGAAAGAAAACTAGTTTAAAAAAATTAAAAGTAAATTTCTGCAACCATTTTACCGATGATAAGAAACAGCTAAATTTCCAAACTTTTATAATTAATTCAAAATATTTTCCGAAATTCTTCTGAAACCCGTAGAAATCATGCGAAAGCAATACGAAAAAGAAATAAATCGTCATTTGTTCTCGATAAATGAAGACTCGCGATATTAAAATTTAATTTGAGGTTTAAGAAATCAATCATAGCCGGACCCGGAAGATACGTAATAACCGAATGCGTCGTCCCAGAATCATCATCCGCCGCCTTGGCTCTTATGTAGGACATAGCGGCACTTCTTGCGGGCTTAGATACCTTCGCCGGTTACAACAGCAAGTGTAGTCGCGTCGACGTCATCGTCGGGAAATCATCTCTGAATTAATTTATTTGCGCGCGCGCGCACGTGTGTTTTAAATGTAGATTAATGCACCTAGCTACGCGATGGGAAATATGTCAAATCACCGGTCGGCGGCAGATGATATGAATTTCAAATAGCTATAATTTTTAATTAATCGCTCTAGCACTTGAGAAGTGAAGCAACTTCGTTGTATATGTAATAAATCATCAAGTTGATGAGAATATTGAAATTAAAATTGGCAAGGAACGAATTTTACTCTTTAGATTCTCATTTCATATCTTCTTTTAATTCTTCTAAAATCAATATTAATAAACAAATTATTCAATTTAATAGAAAAATAAACTATATGGAAAATATTATATGAATATAGTTTACTTATTAATCGCGAAATTTTAATGAGAATAAAATAAATTAATATGTGAAGTGTAAGAGTTTTTTTGTTATCGTCTTTTTAATATATTTATTTGCAAAATATTAGATTAATACCATTGCTCAGAATAGAAACTGCATTAGATATTATAAAATAGACTGATTCTGCGCATTTAATATGACATAGAAAAAAATTATAATTATTATTATATGTATAAACATTTAAATGCCAACTTCGCATTGCTTTCTAGTCTATTGAAAAATACAAGTGGAAATAGATTAACCGCTTTCCTTATAATGCTTCAAAAAAAAAAATCTTACATACAATCTATCATATTATTTAAATTACTTCCCTTGAGAATGTTTCCTCTGTCAATACTTGGAGAAATTACTTTCCGCTTTCGATTCTAATAATCTCCGTCACGCATTTGTCATATGTATGTACTCGTGATTAAGATGCCCAGCGAATTTATGTAAAAACAATGAATTATAATGATGAGATTTCGATTTATGTTTATGGCGGCGCTATTATATATGTGCACGCAGTTACGCTCGCGATGTCAGGGAACGTCTTTACCTTTTATAGATAGGCGACGATAATATTCGAATATTCGTACATTATAATTATTTTCGTAATTTAAAAAAATTCCCTAATTTATTTATATCTTGATATTTAATAATGATATATAAAGTTTGTGTTAATAAAAATATATTTATATTCAAATTTACAACCATAAGACGTAATTTTTAAAATGTCAAACTTGTATAATTTATTTCAAAAACTTCTTCATTATTTTCTAATTAAATTTATAAAAAATTATAAATCTCAAGTTAAAAATAATTTAAATATAATTTAATATATATATATATATATATATATATATATATATATAATATATATATATAATATTAATATAAATTATACTATATTATATAATTATTTATATGTATATTAACTAATTAATTTATTAGTTAAATTGAAATATGTTTTAATAATAATATTATGAATTATGGATATCTTTTTAATATCTTTATAATTATCGATAATAGTTGTCGCGTGAATACTGTTTCGAAATAATGTTATCATTATATGTATATTTATCAAGAACAAAAGACGTCTCATAATGCCAAGTGTATCACTGAATCTTCTTCGCGAATACTTATCTCGGTACAGTCTTCAGCAATTACTCGAAATTGCCGACCGTGAATCATGTTATCGTCTCGTTGATCGTCGTCGGACTAATAAAGAATCGCTCGACACGAGCGAAAAAAGAAATAGAAAGGATGTGGTTCATCTCATAAATTATACCGCCAGAATTTCTGGTCGTGATAAATTGCATGCACATAAATTGCAGATACAGTTCACAGAGGCGCCGCGAAGATAATATAGAAGAGAGAAATGATTAGATACCGGTGTTTGAGCAGTGGCGGTGTAATTGGCACCTCGACTACTGCGACTATCATGTGTATATATCTAAGCAAGGTTGAGAAATATATAGTGAAAACAAATACGATATTTTAAACAATTTATCAATTTAAGTCTTCTTTCTCATCCTTTCTCATTATTAATTTATGCAAAATATATTATATGCATGCTCATTAAAATTAATATACGAATATGAAATCTTTATTTTGTTTTTGTCGTCTTATTATAATTTGGCGAAAAGTGTGCGATTATATTTATTAATATTTATTATTTTATAAGTGCATAAATTTATTAATATATTATCAATTGTCCCATGCATTGCGATACTTAATCTGTTAACTTGTCTTAATGTATCTCATTAAAATCATATCATTATTTCGTCAGTTTTTCTTGAAATATATACACGTGCGCGTTTATAATTTCAGATCAATTGCATATGTGATTTAAACTAGACAGTGAACAATATGGAATATTCCTAACACATGCAATAATGTTTGCTGTCTCCAGATTTCTATACATTATACCTAGATCGCTACATCGAACAGTTATTTACAATTAGAATATATAGATTGACTTAATATACATTTTATGTCGTATTTCAATTTGTCGGCAGATATTATAAAGTATGAGCTCTTTTTATGTACAGATAAATATTGATTGATAGTTACAGATATTGATTGATATTTTGGGTTAAGATTTCATCTATTAATAGAGTAATTATATTCTGTTCAATTGTAAGTAACTCTCCTAGCTTCATCTTTAGCAAAACTGTTAACGGTCTAGTATATATAGAAGTTTATGACACACATTTTGATACACTTACCATACAAACTATTCATGATAATGCGAATGAACATGTGCTTCAATTCTGTATGATTATTTGGATTGAGTACACGTGCGCGGAAATTGCGTGAATGAAATTGCAATCTTTCTCGAGAAATGAGAAATAGAATATGCTTAAAGGCATATACCATGTTATACTTACATCCGCGTGTCATAAATCGATAAACACGTTGCCCCGTATTCGTGCCTTGTTATAAGAATGATT
This sequence comes from Camponotus floridanus, assembly GCF_003227725.1. Taxonomy (NCBI): domain Eukaryota; kingdom Metazoa; phylum Arthropoda; class Insecta; order Hymenoptera; family Formicidae; genus Camponotus; species Camponotus floridanus. The sequence continues at coordinate 257,669 of NW_020229859.1, read as the reverse complement.
CGCGAGGCTTTTGTACAAAATATAATTGAAAGAGATTTTTTAATTGAGATCTGTATTTTTTATTTAAATATGCTTGTATGTGGCATCTAAATGTTTTAAAATGATAGTTATGAATATTTTGCATCATTTATTTTAAGAGATTTGCATCTTAAAAGTTGACTGTCAGCGTTGTATATGTATGTGTATAATATAGAATCATTGCAGATATAAATTCCAAAGATTTCTTGATATGTATATATGCGCGAATCCATATATTATTATTTTATAATTTTTATTATAAAAAATAAAAAATAGAATAAGAATTTTTATCAAGAAATATTAACGACAAATTTCGCATTAATAATTCAACAAATTATAAAACTTGCTTCCGTTTATTTATAATTCCGCTAATGTTAACTTACAATGGAATTTTAATTTTAGATTCAAGTATTAAAAATTACCGAATCAAGTATTAAAAATTAAGGAATCATAATAGTTTTTAATATGAAAATTAATCATAAAATTAATTAACGTTCCACATTAAAAATTTTTTGACAAATAAGAAATCAATTTTAAATCAATAAAAATTCTTTTTATGGATAAAAGATAATAATATGCAATAATGTGAATCAATATATTATCATAATATCTGAAATTTCCTGTATATATTACCGTAAATGGATGAATAATGATCGCGAACGAGTAAAGGTCATCGATCGTCGAGAGATTGAAAGTCGCTATAATGGTGAAAGCAAACGATAACGAGGGAGGTCAGGAACGAGTAATAGTAACATTGACATTCATGAAAGATATTAATCGTGTCAGTGAAAAATATTAATCGCGTCTAATTAATTTATATGTGGTACAAAAGAATACATTTTGAAGTGAAAACTGGCTAAAAATATAATTGACAAATTTGCAATGTGCATTTGCATTATTATTAAAGAGAAAAAAGTTGTATTTCTCTTTATTTATTAAATAATCCGACGTCATATCTGCGAATTGCGATCGGCCAATTAGCAAACAGTGTATAATTTAACAAATTATTTAATTAAATAAAGATGTTATATAAATATATAATATATTAATGTGATAAAAAGAAATATATAATATATTAATATGATAAAAAGAAATATATAATATATTAATATGATAAAAAGAAGAGTTCGATGATTTGTATTGCAAGTCACTCATTTCAAAATGTACACGACTTGTATGAAAGTGATCGTGAATTAGCGTTCGAATTTAAATTAATATTTAAACTGACTTGTTTGTAAACAGTGATGCAAAGTCATCTAACAGTGTTTTCCTTCATGAAATTCAAATCAAACGATCCACTTCGTTTCCTCTAACGGATTGCTGAAGTCTTAATCTGCACGCTTCTTTGTATGCTTTTATTCTCTCACTATAGAAATATTTGCTATATCATTAATGTTTCATTTCTCACGCAGAATTCAATAAGTACATAAATAATATTATCGCCCATTACTGACAAAAAAATTATGTTTAATTTAGCTATATGAATTTTACAACACACAAATAAAAACTGCAATTCAAATTGAAGAAAACTAGGACTGCAAAAAAGATGAAATGATTAAAATAATAAAATGTTATTATGCATGAAACTTGATATAAACTATTCAATGAGTTCAACTATATTGTTTAAAAAAAGTTATACGTAATGAGCCAGAAATTGTTATGCCATATTTATGCACTTCAGAGAATGTGTATTTTTAATCCCTGTTATATTAATATTTGCTAATATATTCAATTAAGAATGCTATTTGTGTAAAGTTTCTTTCTGTTAGGAAGTTTTTTCTCTATGCTTATTAAATTTTTTGGTGAATAATTGGAATAATTCAATAAATAAAATAATATTATAGAGCAACTATACGCATATAATATCTTGTTCCTTTATTTATTGAATTGCTCTTGTAGAAAAAAAGATTATATTCTACAGAAGAAAATTAAAATATATATTTTAATAATCATAGAAAAATGTTAATTTTCATCAAAAGCTCTGAATCTTTCGGCAAATCTTTTTAATCTTTTCCAAAAAGATCTTTTTTATAAACGGAAACATCATTAAATACACATTTCATTCACACAATCAATACACACACACACACACACACATATATACATTATATAATATTCTAATTTATCAATTAAGAGATTGACTTACTTCTTTCATGTATGACGGATTGATATTGATCTTCACGTCGTTCGTTCGCCGCTTCTTTATCGTCGCAAATGCGAAATCTGGAGAGTGCGCGATAATTCTGCAAATTCATATCCAGTGCCTTCTGCAATTCCAGTCTACGACGGGCGAGACTAATTCCGTGGGCGGGAAGACGATCATCGATGCGATGATACCGATAGCAATTTCTCGCATCTCACGAGACGTTTACACGGCTGGCAAATTTGTGAGGCAAGACGTCCGATCTGAAAAGCAAGCCTGGCATGAAACATCAGATTAAGGAGTGTTAACGCGAGACGAAAGTAAGTTGGGAAATGAAGGCAAAGTGCGTGCATGTATATATGTTCATTATTCGCGCAAAATAAATTAGAATAATCAACGTCCTAACGTTAATTGGGAACCATTCATTTTATTCGTAAAGATTCGTAGATGTTACATAAAAGAAGAATGTGCGAGAACCACCCATAAAATACCCCAATTGTGATAATTGTCTTTAAATAAAAACTTGATACTTTATAATATAACAAAAAAGTAATAAAGCTCTCTGTAAATTCAAAATAAAAGTGATCAAGTAGGCGTAGAGAGCTAAGCTTTCTGACTTAATACATTTCACGATTTTTCTTTCGATTTTTCAAGATTAAAGGAGCTCGCGCATAATTGCGTTTTTAGAGATTTCTTTAGGAAAAAGAAATGTGCATTTGATAAAAAAATTCGTTCGATAAATCTATGTGCTGGATAGCAAACTTGTTTGTAATAAATCGATGACTTCAAAGATCTAAGATTCGATGTTACTTATAATTATTCTAATTATCGTAGAAATTATCACGAAAAGATATACCTTTAAGGCTTCGATTTTCCTGTTCCTTATTGCGTCGATTCAATTGGCTGTCAAGTCTTGGGCTCTAACGAGATCCTGTTTCTCTCAGTAAAATGCTATCTTCTTCGTTTAGGGTGAGCGCGTATTCAGATGCAAAGAGTGGCGTATCGCGATTAACGTCAGGCTGATTTATCGCCGCATCAGTGCAAAACCATCAACACCTCGTCTATAATAGTTCCTTCAAATGATCGGTCCAGGCATATACGAGAAAACGTAATATCCTCGGACAGATTACTCATTTGTAGACATCTGTGTCCACAGGTGTCCTGATAGATTTTACCGTAGCGTCCTCAGAAAAAAATTCGAAAGGATCATTCGAAGATTGTGGGTCGTCGTGTAAAGTTTTTCTACATGTGCTAATGTTTGACATACACTTCACGCCGAGTGAAAATTTCTCGATTTCTCGGCACAATTTTCTCCGGTTCCGGTTAATAACGAATGTCCCTGTCGATTAATCGTGGTGTTTAAGATCTTAATATCAATGTGCTATACCACGGATAATCACTCAATTAAGGCAAGATGCGTCAGATGCGGAGTCACGCTATGGATTCGATCCAGATTCCAATTCTTTTTTATGCGTAATACGATGCTGGAATTAATTTAGAAAGCTTCCTGTTGATTCTTCAAAAGGTACGATCCAAATTCCTCTGTTTTTTATCAGGCGTACCTGACTACTCTCATTGAATCACGTCGCTCTCGTAGTTTCTCCCGCTCGAAACTTTTGTTGTTTGTGAAAGAGAGAAGGTGATTGTGATTGTGTATAAGTCGCTATTGTATAATTTTCTATTTTTAGCACAAGGATAATAAAACGATGAAATTCTCTCGGTGGTTCACGATCGTGCATCACGATCGAGTATCAATTATTGTGATTGTTGCGTTGCACTCCTGTCGGTTCACACGATCGACACCGGTTGCGAAGGGTCACTCGGGTTCCAATAAATATATTTTTTCTAATTATTTCCTTTTAACAAAACAAAACGAATCCAATTCTACCTCTCTTCGCGCGCTGCGCTTCATTGGGATCGCGCGGCTTTTTTCGTCCGCGATCGCCGCTCTCGCGTTTCTTATTCGCTTCAACTCTTCGTATTTACGACGGTATACTTCCGGCTGATCGCTCTAATTTTCAAACTGAACGAGCGAGTTTTGCGAGCGCGTTGTGCATGTAAATCAGGATTCAAACGACTGCGTCGGAATCTAGATGTTTACGATTGACGTTATCCCGCCTCCTAGATTAAATAAAGCGAATTTCCGTTTGAGCAGCCTCTTTCTCCGATTCGTGATATATCTTATCAGTGCGATATCCTCGATATTTCTCCGCGGCTTTCTCTCCGCGACTGATATCCCGCCTCTCTTAATAATTTATAGCGCGGTTTGTCGAGGCGGTATCTCTGTTTACCGCAATATTACCTTTGCGTTTAACACGCTTAGCACGCTTTGTTAGAATAACGGGAAGAACCCTGGGCGATTTACGTTTCATTATTCTCTCCCTCGGCTTGTGTATGGCACGCGCCGTTGAACCGCCGGTTTAACATCTCTCATTGTAATCTTTTCGCGTCTTACTTTAAAGCGAAACAACCACGTTACAGCAAATGATAAATATATATTTCTTCTTCTGCGATTTCTCACAAGCTCTTGAATATCCGAGACAATAAAAGGTGAGAACGTCTGCTCCCCTTGTTTCTTGAAGTTCTCACCTCTTGAAGTTCTCGTTTATATCTGATATAATAACGCAACACGTATTGTAAATGTGTATTTTAAAATCTTCCTGTTAAAAATCTTCTTTTTAGACGCGTTAACAAGCGGTGTCTTACCTTTCCCTTAAAGACAAGAGAGATTAGTCTGACATCTTTCGTCTGTTTTCCCTTCCGATTTATTCCGATAACTTTTCGCAGCTCGTGGTAAACTTGTCTCCGAATTCTCGATATGTTGGTACCTGAAGAAGAATCATTTTTCATCAGAGTGATATTTTCGATTGCGAATCCGCCTGTTCTTTCATTTTTCTCTTATTATGCATCTTGCGACACGCATTATAATCCACCACCAGTGATATCCCTCGCATTACTTAAGAACCAGTCCAAGACAATTTCTCTGGCTCTCTCTCCCCTTCGTCCACTTATCAGATATAAGAAATTTATAAACTAACATATCGAACGCTTATTATTTACCTACGACGTTGACCCAATAATGTTTTCTCACGAAGTACTCTTCTCGTGATGGCTCTCGTCGCGGCACCGATATAACAATTTGATACTTCTAGCTGTACGTTGTCAGATCGATCGACACTCGATATTCACCACGTGTTCCCGATCTTCTCTCTCAGTACGGTTTACTTCACCCTTTCTCCTTTCTTCCTTACCGGGTTATCCTTCTCCGTCAATGGACCTCCGCAGCGAATCTTATCAGGTTGCACGCCGCACGTTTAACCTCACGTTTTGACCCCTGGCTCTCGTTTGACGTTCCGTTTCATCTCGTATCGCAATTGCCTTTTCGTGACACGAAAAAGTCTTTCACTTGAATTGTCTTTCGCAAATGATTTCTTCCATTGTCCTCTTCCTCTTTTCCGTCGTTGACATGAGTGCCATCAACAGAGTTATTCTTCCGCGTTTCTGCGCCTATTCATGAGTACGTCGTCGTTGCTCCTTTCGCTCCAACCTTTTTCTTCTTGCCACTCTACTCTTAACCGTCTCACATGCTTCTTGGCTCCATCAGAGGGATAATTTGCACGTCTCGATTACACACATCGAAAATATCGGAGATATTCTATAATTGCACGACGTGCGTTTCCATTACATTCAATTTACATGTGGAATTGAAATTACAGACCTTTGTAAGCTTGATTGTGCGTGCGAATATTTTAAAGTAGATTTTCCGCGTATCATATAATTAAAAAAAAAACACAATGAATGAATCAAATGTAATCAGAATATATTAAAGATTGCAATTATATACTCATCTCTTTTCTCGATGAAACTTTGCTGGAATTTTCAAATCTCACAATTCAATTATTCTTGATCGAATCCATCAACGATACAATTATATTCGCGTATCCTTTTTTTAATATCGGCATCATCTGCAAAGAAGCGCAAAGATCTCGCGTCTTCAAGAGTTACTTGACGAACGCCGGGATACTACTGAGGCAAAGACTAGAGATAGCTTCTCTTTACGCGGTGCAGACAGACTTAATTGTGGGAACGTAAAGTTTCCTTCGGATCATTCACGGCCTCGTTCATTTAGTATTCCATCTCCATGTCATTACGCCGGTGCAGACATTTTCCGCAATCTTTCTCCCTCTTCGCACAGTTCATTCAAGAAATAAAAGTTTCGAATTGCCACTTGCCGAACGATTACCTGATGCCTGTGTCTATAAATGGAAACAGCTTGAATATTATATTTTTCCGCGAGGATCTTGAAAATGCAATTCATACGTTCTACTCTTCGCCTCTTAATTACAGATGCGAAATAAATTAATTTTTTTTTCACAACCGTACGCGATTTAAACCGTGAGTTCCAATGTTACACAATCTTCAGTACAGTTACATTGTTCAGACGAGTTAGAACGTTAACCTTCTTCTCTCGGTATCTCTCAAAGTCATTTATCGAAGCTCTGTATACTTTTTCTCTTTAATATCGTACAAAGTTATGTGTTAAAACGAGACAGTTACTTTATGCAAGAATAACCCCCTGTCGATCTTCAAGTTGTCCGCCGTTCGCATCCGCTGTTTCGAGTGTCGCGTTCATTCATCTTCATCGATCGTCGAGTCGGAGTCTTCTCTCAAGCCGTGATGAGGCACTTGCGTTTCTTCACACACTTCCAGTGTTACCATGTAACTAAACTTGGCGGATGGTAGAATTGCACTGAGGCTGGATGATGCCGAGCCGCCCCCAATGTAGCTCCTCCTTGCCTAGCTCTGCAATCGGGCCATTTAATAGTGGGGGATTCGGATCCCTTCTTTCGCTTCTGCCGGGCGAGCTTACTCGCTCACCTCCTCGTGTCCTTGCTCCAACACGATTGTAATATCCGATACCGAGTGTTTCCTCCCTCTGCCGCACCTTCCACGCGATTCTTCTCATTCTCACGGGTCTCACGAGGCTTTGTCTCCGGTTAAAGTGCGAATCCGTGTCGCTGGCATTTTCACTAAACGCCGTTTTCGTCACCACCCCACTCAAGCACTATCGCGAATCTGTCGATCGAGTTTATTCAAAGTTACCTTTCGAGATTAATAAACGCTATCTTCGCAAGAGATATTTTTTAAATACAAAACGATGATTTTTTTAAACATATTTATAAGTAAAAATATATATACTCGTCCATGAACCGTAACGCAGTTCTTGACATATTTCTAAAATTGTAAATTAAAAAATAAATTTCGTATTAAAGTCTATATGCGCGCACATTGAAATATTTTTCGCATCTTCAGAGGATCTTAGCTTCGTACTTTTTATCGCACATTTCCCCAGAAGATTGAATTTATAATTTATACGTCATCGAACAATTTGTAATCGCGCTTGACTTTAATTATTTACAGTCATTCTTCTTGTCATTTTTGACAGGTGGTACCCTGGAATGTTACAAATGCACGCACTGTTTATCGTGGGAACTTAGAGTGCGCTTGCAGAGAAATCACTAAGCAAAGGTTCCACCTGAAAAAGGGCATTCTCACGCGAAGAACGTGAGTCGTGCCAACATTCGACATTTTCTAGGACGGCGACCTCGATCTCTGCATACGCCGCGTTCCGCTGGAGCGGAAGCGTCGTTCGTCGCTTACGAAAGATCGTTTCTCTGCGAGAACTTCCGCGACTCGAGAGAGGGTGAGAGCTCGACAATGAGAGACGCTAATGTGCAACACTTGTAGCATGCTAATCGATCGCTGTAACATGCTAATCCTACGAACGATTAATGTTCGTGCCTCTCGGTTCCTTTTGGGAACATCGTGCCTCTCGGTTCCTTTTGGGAACATCGTGCCTCTCATGATGCACTCATTTATTGCTCCACGTGTAATTTTGTAAGCGGACAGAATATCTCTCTGTACGCACGAGAGACGCGGTCACCAAAAATAACAAAGAGCCTTGTCACGGATTCAAGAACACAAATCCAGATATAACAGTACTTGTACTTGAACATATCTCAATCATTACAATACGAATAAATAATTTTTAAGTAATTCGCTTATGAAACATTTAAGTAACACAAGAGATTATCTTAATCTCGTTACGCGATTTGATCAAATGCATAGCTTTAATTAAAAAGATTCGGTGAGAAACGTTATAATAATACACAATTATATCTCTTCGATCGATACAATCAGCTTAATAATAAGTTGTTTGAAAGTCATACTTGTTAAACAGGAAATAAAACCTCTGTTTATAACGCAAAGACGCATGCAAAATGATACAAACATTCAGAAATCACTTGAAAAAATAAATGCGAATATCTTTTCAACATCTTTTGGATTCATTGATAATTAAGATAATTGGTTTTTCTTTTACACGTCATAATTTTAATCATGCATATAAACTTGACATTTCTTTGAAATATGATAAGTTCTAAAACACAAGAAGAGAAGTGAAAATAATAAGTGATGTTATCTAAAAAATTATATTATATAATAATTATATATTGCTCTATTCGTCGCAAACTTTTTTTATTAAGTATAAGTTTGTATAACGTTAATAATTATTGCGTGCATTCGCAAAATGTTTATCTGAACGTCACAACAGAAAGATCAGGGTGTAATCGTCAGTGTTCGTTGCACTCTGTACAGTGCGAGGCAATTTAGTCTTTAAACGATCTTGGAATAAGATTAGGAAAAACGTACATATACGCATACCAACCGCATATAATTAACGTAACAATTATGATTACGGTACATGAGCGCGTGGTTGCCCCGAGTTTATACGCATTATAACGCTGCGTCGCTTTAAAAGCGTAACGCTGCGACGTTCTTTCTTTTCGTGAGATATACGATATCTATTACAATATCTATTATAATAAAATGCAAACGAGTTTCATATAAATAATAAAAAATAGCTCTTCAGAACGCAAATAATAAGTTTTCGTATCAATCATAACAGGATATACACGATTATTCTGCAATGTAACGATTATAACATGTCAAGTTCGGCAATTAATGTACACATATAATGTGATAATTATAAGATAGATTAATTTTGAAGAAACATATAAATTAAATTAAATAATTAATTTTGAAGAAACATATATATTATTGCGATAAAAAATAATTTTTTTAACATAAAATGTGTATGATCATTTTTCGAAATTTTTTAATACTGAATATGATTTCCAAATTTCTTAAAATTGTAATGTGACAAAATTTAAAAACCGAATCAAACATCTAAAGTCAACAAAAATGCAAAAAATAATTATTCCTTTTCTTAAGTATTTTTTTTGTTGAATTATATTCTTAAATGTACTTTAACATTTAAAAAAAAATATATTATTCTTTCGATTTCATAGAAAAATTGTACACATTAAATACATTTATTAATGGATACCCGATCATTTAAAATATGACTATAGTAATACTAAGAAAATTAGAACCACGAAATGTGAAATTACATATTATGATTTCTTTCAAGTTACAAAAGCGTATCAATCTTATACTTGTATGGATATCATCTTAGCTCTGAGATCATAGAGTTCTAAACCGTTATTTATGTTATCTTATGGTTGTCCCATGTAATCTAAGAATAATCCAAGACCAAGGCTAGTCGACGATATAATACAATATGTATGAAATTATATAGTGGATACAAAGGCTTAAGTGGACAACGGAATATAGTAATAAAAGTAAATACACGTGAGCGGAAAAAGGAGGTTGCGGTATCTATGATGTCGAAACTTTATAAATAATCTCTAAATTTCTGCTTACTTTTATGCAAATTTTTTGCGCAAATTAAAACGTCACTGTTTATTACACGAGATTTAAAAGAAACGTGTATTCTCAACCGGAAAAATATACGCAAAAAAGAAATCTGACACGTTATATTACCTAATAAGAAGAAATACATAAATATCTAAGATCGTTAGATTTTTAAGAAACTTTTTTAACGTATACCAGGTATTTTGCTCTTTCAAAAAAAAGTCAACTATGAAATTTTATCTGTATGTTACATTGAATTACATAAAGAGTTACGTTATATCGAACATTACATAAGGAGTTTCTTAGATCAATTCATTACATCTCATGCAGAATATGATATAATGATTAAATGATATAATGATATAATGATTAAACGTTGTAATGTAACTTTAATGTAACTATATTGGGAATTCACACGTGATAAGAGAATTTAAGATGCGAAATTCATTCGCATTTGCAATCCACAAAAGGATTAAAGTGTGAAAAAGACATCCGACTGAATATCCGGTACTATCCCGCTTGCTTAATGATGTTACGGGTCACAAACTTCCAAATTACCTTTCGGAATGGTAACGGAAGTCTTTCATCTTTTCTTGTGCGAGAGGTTTGTCGTGAATTCGTAAAACTATTATTTTCATCGTTCCATTTTTTCGAAATTGGACCAAGTCTCAGAACATCCGCTACATCATGAATTCGTGATTTGATAGAATGATAAATGTACGAAAAAAACTGTTATTTACATATGCGCATCATTACATATAATGTACAGAGAAAAAATTAGTCTATTTTTTATTATTTTACATACATTAAAATATCAATAATCTCTAATAAAAAATTGAAAATAAGAAAATTTTTCACAAATAACATGCAAAATAAATAACTATAATTCTATAGAGAATTCTATAGAGAACTAAAATTGCTTAGAAAAATATTATAATATATAATATATATTAAAATATAATACATATACATAGTTAGATTATATCGATGAGAATTATTAGTGGAAAAAAAGCCGGAAAAATATGCGGGAAATGTTGAGGTACCAAAGTAAATTCATATAAGAAAAGCACAAAAGAATTACTTAATATATTCTGTGCCTTAAGTTTATTTATTTACACGTAAATATATTATATATTATATATATTTTATATTATATATATCACTGTCTTTCTTGTCGCTATAACTCTTGACATTTACATCAACTATATCCTCTATATAATTATCGCTTACGCTAGTATAGATTTAAAAACATCGAAATTTTCTCTTTTCTGACAGACATATATAACGACTGAGCGCATGATCACGTCAAATTATCAGCGAAGAAATTATTTTTATGATTAATTCATTTTGTTCACGAAGTGTGGTGATTTTTTGTATCGATAACGTGACGACAACGAATCGAGAGCCTAGCTAATACTGTTTAAAAATCGTCTTTTTGTCAATCATCTCATGCATATATCCCTTCTACTTTCTCTTCCATCATCAAATAAAAAAACACAAAATGTTGAGAAAAAGAACATTAAATATTTTAGCAATTTAAATACAACAAAATGCATTTATAATTGTTTCGATTTATGAAACGTTACTTCACCGATTCTGGCTCCTATATCTGTTTGATTCGCCTCACACGTTCTTCGATCATATTGATTTGGATAAATTGATCGAATTCGACTTACAACATTTCTAGGAACTCGTATACTTATTTTCCATTTACGAAAAATGAAACAAAATAACAAAGATTAGTCAAGAATATAGTTAACTGCATCTCCAAATTTTCTCATTAGATTTTGTGAAAAAAATATGATTACTGCATGAAATTTTATGTACAGTGAAAGAGGATATAAAAAGGTTTTTTGTCAGTATGACGGTTTTTTTTCGTCATGGCAAGATCGCGGACTTTAATCGTTAATGTCTTCCTTTTGAATAATCCAGTAGGTTAAATTCGTTACTTAAAATATTGATTCGAATATTATTATTTACAATAATACAAGTCAATATAACTTTCTTTTGAAACACAAGGATCGAGATAATCACTTATAACTTTTTTTACTGAAGACAAATCTAGAATGCTCTGTCACGTTACAATTTGGAAAAACTTGACGTTGAAATTGCAAAAACGGATTTTTTTAAAACGTATTTTGCTACAGCTATGGTATGTGCATATTAGAAGTGTTTTATTTAAAATTATTTATATATATTTGCATAGTTGCAATTTTAAAAACCTTTAACAATTAATATTTCCATATATTAATTTATTAATATTTCTATTTATATATATATATATATATATATATATATATATATATATATATATATATAGATAGATAAAAATTTTAGAGTTTTGAGATTGTAAATATATCAAAAATTCAACATGATGAACTTAATAGCAGGTGTTTAAAATTTTTGCTCTTATATCACAATTAATCCATTAATTAATTTATTTTAATTTAGCTGAAAATTAAATTATTTGCATTCTGTAATGAATCTTTCTTAGTTTAACTTTACTAAAACTGAAACAATATTTATTAATGAAAATCTTAAAATTAAATTTTCACAATAAATTTATTTTCAAGATAACTCTATGTTAGATCTGTTATTGATTAATTCTGAATTATTTATTGAATTATTGATAAATTCTAGTTCTATTGATTTAGTCATTCCGTATGATTTGAAAAAAATCAAAAGAAAGTTAATAGATTATTTACTCGGCAAAAAGAAGTTCTAAAATCTGCAATCGATTCTCTTAGAACAAAAAGCAAAATATCAAAATTTCTGAATCAAATAATCGTAATGCCACTGCAATAGAGTATTAATTAGAGCATTAATTAAAAAAGAGAGATGTAATCTTCTCTCCAAAACAGATTTCTCTATTTCAAACGCTTCTAAAAATATATACATACTTTATTTTAATCGGAAAATTATTTCAGAACAAATCATATATAACATGATATAAATTACATTAAAATAAAATATTCTTTTTTACGATTTTAACTTCAAATTTTTAAAAGTTGTAACGAGATAGAGTATTTTAAAAAACTATAAAAAATATTATTTTTCTTTTTGCTTTTTTCTCTTTTCAAATTGCGTAATCTAAGAATCATGACGCGGCATCATTACCATTTCATTCGCATTTTCAAGTATCATTCAGTTGATGTCTTTGCATGAATTTTTCTTAACTCAATCTTAGCAAAATGGTATGTCATTTTTAAAATATAAAAAAATTAAAAAAATGTAATCTATTTTATTCCCACAAAACATATAATATCTAATAATTTTTTCATAAATTTAGGCTAAACAAAATTCTTAACATTATGTTTAAATAGCGTTCCTAATTTATCAACGATCAGTTCATTTTTATTACAAAATTATATATAATTATTGGAATATTCGAATTATACACAATAATCGAAATATTCCCTTGCATATTTAATTGCAACATGCCTCTGTATGAGGGTCAGGTCACCTTTTTTACGAGATTGAAACTCGCTTATAGAAACTTCTTTCAATGCCGCATCATAGGCTCGATAGTAATTGCAACGATTACAAATGTTTGCTCAAGAAAAGACTCTTTATCAAACGAAATGTTATAGAAATGTACTCGATAATAAATGAAACTAATACATCCTTCAAATGCGGCATAAAAGAAAGCATTACTTTGGTCGTGCACTTCCTATGGAAAGAACTTATAGCATCTATGTGTAGATTTGTTTGTTTATTATAATAATTTTCAAGATTTTATGCAGAATATCGAAAGTTTACTTTCATCTCAATAAATCAACAGATTAAAAAAAAAATGTTTCTTCACACAAGTCATAGAAATATAGCATTAGAAATCCATCTCGCTAAATGTGTGACATATCGAAAATCTCACAATCTCGTGACCCATAAAAAATATTTAGTATATACAAATTGCCGTTTCTTCAACTAACATCTACTTCCGTTGTTAGACGATAAAATTCAGTTTCAAACTGTAGCTGTCTCGATTTGTTTACATTCAAATTTAAGATGCAACGGTCTCTCTCCAATTACACGGCAGATGATCATCTTGATGATTTGTGATGTACATGTATACCGTATTTCTACAACGTATCGTATAAATGGCACGAAAAGCTCTTATGTAAACGTTGTAAGCGCAACTTCACTATTAATTGTTAATTATAATGGCAAATAGTATTACAATTAACATTCATCTAGTTTCAAAACGTTTTTATAAAAGCTTTTCTCTTTCTCCATTCATCATAAAATTTGATCTATATATTCAAAATTATCATATTAATAGTGTCTTGGCACATCTTTTCTTTTTTAACATGTAAATATTCTGTTTATATATATGGCGTTCATGCGATTACCAAAGGTTCGTCATCTGAAAAGCCTCGGATCACAGGACTGTCTTCTTCTTCTATAAAAAGAAAGGAAATAAATTCATTAGTTCTTCTTCCTTATTTCACATTGTTTCTCTTTTTCAAAATGAATTACCTAAACCGTCTGTCGTGCCTGGGAAGGTAGCTTGTCCCCGCCTCGTGTCATAATGACTATTGGCAAATTGTGTAAAGCTGTTAGATAATCTTCTATGCCGAATGATGAAATATGCTAGCGCTGCACCCAACGCTAAGACGACTAAGCAGATCGATATAGCGAGAGACAATATGTTCGACGTGTTCATTATCACGGGGAGTTGCGAACCTATTGAATAAAAAAATGAAAAAGCTTATTATATACATATATTAAAGCATATCGCTTCTCGAAAGAGAATCGCCTTAAAATAGAGACTTACCTGAAAATTGCGTACTCCACGTTTCACTCAATGGACTTCGATATCCGTCTTCCGTAACCAAACGTGCGGCAAAGGTATAAATCGTTCCATCTGTTTTAGCGTCCTTGTAGCGATAAGGCGATGGATCTTTAGTAAGAATGACGTTAGCCGTCGTCTCATTTATCTCTCTCGAGCCCTCGGCTACCAAAATCTCGATATGCCGCTCAACATCCTTCGGCATATCCGGCTCTTGCCAATATATTAGATAATCTTTATTATCGTGCAAAACAGTGACTTGATGGGGCGGTTTGATCGGTGGTGCCATATAAATAAATGGTTGAGTGGCTATAGCATTTTCCTCATCAGTCGCTACTGTAATATTATATTTTCCACCATATTTAATAGAGTGGAAAGTATGTTTCATGATAGTTTCATTAGTCGATGATAATGTCACAACCGTCTGTTTGTTGAGGATAGTTTCCGTAACAAAAATCTAGAAAAAAATCGATTAACTTGAATAAATATTAGTTTAGTTACACATGAGAAATTTTTCTCAATAGATACAACTCAATTTTCTTAAAAAAAAAAAAAAAAAATACATTTTCTCGAAAAAAATATTTCGTAATGTTATTAACTTACTGTGTAACTGATTGGTTCGTCAATTGTGGGACAACTCGCACTCCATGAAACGATTATACTGTCATTTTTATCCGGCGATGGCATTACTCGCAATCTTTTCGGAGGTGCGCGTTTGTTGAAGTACGTCGGAACCGTGATCGGTTGACATAAAGGTCCCGCTCCGTAATCTCCAATAACACCAACGGCAAAGAAGTATGATTCACACGCCTCCAAATCTTTGATCGTGGCCGTAAGATTAGTAGTTTTTAACTTGTAAGCTAAAAATAAAATAGAAAGAATATTTTTCATAATAAAAATATAAAAAACAAAAAAATTTAATCACGATTAGTAACATTTAATTTACAACGAAATACCGATTATCTGATTATATTAAAATAATAATTATTATATTAATTATTATATTAAAATTATTAATTATTATTATATTAAAATAATATTCGTGTAAAAAAAATCGTACAAATTTCTTCTCACCTTTAAAGAAATCAAATATATTGGTGGCGTAATGAATAGCATACTGGAATTTGATTTTCTTGGTGCTCTTAGGCGGGTCCCAGGTAAGTTTCACAGTCGTCCTCTGAGACTTTACCAATTGCGCGTCAAACTTTGTTATTAATGGCAGTGCAGTACCGTTCGTCGAAGCCGTCACTGTGGCAACTTTGCCAACATATTTCTTTTTCACTGCACCGACTTCAAAAGTATACTTGATTCCCGGTGATAATTTTGTCACTTCCAATTGATTCTCCATAGTCGTAATAGTTTGTAGCGTTGGATAAGACGGCGGTGCTCTGGGAGTAACATGATATCCATCCACATCTTTCATTTTCTTCCACGTCAACGTGACAGAGTGATTCGTCGTCGACACCACGCGAAGATCTTCAATGTCATCGATGTTGGCCGATCCGTCGAACGTCAACGTGGCAACCTTTGACGAAACTGACTGGTACTGTCGGTTCTTTGCCACGATCCAGAAAGAATAATTCTTGCCTGCCTCAAACGCCATGTCGATGATCGCGGAGGTTTTTGGCCGCGCGAACTCCATGGGCGGTATAGGCGGCGTGATGTAACCTTGATAGCCCATGATAAGACCATTCGGATGTACGGGTTGTCGCCAGGAGACTTCCACGCGAGTGCCGTTCTTCTGCGTAACTGTCACGTTCCACGGCTCAGATGGCACACCTTCGCCAGTTGTTATGATTAGATGCTTTGCTGGTGGAAATACAGTGCTTTGACCCTTCACTTTGACGTAGACAGTCAAATTATACTTGGTGTATGGGTCCAGATCGTTGAATTGGTACTCGGTCTCTTCGATCCACTCACTGGCATTGGTCCACTTGGCTCCTGGGCTTGCCCGCGCGATCGATGGCAGGAACTCGAATGTAACGTTCGATGGAATCGGCATCCACCAGAAGAGCAAGAGGCTGCTATCGTTAATGGCACGCTCATCCACACCCATCACCAGGACCTGATATACGCGTGAGCCGTTCTTCTCGCAGTTACTTTCGTCAAAGCCATCGAAACAATCCTGATGACCATCACAGTAGGATGCTAACGGGAAGCAGCGCGTTTCGTCACATGGGAAGAGACCGACGAAGCAGGATGGGGTGGCGGGTGGACTTGTGTCATGCGGTTGACAGCCGAGCTCGTCACTGCCGTCCGGGCATTCTGTGATGCCGTTGCAGATGTAGGATAGAGGAACACATGAGCCGTCCTGACGGCACATAAACTGATCGTTATCGCGGCACGATGCGTGCGTATGTTCGCAGTGCTGCTCGTCTTCACCGGATGGACAATCGTTGGAGCCATCGCACACCCATGCGTTCTCGATGCAATCGCCATTGTAGCACTGGAACTGATGCTCGCGGCAGATGCGCGACTCCTCGGTCGTATAAATTGGCGCCAATGTAGAGTCTGACGTACCGTCCGCTTCGCTGTGGCAGCCAATCTCGTCAGAATTGTCACCGCAGTCGTCCACGCTATCACATTTCCACCAATACGGTACGCACTTCTTGTTCTGACACAAGAACATCCAATCGTTGCAGGAATTCGTCGGCAGGATGAATGGTGGAAGCGCTGGCGACACGGTAGTGATGGTACAGTTGAATTCGTCGGAACCGTCTAGGCAATCCTTGTCGCCATCGCATGCCCATGACTGGTATATGCATCGATGTCCTTGATTGGTGTTGGTGTTGTTACATGTAAACTGCCACGATTCGCATACCAGACTATTACAATCCCTTTCGTCCTCGCTGTCCTCGCAGTCTGGTTCGCCATCGCACTTCCAAGAAGTCGGTATGCACGAGTGGTCTTTCTTGCAAGCGAACTCATCGGATCGACACGTATTCGGTAAAACGCTTCTGGTGCAATTACGTTCGTCCGAGCCATCCCGGCAGTCGTCTTCACCGTCGCAACGCCATCGATGCGAGATGCAGCGACCGCTGTCGCACTTGAAACGTAATTGATCGGTGCAATTGGCGTACGTGCAATTTTGTTCATCCTTACCGTCCTTGCAGTCGCGATCCATGTCGCATACCCAGTATTTTGGTATACACTTGTTACCGTCGCACTCAAAATTAGTAGGGCTACATGTGGCGCGATTACAGTTGGTCTCGTCCGAGTTGTCGCCGCAATCGTTGTCACCATCGCACTTCCAAAATTCGGGGATGCACACACTATTGTTACAAGCAAACTGATTCGACGAGCAGGTACTGGCAACGCGTGGGCAAGTCGAATTATCATAGGGTTTGATGCCACCTGGACAGAGACATTTTCCGTCTGTCATTACCATGCCATCCGGACAAAGGCACACATGATTGTTGCCCGGTGCACCCAGGCAGATATGCGTGCACGTGTTGTTTGTCACGCATGTGTTGTTGCCGACTTGCACGCTATGCGCAAAGATCTTCAGATCCATCAGGCCCACAATTTGGAAGCCAACTATTGTGTTGATTCCAACGCCGTGATCTTTGTTGGCGACAAAGATCATCGATTGTTTCCAATCATCCCAGTACATGTTGTCCTTCAAAACGGCGACTGCAAATGGATGCGACACGCGCGCATCGTTGGCGATAATCTTTTTAAATCTCTTACCCTCAAAGTCCGAAGAAGCGATATAATCCGCACGGGCATCTACCCAGTAAATACGTTCAGCAATGTGATCAATCGTTATTCCATTCGGCCATTCAACTGTAGGTTTGACGAACAATCGCTTGACGTCCGTGCCATCCATATTTGCGCGAGAGACAGAAGCATTGCCTGGCGACCAGTCGGTCCAGAATATATATCCATTCATGGGATGAACCGCGATACCTCTCGGTTTCTGCAATACGTTCGGGCCTAATATCGTTCTGCGCATTCTGCCCATGGTGGATATGTCTGTTCGAACTATCTGTATCCTCATTTTAACACCATCCACGAAATAGAGCACATTGGACACCCAATCGAAGGCCATTCCCTCGATAGAACTTAAATTACTTTCGACAAGAATTTCAGGATAGCTAACACCTGTCAGACATTGCCTGCCAATTGTATCATTTACAATATCCGCCCAGTACAAACAATTGTTCTTCATATCAAATTCGATAGCAATCACATTTTTCAAATCGTGTACGGGTAACGTTTCCATTTTATTTTCCACCAGATCTATTCGCGTTATGTGCTCCCGTTGAGCAACCAACAGAAATTCTGGTGTTTCGTTCATGGGACATGGTATCTCGTCAGGCTCAAAGTTTCTCGCAAGACCGCCGGAACATTCGTCATCAGATATCTTTATGTAGCCTTTTGTACGATTATAAAACTCGCCAGGTTGACATGTACTTGGCACGGCATAAGGATCGTAATCCTTCTTTAAATTATTGCGGATACAATGATACGGATTTCCGTGACGCGTGAAACCGTAATCGCATTGATAATCGTTTGCGTCGCACTGACAGACCTCCAATCGTACTGGTCGATCGTAATTCACGCCCTGATAGCAATTAGCACGTATCGCGCGTCTCTGATACGTTTCTTTACGTCCTAATACACAGGCCATAACTGGTTGATCGGTACTTGACGGCGACCAGAATTTGTAATCGTCCTCCGTACACTCCCTGTTAAATACATTTCGCAGATCAACCTTGATTATGAGCCACTGATGTTGTCCACTATCCGATCCGAACATGGTAAATACTGTAGTGTTCTCCCCGGGTTCCGTCATGAGACCGTAAACGCGTAACATTTTTTCATTGAACTCATAAGTTTGCCACGTTTCGCCTTCGTCCAACGAATACGAGATATCTCTGGTCTCTCCGCGCGACTTGAAATACTTTACTGCTACTAATAGACCTCCGTGATCGCCCATATTGAAAAAGTAATATTCCCTCAGCACTTGTTTCCACGTGAGACCCGCATCTCGCGAAACATAGAGCGCAGGATGGCCTTTTAAACTGGATCCAATCACGCCAGTGGCCATTATTATTCCGGGCGCTGATTTCGAGCTCATAATCGAGACAGACCTCGTTACCGGATACAACTGACTGAATCTTTGACTCAAGTGTAACGAGCAATCCTGCGGACAATGGATGTAGTAGCCTTCGTTATTCGTTGTCGGCGCTTTAATGCTATTCCAACTACCACCGTGATCAAAAGTGATGACCGATTCTAAGTGTTCCGGTCCAATCGAGCCTGATTTCGGAGTACCTTTCACTCGTGACGCTATGTATATACCTCGAAGACCTTCGACTTTATACATGTCTGTGAATGTCTCGTCAGCTACATCGCTATATAAATAAATACACAAATAAGCGGGGCAAAATTTTCAAAAGTCATACAATTTAGAATTTCACTCCATGCGTTATATTTCATTATACTTACTTCAACCAGCTGTCCTTCCAAGTACTGTTGAGGAAAAATGTGAAAATACCCTCCAAAGATAATGTAAATATAGCCTTTTCATGATCTATGACCTCCGACACATAAAGATTGACCATAGTCTCGCTGTGCGACACCGCGATGAAAACTCGATTGTACGATACATCTACAATATGGTAATCATTGCAATCCAATTCAGTGTTAAATTGCGCCACGACAAACGATTGATTTTTGTAAGACACATGGAGATCCAGGTGCTCCGACGTTCTATTCTGTTAAGCAGAATAAAGAATTAACGATCAAGAAGACTAGATTTATGAAAAAAGATGCTATGTAAGCACAACATCATAATACTTGCCTTTGAATTTTTGACAGTGAACATGTAATCGCCTTTGATTTGGAAATCCTCAACGTTTTCGGTGACAACAACAAATTCTCTTCGTAAAGCCGGTCTTACTCGCAAACCCAAAGGATGTCGACTTTGATGCCAAAGTAAATATTGAATATCTAGTTTCCAAACCGTATTCATTTCAGTAGGCTCTGTGCGTTCCACCAATAAAACACGAGAAGGTGACCAGTAAAAGGCCTTCACAAAGTGTTGTATCGGTACCCAAGCTAGCCCACGATCGGTTGACATCCATAACTGAAATCGATTATAAAATTCAAATATAATATTATTATAAAATAAAATAAAATTCGATTATTATAAAATTCGAATATTCAAATCTTTTTACGAATTCTTGTAATAAAACAGTTCAATAACGAAAAAGTCGCGTGCAAATTCGGTATCTAACTTTATTTCATTCCATACCTTCCGCATCGAATCGACTTTATCCAGTGCGATGAGTACTCGTGGATCTAATTCATAAAACGAGACCTCGGTCGGATGAAATGGCACTGAAATTCTTCGAATAGTTTTGCCGTTGTTAAACGTTATGAAGATTAAACTATGTTGACTGTCCACAAAAACACACTGCAAAGGAAATAAAATGTAGGAGATGTCCTTCCGATGACACGCAATCGGAAATATATATATATATATATATATATATATATATATATATATATATACAGGGTGTCCCAGTTATCTTCTGTCATCTTTCAAAGACAGATTCCTGGGATCATCTGAAGACGATTTTTCCTCAACGAAAATATCGAGGCACTAATAATTTTCGACTTATAAGTGATTGGAAATAAGGAATTTTTCGTAAACTAAGCTTTGTAGAAATAAAATATTAACAAAACCACATTCTTTGATTAATTTTAAATAGAGTTTACTTTAGTTGAATTTTAATTTAAGACTTAATTGCAAAGATATATGATGACAAAAATCGGGAACATGCAACAAATGATGGCCTTCACTGATATTTTTGCTGAGGAAAAATTGTCTTCAAATGATCCCAGGAATCTGTCTTTGAAAGATGACGGAAGATAACTGGGACACCCATCGAACGTGTGTGTGTGTGTGTGTGTGTGTGTATACACGTTCGATAAATAAATAAATTAAATAATAAATAATAAATTACCATTATACATTTTTTTTTAAAAGAATCGATTTTGTAAATAAACGAGACTCACGTATTGGTAGTACTTTGGATGATTAGTGAATTTATCCACGACAGCGTATGCTGCATTGGGCTCGGACGAAATCCTGAACTGTTCAGTCTTATTCTCAAACGTATCGCCATAATCGTAGCTGATGTAAACAGCACTAGGATTGGTCGGGGAGGAGAATCTGCCACCTTGAAAACGCACCACGGGTGTGCTATCCCTTGCTAAACATATTATTACATTGGAACCTTCCCCGACCCAATGTACCATCAATTGCTGATGCGAATCATTTAAAGCATTGACCTGTAATAACGAGAAATATAATGACTGGCGTTTTTCAAGCAAGCGACACAAAGAACCCAGTATATCGCTTTATCCTTGTTGCTTGCCGAATGTAAACAAGGACGAAATGATTCACTGTGTTCCACTGTGTCCTCTGTTTACTGAAAAATGTTTTGTAAGAGATGCTAGAAATCTTACGCATTGTATATAAATTTATGTAATAACAGCTTTTATAAATAATGAGATTTACAAACAATAAGAATTTTATCTTATATTAGTTGGACAAACGGCATGAAAGATAAAGAGATAAGGAGACGAAAGATAAACGTGATTACAAGATTAAAAATCAAGTGCGTAAAATTGTCGATTTGTTGAAAAAATACTGCAATGTTTATGTAGATTTATTAGTATGAAGGAAAACGTATTAAAAACATGTGAATGTAAGATGTATATGCGCGCATATAAATCGACATCTTTACTGCAGTAATTTTAGCTGCATACGCGAAATATATGCAGCAGGAGATGAATCATTGGATATGCGTAATTCGCGACAACCATCAAATTGTTTTCTCTATCGCATTCAATATCTCTTTTCCTTAAACAAAGAATATAAATTCGTCATTCGAAAAAATATAAAGATAATAAATAATTCAAAATATTTCTATATTTCGCAAATTAATGCTAATTAACTGTATATATTAGCATAATTTTTCTTAAAGTATTAAACGCGAGAAAAAAATTCTGATCGATAAAAAAACGAATAGAAGGTCAATCATTCGATAGAAGTGAAAGTTATCTGGCTTTTTTGCGTAATTAATTAAATGCAAAACAGTTTAAAATCTAAAACATGCTATGTATGTTTGAAATAATCTCGCAAAAATGATTATTCCTAAAAAGTGATATAATGCGCATTTAACATTAAGAGCACAGATTAATTAACATTGGAATATTTTTCTCTATCAAAAAAAAAAATGATTTTAATAACTTCGAAAATAATATGATTTTAATAGATTCAAAAACAATATGATTTTAATAAATTCTTCTAGTAAAAGTAAAACACAACCAAACAAAGAAAACGGAGAAATGTAATATATTATCGGTCAAATTAGTTTCTCGGAGCCTTGGGTAGTCCGTATCTCTTCAAAGCGACAAATTGCTGCGTTTTCCTTTGTTATCGAAAATTAGTAGTCAAAGTCAAAGTGCATATGCGCATCTATTAATGTGTCATAGTCACTAATCTATAAAAGCCCGCATGACTAAGCACGCGTTACGTGACATAAGAAAAATAGAGACGCAAAAGAGAAAAATATTTCCAAGTGACTGAAAATTCCAGCTCCAAAGCCAAGTCGCGGAAGAGAGGAGAAGACACGAAAATAACGATGATGCCGCGCGTAACAATCTCGTGTAACGATTTGTTTTCTTCGCAGAATCGACGTTCCCTTCGCGGAAAAGCCGCGGAAAGCGGAGAGAGCGCTTTCCTCGAAATGCGGGATGGGGAGGACGCGAGCCGAGGGCGGTTAGTGACCCCTCGCGTGTATCAATATAAACGATGCGGTCCGCGCGACGACGCTCCGTTTCGTCGAGATTGATTGAATTTACTCCGGAAGAGAGATAATACGGCAATTATGCCCCGGTTGCGACCGCGCACAAAGGCCGCGCTTGTCCGTATCTCGACGATCCCAATAGGAAAAATCCCGCGGGAGCGAGATACACAGACCCATCGGGGGGAGCGTGTCGCGTATCTGTGTACGTGGCGCGTCTATTTACGCTAACGTCCGCGAGTTTTTTTCCTTCCCCCATTTTCCGGGGAGGGAGGGGCGGGAGAACGGAGAGAAGCAACGACCGCTGTCGGCGTCGAATTGCGATGCGACGACACGACGACCTTCACCTACGCGAGCATACGTACCTTGGTCGTGATGTTTGGATTGTTGTTTGGGTGCTCGGGCGATACGTCCCTTCGCGTACGCCCGTCGAATGACGTTTCGTGCCCGTCCTCGTCCGGATCCAGGGACCGCCTGTCGATGATGAGCGGCCTCCTGTAGGACGAGTCGCGGTCCTCCGCGACGTGCAACCGCCTCGCCCTGTCACCGTATCTCACGCCGTAATTGCACTCCGTCAGTAGAACCAAATGGAAGATAAACGCGAGGTAGTAAAGAGCCGCTACCGTCCGGCCGGCCATCTTGCCCAAGACTGACTCTTTCGCTCGAGAGAGCGGGGATATTATGCGCCGCGGCTACGAGCGCGCGCATGCGCACGCGGCGGACGTGTGAACGACGCTTGCGGTCTGTTCGAGAAATGTATCGCGGTGCACCAAGGATGCTCCGAAGTGCATTTATCGAACACAATTTCGCTCCTTCTTCATCCCCGTTCGACGCGGAATGTTTCTGTTCCTGAAGCTCATTCGATTTCCGTCAATGTTAATTTTTATTGCGTGTATAAATAACATTTTTATATTAAAATTAAATTTAATTCAACTATGATGCGCGAATATTATATTCCACGGTTATAAATGTTTTCTTTCATTTTGAAATATCAAAATAATAAATCGAAGTTTTATAGGACGCTGCGGATAAGAAAAGACGTAGAATCTTTCGATAAAAACAACGGATCACCGTTAGGGGAGCGAATGCTTTTAATGACGATGCGCAGATGTAATAATAAAAGTATATTAGATAATGACTTTCATTTCCTGACATGGCTAGAACGATGTCGTTGACGCGCCTAGGTACGTAGATTCCTGTTCGCGATATGTGTAATCGACATCTAAACGTTATTTTTATCCTCTTCGTAAAAAGTTCGTTGATAATTTATTAAAAAATAAACGATTATTGTACAAAAAAAATTACAATTTATCAAAAAGATAAGATAATCAAAAACTAAAATTCTATACAATTACGTTGATCTAGAAGCTATCATTTATTATAACAAATAAATTACATTATAATTAAAATGTAATTAAAATTCGTTCATGTTTTAATGTTCCACAACATACTATAATAATGCAATTATCATAATTAATTGACGATTGTCACACGAAGAAGTAAACAAGACGCACCTCTTAAAAATTAAAATATTGCTTTTTCTAAAAATAAGTTAACTTGCTCAGTTTAATTAAAGATTTTTAAGTTTAATTAAATATTTTTTTATAAGTAAAAAAACGATTGAAAAATCAGAGAAACAGAGCAATCTGGCTTCAATTATCAGCTTTATCGAGAATTTTCAGAGGACTTTTTTTTTTAAAACAATTCGAGTATGTTCTGTTTGAGAATCTTATCTTACCTTGCGTTCACCTAAAGAGATAAATCAATCAACTGATTGCACAGCTGATTGCACAGAAAGCGAATTTTTCGACGATTACCACAATTTGCGGACGATTGCGGTGTCCGATAATTTCCTCCTCGTTTTTCGCAAAATCTAAAAATCACGGGTATTTTCGAGTTCGAACGCGATAATTATTCTTTTCGGACGTATTTTTCTTTTTTTTAATTTCGTTTCGATTCACGATGGACGTAACTAGGGCGTGTAGTTATCTCTGATTTTTAATTTCCTGTTTTTCGGCAACGGTGCACGAACGAATCGATATCGTTGCAACGGAAATTGTGCGCGTTGTTATTACTGTGTGCCTTCCGCACAATCGCGTGTATTTCCAACATTGACATTTAACTCGTGAACCTAGTCCCGCAATTTTGTGACGGTTATCATGCATGGACGGACATCGCATATCCTGACAAACTAAACTTCGCATAAAATGTTCTTACAGATGTAACAATTCGATCTTACATTGATAGATTCATGATAAATAAAAAAATCTCGTTGGAAAATGTACAGATCTTATGAGAACGGGTTTCTCGTGTGTCTTGTTTCGAAATTTCATTATAGTTTTTCCACTGGCATCAACTACAGTTCATATATATATATCGCATTTTATTTCTCAACGAAGCTATAAAAAGGCACATTAAAAAATTACAAGTTGATCTTAATGAAGTTTGAAGGTAAAGTAATTAATGCGTACACATTACATTGCCGTGTCTCGTGCGTGATAAGGAAGTGTGAGTATTGATTCGTTTTCCAAGGGAAGATGGAATTAATCGAGCGAAGTATACTCTTAATACAGTGTTAGATATAAAGGAAAATTGTTTTCTCGCTAAAGAGAAATACTGTGCCATATCTGCATTTCTAACGTATCGAAAATTGCAATCCGAAAAGTACAACCAATTATTTAATTTAAGCGATATTTAATGATACACATGCAAGCTCTTCTTGTATTAAAATGTTCCTATAATCGGATGTATTTTCAGTTATCTAAAAAATTGTTATTTAATCTCGCTGAGATAATCATCGATAATACGAATCCGGTCTTCTTATCTCGAAGATAGAATGTACGCAGAAGGAATATTTCAAAACGAAAAGAGCCACCATGTTAATTCGACAATTATCATATATATATATATCATCTATTATAATAATTTTTATTTCTTAATGTTCTTCATCATTCTCTGTATTTATATATTTATAGATATATTTATATATAAAACACATAGCTATGACATACCAAATGTTGTATTGTTTAGCAATGCGACTCTGATATATTCAAATATTTCCGCTAAATGCGCATGCATGAAATTATAAAAGCGAATATACGATCATTTTGATTAGAATTTATTCTCGCGGACATAATATGCGTACAGCTTCGTATATACAAATCTCTGTGTATATAAGCTTAGCTAAAAAAAAACGCAATTACAAACTTAGATATCCAAAATATTTAACGCAAGTCGGAATTAAATCATAAATTGCAAACGGTCGCCGAATCGATCAGTCGAGTCGCATTGATTTGGAGAACAAATGAAATGTCGTTTAATATATTTTTTCATAAAATCATTGTAATATTTCCAAGATATAATGATTAGATAAAAAATACGGAGAATAAAAAGAATTCTTAAAACTTTGCAATAAAGGGCCTTATAATCTAGGAAAGAAAAACAAGGCAAATGCGATAAATATTAAAAAAATTAACAATTACAAAAGAATAATATATGATCCGTATAATATCACGCCAAATGTCAAGTTGGAATCAAGTGAGATACAGTGATTTGCGACAATGATATAATAATTTACGGCTATATAATAATTTATACCGTAAGCGCTCACTTAATACGAACTGTATCATTTGCGCAAGTCTAGAAATTTTTAAATATCTTCCAATTCTACAGAATTATGATATTTAGGAATATTTAGGGAAAGGTTGGGAGGGGGAAAACTCTCTTGTTAGTTATTATATTTTCTTTATAATTCTTCAATGCGATTTTTTCCCTTAGGACGCTGCATATTTAACAATTTATTAAAAGCTAGTTTATATAATATTATGTCCCAAGTTAGTGTGGCTCTTAAAATATATGGCAGTCATTCAAACGCAAACAGACACGTTTGCAGGGAAAAAAGTCAAATAAAATACTGCAGTGCAATAATATGATAATGAAAGCGATATATCCTAAGCAATCAACACGGCTGGAATCATTTCTCGTTCTCGCGTGTTTATTGTTGTTGAAGATTATATATCTTCTATAATACGAGAACCTGTGTGAAATGCAATAAGAAAAATGCGTCAAAATATTAAAAATTAACTCGTCACAAAAATCTGTGCTCATCGTGTAGAATAATTATACTTCGTCATAAGCCCCATGATTAATATTTATGTTTCCTCTAATCTACATATTTTGCAAATGAATTAAGCTTGTCTCTGTCAAATTTCTTCTTAAAAAAATTGCTAAATTATAGAAATTCATAAAATATTTTCAATCATAAGGGAGATATAATTTATTATATTAAATGACAAAAAATAATTATGCATTTCTAATGCGTGACAATGATAATAAAACACGTAAATACGAATTACGTGTGTATTATAAAATTAAATCCCGTGTCAAGTCTGATCACGCTAACGTGGGACAATAAATGTCACTTGTTCTTCAACTAGCAATATTGCAAAGTGTCCAAAATTCATTGAAGAACTAAATTTAATTAGACTTTCAATAGCCTACACTTGTAAATATCAACATATATAACCGTTAAATATCTCCATTCGTCGAACGTAGGCGTTTTGTTAAAGATCCATTCAATTCGTCCTTCAATATATTTCATAACACCCCATCGTGTGTGATCATGTCTTCTAATTTTTTATTAGCGTTGCTTTAACCATGTAGAGCGACGAAACATTTTTCATAAACGCGATGTTGTGCTGAGACGCATTACGAGAGCGGCTTATACCGAACTTCACTGCTCCAGTTTAGCTGAAAATTAGCAAATGTGAACGGTGATAATTATTTCATCACTAGGGCAATCATTAATTGTCACTTCCAATTACTGTTTTTATGTTACAATTTAGTATTCGTATGCACAATGATGAGATTAGATAAGAAAAAAGGCATATGTATATGTATAGGAAATCAGCTAAAATTCTTGTAAGTTGTATAAATGCGGTTTACAATTTTTCAGGATGACATTTGATGCGAGAATTGTTAAAATTTAATATTAAAAATTAAATTAAAATAATAATTACAGTAATTATTGTTCAGAATTTGAAAGAAAGTACATATTATACTCGCTCTATTTCAACTACTGCATGTTTTTTATATATTATCATTATTTATAAAATAAATATGTTACACAAGAAGGATGCTACCACAAAAGTCTTCCTCAGCGCATTATAAAAGAGATTAAGTCACTTATATCTAATATATATATAAAATTATCAACTACTCCGTCTTTAAGGAGTCACATTTCGTGAAATACGTGTCTGAAATAGATGATGCGCGGATGTACTCAATTACCTCTACGATAAAAATTCCTGGGAATATTCTGATAGCAGAAAAAGCATGAAGAGTAAATGACGATGTTCAGAAGCGGTGGAAGCTACAATATAAAATTTGTGTGACAATGATACACAATAATCCGAATATCTACATAACACACTATCTTATGCGAAATAATAAAAAATATCCAAAATGAAAGCGATAGATATGTATGCGAATAAGCACTTATTACATAAATGTTAAACGATGTGGTAGAGAACAATCGTGTTCCGCATATCTGTCATTTGCTTATGATGGGAGAAACTTTACTTGCAAAATTTATAGATTTTTTTTATATGATAAAAAATGCCTTACAGTTCCCGTAAAAATATTCAAACGCTCTTATTGCTAGATTCGCTCTATGAACACAGAAAGCTCTACGCACATCCAGATATTCTCTCATTTCAGAGATTTTCACGTAATCATTCCGCATTCACAATTGGAAGAACATTCCTGCCGTATTCTTCAGAGAGAAGCTAATTATAACGAAAAACTAAATACAAGAAGAAAAAAAAAAAGACAACTGGAATGATGATCGGTTAATCGTGCAATAGTACGATATGGTAGAATGATCTAGGATTATGTGCGACTCACCGCATTTCTAAATGTTGTTCCAATTGTGTACTGTTTCATACGTTCATTGGTTTCGCTTTCTACTTTTTGGCTTTTCTAAAATATGATAAATGCAATATGATCGAATGCGCGATAGGATGAATGGATTTCGTATGAAGGAGTGAGGGCGCGTATCTTCTCGAATTATTTGCTTTGCTTTACGAGATGATCGTCCGTCACCCGTGAATGATAATGATGATGAATAATGCTTCTTTACGATAACCAAATTATTGTGGTTATCGTATTGTTTGATGATTAATTAAAATAATATTTTAAAGTGATGAAGGGAGGGTCGAAAACATCAAGAAACATTTTTCTCGAAAGAAGAAAAATTAGTCTTGTTAAAAGAGGAATATAATACGTAATGCCAGATATGTGAGGAATATCATTCGAGGAGTGTAAAGTAATGGAAGATGAGAAATGTATAATTTTTTTATTGCTAACAGAATATTCTCTATCAGCTTCATCGGGACGTGTTCAAAAGGATGAAGCAAAATAATAACAAGATAACAGGCATTTTATGTACAAGAATAACATGTTTTGAAATGCTGCAAAACTTAATAACTTATATATTCGCAATATTATTAAAAGTCAATTGTGGATTTAGAATATTATCATTACGTTGCATGTATATTTTATTTGCCAACTTTGTGAAATTTACAGAATTTATTTGGCTTTTAGTTTTAGAAATTCTTGCGCCGATCAATTCGTATATTCATATTCATATCGTCTTAAATTCTCGTGTACGATATTATTACGATATGATAACAAAATTTCTCAATCAACACTTACTTTTTCTTGAGAGTGAAGAAACTACGCCGCTTAGTTTCGGCTTGTGTCGGGGCGGGTAAAGTGTGAGCTCTAGACGTACTTGCACCTGATGTTCCTTGCGCCGCTTGATTTAATACAGACACCCAATCGTTCATCTCGGCGTCATCTTTGGCCTGGAACAGGAAGTCGGATCCGCTTTGCGACCTATAAAAAAAAACAGGTAACAATAATAACATTTACGTGAGCAGAAGCGTAAAATTAGATATGATCGAGGTGCGTTAAATACTGACTTGACTCGGAAGACATGTTTCTTCTTAGTGTAATCACTCGCTACGATAATAGTAGCGCCTCGTAAATCAAGGGGAGCTTCTCCTTTGTACGATTGATCAGGCGAAGCCTTGTACGACTTCTGATCTTTATATACACATAAGTTCTGCCCGCGTACGACCATGTACACCTTGTCCCAAGATCGATTGGATGCCTTCTTCGTCGTGCTTTCCCATTCATGCTTCCGCTGTAACGGTCCTTCGAATTCGTCGTCGCTCGGACTTCGTTGCTCTGCAAAAAATAACGTTCATCATTACTATTATTCGTTGAGAGCATGAGTTTCTAAAAAATTTAAGATTAGATTATAAATTATTATCTGTACGGAAGAACAATATCAGCCTATATTCCTTGTTCTTTCGGTAGATAAAAGCTGCAAATAATCAATGACATTATTATTGTAAGAATTAGTCATAACATGCTTTCAATGTAATACGCTGCCCATAACACATGAAAATCCGTTTTAATTCCTTGTTATTTTAATTCAAAAAGTATGTTTGTTTATCGTTTAAACTCATAATAAGCCGACATGCATTGATATATTTTTATAACGATACTTGAAAAAAAATTTGTCCCAATTATTCATTCCTTTACTTGTTATCCAAATGTAAACAATGTAGCTCTTCGAGTGTCTTCCCACTATAAAAGATATAATTTTATCATAACTGACTTATAGTGTATATATAATGATAAAGTAATTGTTAAAAATATACGTATGCTTAAACAATAACTGAAAATAAAGCATGATTAATTAGTAAAGTAATTATATAGATGCTGGATACATATGAAAGATCACAATATCCACCTGGATATTCAAGAAAAATTCGCAACAATAATTTAAAGTTTCATGTACAAAATTTGATCAGAAACTAAAATCACATCAAAAATACCTTTCCAATTTTCGATAATAATGATTTATTTATTATTAGATTTATTGCAGATGGATTATCCGTTTTTCATCTTGGCTGTCTTAAATTTAAACATGTAGAGAGTGAAGATAAAACGAGTAAATCTTGTAGTAAAAAGAAAAAAAGAAATGTCGAATGAGTGAACATGTAAATGTCTAACTACTGTAGACCACTGTGAATTTCTTTTCTTCACTTACCGGGGATACTACGTTCATCGTCACTCACGCCACTGCGATCTAAACTCGGCGACTTGGCGGACTTTCTCCAGCGGAAACTCCTAAACGGTGATTTGCTCCGACTTCGTTCCTTACGCCTTAAAGACTCGGAGCCGGTTCCGCCTTTTGGAGCTTAACGACGTACGCAACACACATAACGTTTATTAGCTACTTACTTTGTACCCTGAACCACCTAGCTTGTAGCAGAGAATTGATCAGGTAAACAATTTGTCTCACTAATAATCCTCACATCCACATAAAATGTACGTTACATTATTTCTCTATACCCTCTAACTACATACGAACAATATGCGAGGATACGTTCATGCAACATGCTCATGCAGATGACCGATATTTGAATTGAATATTTAATAAATATAATATATTTTTAATTTATCTGCAGAATTATTATATCGTACAAGTAATTATATTTATTCCAATAAATGTATATAATTAATTAAACTGTCCAAACTGAATTACTGTGAGCATAGTTATGTCTCATAAAAGCTATTTGTAGTAAAAAATGGAAAAAATATGCATTAATTTTTTATAAATAAATTTGAAAGAAACACCTGCAGTTTCAAAATAATTATCGTGGACTTTAATATATTCTTCATCTAGAAAAAATAATTTCTTGAAATATACGATCGAAGCAGATTATATAGTTCTGAAAACATGTTTAATCTATTAATCAATCAGAGGAATTAATTAATTTGTTTCAAATAAATCTTTAAAAAGAGTGATAAATCTTTTGCATATATTTATCCCATGAGAAAGTATTCTGCGATGATGTACAATATATTTCTCATGTTTTAAAAATAGTGAAGTGACGTGAGAGACAACAGAATAGAAAGAAAATCGATCGTTAAAAGTTTCGTGTATCTGTAGTTACAACGACTTGCGGTATAATTTGCACGAGACACGCAATGGTCTCGAAAAATAAACCGATACAATCATGTCGAGTATAAAAATAATACGTTCGGGATGAACTCTTGTTGCGCAGAAAAATGGGAAATTTCGCATACACCGCAAGCACGATTGATACCAGCAGTGTCACGGGCCGCACCACCCTGGTCGGGTGTTGCGATAATTGATTTAAAGATGCAAGAGCTATCATCAGAACATTTTTCGGGAAAGTACTTGGTGCTTCTCTTCTATCCGTACGATTTCTCGTTCGCATGCCCCATCGAGCTTATTCAATTTAGCGATCGCATCGCCGAATTCCGGCTTATTGGTATGAAATTTTTCATTATCATTTATCATTATTAACGTCAATATGCCATAAATTCAATTTTTAATATCAAAAATCTTTGATACATTTATAAAAAATTTTTTTTTCGTACAAAATGAAGTCTATTATTATTCTAATTTTAAGTCTCTTGGTTCCTCTTTACAATCATTGTGAATTGATTAATAAATAATTGTATATCTTGATCAATTGTAATAAAGTCCATCCTCGAAAATACAGAATATACAATATAATATAATATAAAATATATTATATATAATAAAATAGATGCAAATTGAGTGCATGTTCACTTTTAATGCAAAATAAAAAAATAATTTCAATCGCATGATACATATAAAAAAAGGTGATTTATTAAATCAAAATTAATAAATTAATTAATAATTACTATATTTTTTTATTACAGGTTCGGAGGTAGTAGCTATTTCAACAGATTCCAAATTTTCGCACTTTGCATGGATGACGACACCGCGCAAACAAGGGGGCTTGGGTGAAATGAAAATCCCACTCCTGTCGGACCAAAATCACCAAATAGCGAAAAACTATGGTGTATTAAACGAAAAACATGGAGTAGCATATAGAGCTCTGTTTGTTATAGACAAACAACAAATTGTACGTCACGTAACGATAAACGCTGACGATTTACCGCGATCGGTGGATGAAGTTCTGCGGATCATAAAAGCTTGCCGTTTTGTGGATGAACATGGTAGCGTGTGTCCCTTTGGACCGTTGCAAACGAAAACCGCCTCCCGAAAAGAGCCAGATTATTATTTCCACACGAATTAATTCCCATCAAATATCAATTGCATCCTTATATCTGAGATTTCTCACTTCAAAATTGAAGGTGTAGTCTTTCATTAATTATGCAATTTACATTGACTGCTATTTAATTGTGAGACAATTATCATGACAATTCAACGTCACGAGGAAAAAATATTGATAAAAAATATTTTACACAATGTATACGTAATTTGACACAGTCCATTGAACACTTACTTGTCGGTGTGCGAGGAGTACCATGCGGCGGAGTTTTCGCAGAGGTTGGCGAGACAGGAATCCCTTCTCCTTCCCGGAAAGACAGTTGCCTAGGTTTTTGTGCATGCACTACACCACACCAATCACAAAATCATGCTATATATGTATATATATATATTATTCTTACATGTACATCGCGTGATATTAAATACCTTATGTATATATTCAACACAATTATATCGAATAACTTTCAATAATTATAATTAATAAATGTCAAGACATCCGTTACGAAAAAAATCGCGCTGCTGAGAAAGTGAAAATTTAAAATTATTTATCACAAAAATTACTTCACATTATAATCGAAACTAATAATTGAACTTTTTATATATAATATATAATAAAAATATACATATATTATATAATAATATAAATATCTGTTATTATATTAATATATTTTAAAAAAATATATTAATATTATATTTATAATATATAAATATATACTCATAAATAGTATTATAAATATTTGTTATAGTGACATATCGCGTCCCGAATATTTAAGTAAACGATGAGAATATAGAATACTGTATCTCTACATTTATAGAATAACGATTCCGATATACTTATCTTCCAATAAGGTATTTAAGCATTTTATCATTTATATAAGTCAATAATCGTGCGATGAACAAGGTGAAATACGATAGTTCAAATACCTACCAAATTAGCGATGCGAAATGAAATGGTTTATAACAGAGTATAGTACGAACCAAAAATAATAACAATAATAATATAGATAATGTATAATTAGAATTATATTGTTATAGATGTATATCGTTTCACGCGTGTGTCTATTCATACGTGTGTCTACTAAATATTATCTATATTATTTGAAATATTTAGTAAATTATGAAACATATGATTGATATATCAGCTTGTGACAGATGACGAGAAGAGCATCTCGGGTAATAACAGCCCTCACCTGGTAGAGAAAAAAAATTAATAAAAGCGCATAAATGATGACTTGTGCGGGCGAGAGCGGATAAGTGCGGTGTTGTTACGAATATGCTGAAAGATATAAAATTATTATAACATAATGTGACTTGATGCTTATGTGAATCCGTAGAGCGAAGCAATTAAATACTGTTACAAAAAATATAATATTATGATTATCCGTTATCCATCACCAATTTGATGAAAGATTATAGGAACTACCATAAGATTCGATTACAGTTTCAAAGCAGTCGTGGAGACATATTAAGATCTACTTAATATGAAAGTTTTAATCTGCACAAACTTTGTACGCCTCACGTAAAACTCACCTTCCTTGGGCTTGTCTTGAGGCTGTGGTGTACGTGTAGAAGCCTTGCGATGTGCCACTGTGGTTCGTGCATTCCGTGCCGCATTAAGGTGCATTCGGGAAGGATAATATGAGACGACGTGGAGCGATGGATTTATACGTGGATCGGAATAGATTTAGGTTGCGGATAGGAGAAGGCAAAAATAAACGTGCTGTTAGCGATGTCACACATGCTTATCCAAACAAACCGTAACGCTAATCGACAGAGTTAAACTTTACGTCAAGAAGCAAGATTTTTTTGCTGTACCGATTATTAGTCATAACAAAAAGAAAATAAAACAAAACAAATGTTATATACCGAACTCGATTTGATTCTTTCAAAATCTCTTTCGGTTATATAAAATTAATTACTACCATCTCGCTGTTACTAAATCAATAAATCAATAAAAGTTTTGCGAACACATCACGTACAACCCCAATTAGGAAAGCACTCGACATTACATTCTAAATAATGTACGTATATTAAATATCGTTATTTATCATTACCAGCATTCAAACGGAATGCAAAATCGTAAAAACGAATTAGAAGATAAGTATCGAGAAGTGTTATATAGAGAGCTTCGATTAATATAAATCCATATATTATTAAGTGTAGTTATATTACCATGTCCCTCGTCTTCTCCAGCGCGTTCACCGCTTGTTGCTCCGTCAGTTTCGGCTCTGCAGCAGGTAAAATTTATTCGTGACAATCATATCATCGTGTAATCGCAACAAAATATTTACCTTTCACTAGGTGGCTCATCTGGACTAGTAACAGGTGTTGCCTTGGCCAAACGTGCGGCCTCTGCCGCTGCTGCCTCCTCCTTCTTGCGTCTTTCCTCTTCTTCCCTTTCTTGCTCCCGTCGCTTTAGCTCTTTCAATTCGAACTGTGCATTTAGAAAGACAATTATTTATTTCCAAAATCATAATATTCATTTAAAGACGAAATATTTAAAAGTTTTTAAATTTAGATTATAACAGAAAATTTTTTAATATTAATATAAATAATTTTATAAATGATTTTACGGTATTTTTATGTTTTCTATTATAATATTACCTAGTGATTGTGTGTGTGTGCGCATATATATTTAATTACTTACAGTGGTAAGTCGGTGCAAGGCACTAAATCTTTCTTCTTGTGCAGCTGCCGATTTTTCAAAAGCTTCATGTTTCTTGATCAAATTTTCAACCTCGTCAATAGTATGCTGTGAAAATAACAATTTTCTTCTTTAAAAAAAGTTGCACGCTTAATTAAGAATTCGATATTTAAATAGTATGCTGTAAAAATAACAATTTTCTTTTTTAAAGAAAGTTGCACGCTCGATTAAGAATTCGGTATTTATGTTTGCGAAAATAATTACTTACACCGAGCTCTTGACTCATAAGATACGGCTCTTGAGCGATTAACCATGCTTCAGCAACCGCTGCATCTCGGGCAAATTGATAGACTTCCAAAACTATGGCAAAAAATAAGCAAGTATTAAATAAATACACATGCATACAGTATATTTATGATTTTTAAAATATTAGATATTTCACAAAGATATCCAGTATCTCATATTAATCGAAAGATATTAAATTGTATAATAAAATTGAAATATATTTTCCGTTAATAAATATAACTTACTGAGCTGCAAATTTTCCCAACGTTCCTCCCATCGATGTAAAAGCGCATTTCTGTGATCGGTCAATGCTGCCAATTTTTCCTTTATCTGCGCGCTAGCGTAATGATTTCTGGCTAGCAAATCTTTCCCGAGATTGATGCATGCCATTAGATTATCCTCTCTAGCATCGATTTCCGCCTTCAAACTCTGATGATTGTTCATCAGTAATTCAACACCGGCGACATCGCGTGGCTTTTCAGACGTGTTCATTTGACGTACAACGTCGTCCATCCAGATCATCAAGGTTCTAACCATGTTGAAGAATCTGAAGAGGTCTCCGGTGTCTTCCAGTTTAGTTCGTCTGCCCTCGCACAACGATTGCAAATTATTCCATGCTGCCACGACTTCGGCTTCGCGATTCGTAATCTCTCGTGCTTTGTCACCAGCGTAACTCGCTTGCAATTTGGCAGATTCCTCCTCGATCTGTGTCACTTGACTCTGTAATGTGGACAAATCCTGGATAAAGTTGGTGTGCTTGCGTTGGAGAGCGGATACCGAGCCGGCATCTCGACCCAATTCATCGGACATGGCGTTTTGTTTTTCCAGGATTCTACCGAGAACGTCCTTGCAGTCGTGGAAGAACTTGTGCAACTCGCGACTGGCCACCAGCATCTGTGTACGCGTCTCAATTAATTCGAGAAGATCTTGCCAGACCTCGTTCAAGCCGTCCTTCCATTCGGCGATCGTTGCTGCATCAGAATGCCCAGTGGCAATCAAAGAATCGGCGATGCCGTTCACGGCTTCTACCCGCTCGGAACCGATCGCCTCGGTATCGCGCGCAAACTCCTTGAATCTTTCCCACAATAGTGTTACGTGATCGTAATCTTGGCCCAATTCGTGACTGCCGGCGACCAGTTCGCGTTCCTGAATCCACTGCTCGAGATCGTCGACCTCGCGGTTCAACATGAATAATTGCAGGGCCTCGTCCAATTTGGCGCGTCGCTCGCCCGCCAGATCTTTCAAACCGGCATAGAGTTTATCCGCCTGCGACTGCTTCACGGCGATTTGATCGGCTAATGGATGCTGATCGTTTATAAGCTGCCGGGCGGTCTCGCCGAGCTGACGAATCGTTTCTGCGTAATCTTCCACCGCGTGCTCCAGAGACTCGTGCTTTTTCATCAGATTCTGAGCGGAGATCTCATCCTTACCGCGATCTTCAACCATCATGTACAACTCCTGCTCGCTCATCCACGATTCAGCCTCGGTAGCATCGAAGAAGTATTGCTGCGCCTTCTCGTTCTGTAGCAAATGCCTGTTTCTATCGTCGACTGCGTCCTTCAATTCGCGCCACTTCTCTGTTAATTCGGATATTAATTTCTGGAATTCGGGACTATCTTCGTGTCCCTCATCAATTAACTTCTGTCCATTATTGCACACTAGATTAATCCTGGGTTCGTGGTTATCGATCTCGGTACGCAGCGATTGATTTTTCTTCTTCAGCATGTGAACATTAAACAACGAGTTTCCATACTCGGTACTAGTCGCCTGCGGCATCTTCTCCGCAATCCACAATTTCTCGTCTTCGACATCTCGCCGGAATTGGAAGGCTTCCTTCTTTTTCTCGAGATGCCGCTGGCGATCGATGAGAGGCGCCTTAAGCTGCGCGAATCTCTGAGCGACTTTCTCCTTCTTGCACTTGATCTCCTCCATCTTATCATCCGGCACTGTACGCTGCAAATGTTCCGCCTGTTTGTCGAGTTCGGTGACTTGTTTTGCTTTCACCGCCATTTGCGTCTCGATCATCTGCTGCTTCTGCATCAGTATATTCACGGAAGCTAAATCAGAACCAGTATCAGTGCTCTCTATCTGCTTCTCTAATTCGTTCATCCAAGAGTCGATGTCGTCGCAAGTCTGGTGAATCAATACCTCACGATTCGCATCAAACAATCGTTCACCCTTATCATGAGTCGTTGTTTCTAACTCTACAAACTGATCCGCTAATTCGGCTACCTTCGGCTTGATAATCTCTGCCAAGTCTGGTTTTTGTTGAATCAATTCGTCCGCGGCTTGTTGCAATTGCTGTAAGCGATCTTTGTTGCTTGCAATCTCCGCTTCAAACGCCTGGTGACGAGTCCATTTGCTATGAATAGTCTTTGCGCTTCTATATGTCTCATCCTGAGCAGTGATATGTTTCTCTTGCACCCATTCGCCGAGTTCCTCGCAATCTTGCAGGAACATCTGTAACTGAAGCTGATCCTTGAGTTTCTCCATAAGTTGATTAGCTTTCTCGCGATTGATCCGGCGACGATCGTTGATGTTCTCAGCCTTCTTCTTTACTTTATCAGCCGCAAAGTGTCCCTCGTCGACCAAACGTCCGGCAAATTGCACAACTGAATTAATCTTTTCATCATTGGCGTCCATAGTTGTCATAAAAGCTTCGTGTCGCTTGATCATGTGCTCTGCTTGCTCGAAGTTTGCTGGCGTTTCGTCCTTGGCAAGGATATGCTCCTGTTGCGACAAGAGTACCTCCGCTTGACGCGCATCTCGATCGAATACCTGCAGATTCAGAGAATTGGATAGCAAGTTCTGACGATTCACCCACATCTGATGTAGCTCTTCCCAGCCCATCTTCAGCGCATTCAATCTTTCTCGCAGGAACATATATTGTGTGTCGCCATCGCCGGCCTCCGTTGTCAGTCGCTCACCGTACTCCATCATCTTCTGATAGTCATCGGTGTAATTATCGATCTCCTCCTTGATATTCTGATGTTGCGTGAGGAGTTTCTCGGCATCAGCGAGACTGGTCGGCGTATCTTCGCTAGCGACATCGGTCTGAGTTTTAGTGAGCCACGCTTGGAAGTGATCGAGATCACGCAGGAATCGGTGCAAATCTCCAGCCTCTTCGAGTTTAGCGTCACGTTCCTTTAACATTTGTGTCAATTGCTCCCAAATCAAATGGATTTGCGCAATTCTGTCGCGTATCACAGCTGCCTCTTCTGGATGGTCTTTCTGTATGACTTCCGCTTCTTTCTCCAAAGCGTCCAATTTAGCCTGAATAGCCGCCAAATCACGTTCCATGCCACTCAATCTGCGTTGCAACGTCATCACACCTGTCAGGTCCATTTCTAGGCTATCGGTCTGCTGCAAAATTCGTTTCTTATCCTCGATCCATGATACGGTCTCGCGACATTCAATGTGGAACGTCTGCACGCCATGTGCGGAGTTCAATTCTTCACGTTTGCCCTCTGCCTTTTCGCGCAGTTCGGCCCATTTCTGATTGAGCTCATTTTGTCGCGCGATTATCTGTTCCGAGTTCGGATGCTCGACATGTAGCAATTGTCTGGCCAATTGATTAACTACAGCGACGCGAGATGCATTTGCGTTCATTTCTTTTTCGAAGCCGTTATAACGATGTTTCATAATTTCGACGTCTTCGATATCCTTGACGGGCACCATTGTATCCAACATTCTATTCTTCTCGCCAATCCATTGTTCAACTCCGTCAGTCTCGCTAAATACTTTGTATAACGACTGGGCATCCAAGAGTCTTTGTTTACGTAATTTAGCTAGTTCAAGAAGTTCTTTGTATCTATTATCTATCGAAGTCAGTCTTTCCAGGACCTCCGGCGATTTAGCATCTTGCTCGCCTAATGTGGACGCCTGCTGATGAAGCTGTTCAATAGTCGCAGCGTAATTTTTGAGCTCATCCGTCACGTCCTTATGTTTTTTCAATAACGACTGCACATTTGCCTCGTCTCTACCGACATCTTCTGACGAGACGAGCCGTAAAGTATCCAACATCCAAATGTCGATGTCGTCCGCGTCTGCGAAGAGCTGGTGATAGTCGACAGCCTCTTCGAGCCGCTTTCTTCTAAAAGCTGCCAGATCCAGTAAATGATTCCACATGCCAAGAATTTCTTGGAGTCTCTCTTGAATACGATCCGAGCCGAAATGCTGTTGTCGAACTAATTCATCGCCAACAGCAGCGACTGACATCAACTGCGGCTCATGTGACTGTATCTCATTCTCCAATGCCTTGTGCTTCGATAACAGCAAATTAATAGTGGTTAGATCGTGACCAATGTCCCCTGTAGATACAATTTGTTCTTTCTCCT
The DNA here is from genome assembly GCF_003227725.1 of Camponotus floridanus. Classification (NCBI taxonomy): domain Eukaryota; kingdom Metazoa; phylum Arthropoda; class Insecta; order Hymenoptera; family Formicidae; genus Camponotus; species Camponotus floridanus. Next base: position 216,705 of record NW_020229859.1, on the reverse strand, counting down.
TTATCCAATTCTCCTCGTCAGCCATGTCCCAGTAGAATTGCCAGAGCTTCCGAGATTCCTCAAGCCTAGTGCGACGCTCGATCGCTAGCCGCACTAGTTCAGCGTATGCGTTCTCCAGTTGTTGCACACGCTCGACTATGATGGCCGGATCGCATGGACGATAGCCCTCCCCATGCTCCAAGAATCTCTGACTTTGTTGAACAACGGCCTTGACTCTTTCGCCTAAAACGTTGATATCTGCCTCGACGAGAGAATGCTTCTGCAGCAGATCTTCCACACCCATCAGGTGTTTGCCGTAATCGTCCGTCAACAGTCGCATCTTGATCTCCTCCATACTGTCCAGAATGTACAATTTTTCTTGGAAATTTTGTTGTAACTGCAGCGATAGTTCCAGCCGCATTCGTCTAGCGCGAAGTAGTTCTAGGAGATAGTTCCACAAGCGCAATACGTTGTCCTTACGAGCATTGATACGCTCGATGTCATGGTAATTCTCCGCCTCCAATTCCTGTGAGACCGCCATGACAGCCTGCACACGCTCCTCGTAAGCAAAGATGTCGGTTTCTATAGCCTCGTGCTTCTTGGCAGCAGCTTCTACAGCGGCGAGATCAAAGCCGAAGTTATCTTGTGACACCAGTCGTTGATTCTCTGACAACCAAGTTTCGCGCATGCTGGCCTTCCGATTAAATCTAGCCGCCAATTGTTCTAACTTCTCCTGTCGAATCAGTTCTTCGCGCAAAGCCAATTCTCGTTCGTGCTCCGCCTTTTCTAATCTCTCCCAGGCCTTATTGATGTCGGATATCATTTTACCCTCTTTAGGCGTGTAAGGCTTCTGATTGTTTGCGCGCATTTTCGATTGCAAAGTGAATAACAGCACTTCGAGATTACCCTTCTCCACGAATTTAGGCGGTTTCTCTACGGTGCGATAATTCGAGAATTGCGAGAGCTGTGATTGAACGCCCACTAGAGAATTGGCAAATCTGCGATCGCCAAGCGCCTCTATCGTAGCTTCGATCCAGCGTAGCAGGTCACTGGTAAGACTCTCGTATTCGTGTATCATACGATCATTTTCCATTGCGATACCGACCACTTTGCCGATCCTTTTACCTTGCACCGTCTCCTGCTTCATCTTTGAGAAGTAATGATAATATGTAACGACATATGTTATGATAGACTTCTCGTCCGGATGATCGACGAAGATATCTTCAGCGTCCAGGAGTTTCGTGAGACCGAGCTTGTCTTCTGCGACGTTGAATGCATTGTTAAGATTATAAATAGCGTTTGATTTGGAGAGTTTCTCGAACTGAATCAAGTCCGGACGGTGTTTATGAATGATTGCGTTAAACGCCAGACCGTCTCGCCATGATGTCGTGAAGTTTCTTACATTCACATTGTGGTAACCGGCAGTTTTCATCTGACACCACAACAGCAACGCGTCCTTGGCGGACTTGGTCTCCTGATTGTCCGTTTCTTCGATGGTAATATCTTGAATCTGGAATCGCAGGATGATCGTCCAGATAAGACCCAAGCTCAAACGCGGATTCCCGTCGACGATATCATGAGAACCCATGTTCTCCAAATGCACCCTTTGCTCGCGCAAGAATTGAAGAGCCTTGTCCACATTTTCCAGGCAATGGATGCGCATCTTGCCCTTGGTGGGACGCGGTAAACGCTCACCCGATAAGATCTCTAAGAGTCTTATCAGCATCTTGCCATCTCGCAGATCGACGTACAGATCGCCGATCCGGCACGAACATCGAACTAAGTGGGAGTTGACCCATTTCTGGAAAGTCTTCTTCTGCACTAATTCACGCTCACCTAACGAACAAAATTATTTATGAGCGATCGTAATAAATTATTCATAAATTTCGATCAATACATGTATTAACTATAATTAAGACTAACTATAATTAAAATATACCGTGAATTTAAGATATAATTAAATTATCTAAGAAGAATATGCTTTGTTTAATAATTAAACGAATTAATTAAATTAATAGTAAGCATTAGATTTATTATTAAAATAATTAATATGAAGTTTCTTTACCTCGAAGACCAAGTACGATTTTATCATAGTTCATTTTATTTAAAAAAAAATTGCAATTCTGGTATATAAATTATTTTATATATTCTTTTTCAAATAATCAATATTTATTTCTAATCTAATCAATTATTACACTTATTATAACAGTTTAAGTAACTGAATATAATAACGACCACTCTCAATTCAAGCTAAAAAGCAACTGGTTAAGAAGTAGAAGAAGTAGAGTTGTAGAAATCATAAAGCGATTATCAAGAGGATGCGGTTGATTGATATCTCAACCGTATAATTTTCTAAAAAAAATTTACTAATGCGTGCAGCATTACCATTTTTATTACAAAATAATAGCATAAAAATAGAATTTTATTGCATTTGTTTTATAGAATCAATAAAGGATAAATTACATTATGATTAAAAAAAATCAACAAAGTTTCGTACCAGCTAACGCCTTGATTCGTGAGCGTTCGAAAAGTCTCGAACTCGAGTTTCCCCCGTCGTATTCGTACTCATCGACAATCTCTTGTTGCAGCGTGGGATCCCATCCCCCACGCACCACCGAGATATCGGTCGTCATTTTGTCAATCGGACCAACAGCTCACTTCTGCCTAACCCTTAAAAAGGGTGCACCTGAAACAGCATCCCGCAAGGTTATTAATTCGCGAGCAATTAAAGAAAAATATGTACTTATAATTATTTCTTATCAATATAATCAATATATAAATATTTCCATTAATATATAAATAAAAAAAAGTACATTTTTTCCATTTAATAAAATAATTCAAAATAATTCAAATTACGTAAAGAAGAGAAAAAATATTGTGTACAAAATGTCTAAACGAATTTTATGTTTTCAATAGAGATAATGATGCATTTTTTATCTTTTAATCTTTTTTTTATAATTACTATCGAGATAAAAAATGTAATAATATATAATACAAGATTGTTAGAAGTCATCCAAAAAATAATAAGTTATCAATTTTTTAACTTTTAAAGTCAATTTTATTGAAAACAAAGCAAAACCTTATTCTGCATTTTCGACTTATTATTTCATATAAAATTAATACTTTCTAATTGTATCATAATTACTGCGGATACTCAAAAGTATATATCGAAAATATTTAACGTTTATAATATATATCTTTAATCATAAGTCTAGGAAACATAATACTATGCATAAAATAAACGAGGACACAATAATCATAGGAATTTCTTCCTTTTTTTACCCACGCAGTATAATAGTAAGCAACGCGATGCATACAGAATATGTCTTTAGTAAACTCTACAGTCAGCTCGTCATCAGTTAATTTTTACACAGATAAGAGAGGTGTTAGAATAATCTTATCTTCTTTTAATGTATAGGCAATCTTTTTCTCTCTCTTCTCTCTAGGGATGCTTAATAATTAAAAAAATACAGAAACTTTAGATATAAGTTTTACACGATTCTGTAATTCGATAATGCAATATACATATGTGTAGAATTTTTATTCTTTTTCGATAAATTTTGATAAATTTTTTTAATAATTTCTTCAAATACAAAAGTTTTGAAATTAGAAGATTAAAATTAGAAGATTTAATTTGTTATTTATTTTCATTTGTAAGAAACTTAATTTGCGAGAAATTTTTTGTGATCATTTATAAAGCAAAAACTATTAATTAATAATTTCGTTAAAAAAATTAACTTCAAATTGATTAATTTATGCTCTTAAATTTTTATTTCAAATACTCTTTTTTTAACAAATTTTTTTAAAAGTCTTACAGTATATTTTTCATTCTAAAGATTATATTTTTCATGTAAAAAAAATAAAAATTAAGATGAATTCGTTTTAAAAAGAAGTGCAATAAATAAACTTTAATACCTAATTTATGATTTTATCATATAATAAATTTTTTAAATGTTAGACTTCTCTCTCTCTCTCTATTATTAAAATACATTTGATAAAATTTATTTTCTTAAATGTCCATAAATTATATATATATATACTTAAAGAAATAAATTTTATCATATAATAAAATCATATAATTTTATCATATATATAAAATCCCTTATACAACATCGTTTCTCCATTTTCTATATATTCTTACACATTGGTAAACTGTATTACGTCACTTTAAGCGTGAATTCATCTCTGTTTTCTTTCATTTTCGTTCAGTATCAATTTACTTTGATACTCAAATTTACTCAATTTGCATCCGTCAAATTTGTCCTTACTGCTAGCTAATTGCATCGCTGTTGTGTAATCGTCAAGTTTGCAGGGTCACCGAATATCAAGAAAGCATCAGGTGCGTATTGTAACGAGCCTACCCATCGAGTATACTTGATTCTACGTGTGTTTATTTAATAAAACATTACATGCTTGTCTCCGCGTGGGAGACGTAACGCCTCACGCTCACTACGATTACATCACGAGAATGATGTCACACATGCGAAATACACATCTCATCGGCGTCGCATCGAATGTCCTGCAGAGGTAGCTAACGGGAAATTAAGAGAACACTGTGACACTGGCGTAATATCGACTCTTGTAAAATAATGTAACACACGATAGAATTATTATATTCACTTGCATTGTTAAATATATAATGGACTGCATGCAGCAAAGTGGCAAGCAAAATCTAAATCACGCACAGGTGTAGAATAGTAATAAATATAAAGAAGTGAGATTATATATATATGTGAGATTATATATATATATATATATATATATATATATATATATATATGTGTGTGTAGTATACATATACTTAAATTATTCTGTTATATAAGCTAAAGTATGCTAATTTTTATACAGATTGCACATATAATAACATGTAGTTGTATATAATTCAAATATTAAATAAATTAAATAATTAAATTAAATTATATAGTTAAATAATTTTAATTTAAACATTAACTTTTACGACAGGATATAAATGAATTTTTTATGTATAAACGTGAATTATATACGTATAATGAATCGAACACAATTTTTCGTACTAAATTCACGCTAAGTAAGAAATATGTATCGTCATCAACGTGACTCGATTATTAAAATAGAGCGGAGGATGATTTAGAGTGACGTCTAACGTTCCATCTAATTTACAGCGATCTGTCACAAACAATGTTTACTAATTAATATTGATAACACTTAATTCAGATAGTTGCAATTGCAGCTGCATCATGAACAAACGATAACGCAATAATAATGTTTCAATGGACCAAGTGTTCTACAGGTTAAATGCGCAAATAATATTTTACATATTCGTGCACGCGCTTGTAAAAACTCAAGGAGAACCACGGTAAACCGATATGGGTATTTGATAATGAAACCGACACCGAAGAGAAATAACTCAAGTAACGCAAGTATGTACAAAACTTGTAAAATTAATGACACATATAAAAGTGATTGCGTCAATCTTTTGACATTAAAGATATTGCACGGTTATTACATTATTATTTATTTATTATTATTAGTATTATTATTTATCTTTAATTATTATTGTTTACAATATATAATTATTATTTATTATCTATTATATAATAATATATAATTCACGTTTTAATCATCAACGAGTACTGCCAAAACTTATTATTAATTAAAGATATATTCCACAGTTATGTTATTAATTATTATCTATTATATCATAATAGATCATTCACGTTTTAATCAACAAGTTGTCAGAATTTATTTGTTATATATACTGTATAATTAATAACATAACTGTGGAATATATCTTTAATTAATAATAAGTTTTGGCAGTACTCGTTGATGATTAAAACGTGAATTATATATTATTACATAATAGATAATAAATAATAATTGTATATTGTAAATAATAATAATTAAAGATAAATAATAATACTAGAATAATAATAATCATATATATATATATATATATATATATATATATATATATATATATATGATATATATCAGGTTAAAAATAAAATATAATATTATTAAAATTATATCTTTTATCATTACTACTTTAAAGAAAAAAGTAGAACATGGCATTGATTGTGTTTCTTTCTTTTTTGAGTAGCCGACAAGATGAAGACCGATTCTGATCACTTTACGACGATATCGATATGTTTTCCCCACCAAGAAATGAAAGTTTGAAGACCGCAGGCATGAATGGCATTCTTAAATGTCTGGACAGTCACTTACGATGAATTAAGAGCAATTACGCGAGTGCCGTCATACTTAATGGGTGGCATAGTAGTGGGAACGTACAGATTAATGCCTCCGGATTAATCTAGTGGGGGCGGAGTGAAATGAATCACAAAGTGAATGACACGATAATCGAGGAAGGTTAAGTTTACCGGTGACACTTTACACTAATATCTCTGATGCAAGCAATAAGCTACAAATCCGAAATCTCATATTTTTTCAAAAAAAGTCTATGTAAATAGATACACATTTAAAAAAAAGGAATATTTTTAACTCCAAAATTTAAAATGCATAAATAAATTTTAAACAAGCATGTATATTTGACATATGTGTTAAATCAATTTTTATTTAAAGAAATTGTTAATATACTGCAGCGCAATTTTTTTTATTGTAATATAAATTTGCCACGTTATATTTTGATACACTACGGATACTGAAAAATTCTCTCTTCTTCAGAAAGATTTTTATGTTATTATCTTGTCTGTTGTGGAAAATATAAATGCAGAAAATTAATAACAACTGTATGATCTCTCTCCAGCAATTGTGTTTATGTATAATGCGCATGTACCATCGTGAAAAACTTTCTATTGAGAAAAAGCGAGAATGGAGAACAAGAAGCTTATTGTGTATCGAAACGAGAACAGCCGGTCTTTATATGTGCATCGTGAATATTACTTCGACGATCATAAAAGCAGAATTCTGTTTAAATATATCTAGTCCGTTCTAAAACTTCTTATCATATTATGCAAGCAAAAATACGGGTCTTTTTTTAATTTGTTGGATAACGGTAAATTATCAATATGAAGTATCAGTGAACAATATCCTTTCGGTTTCTCATTTTTCCAGTAGTTTATAAATTAGATCATAATAGTGCAATAAAAGTAAAGTATTTGTACAATTGTCATATATATATGTTGAATATATTTACGAAGATCAAATGTCTTGCATCAATATTTATATTTAAAATGTTTAAATGTTTATATTTTATATAAAATATGTATGCAAGATATATTTTATATAAATTAATATCGTTAATTACATATCGTTATAACAGTAATTAGTTGTTTATAATTAATAATTTCTAAAATTTCTATGCCCAAGGCTGAGAAATTTATACTATTTTATCTTTCTATCTTTATCTATCTATCTATCTATCTATATATGCTTTGTAAACTCTGCAAAATATTTTTAAAGGATTATATATGTCCCTTTAAAGATATTTTCCAGAGTTTACAAAGAATCTTTATAAAGTGTCGTGACCTCAACGATATATTTTTGTCGTAGCTAACGGAGAATCGCGCAGATAAGCGTAACGTTAACTTCCTTGGTGGATCTATTTTTAAGTCGACCTAAGACAAAATACGCACAGCGAAACCGATTTTGTCGTCTAATCGACGCCATACAAATTAAGTTGTCCGTTTTGAAGCGACGCGCGTTTACGCCCGCTTTGATCCGTCTTCTGGAAAGAAAGGACCTTATATGTGTCTACGTATATATGTATACATATGTAGCAAGGCGAAAACTGTCGCAACACCGAAGGTAAGATGAACACCGCGCTCGCGCGCACGCACACAACGCCGAGTTATTGATTTTCTACCGGAGTCACCGTGGCGCCGGTGTCCCACCGTATACATACATATACGCCGAGAGCACCTGCAAATCAGGAAAGGAGGAGGAAAAGAAAAGCAGGTATCTATGTTTTTTTTAACTCTTATCCTTAGAATCCTTACTATAAGATCCTCTTCATCGCGATATATTTTCCGAAATTACTAGCGAATTAAGTTACTCGAGAAAAAAAATAATGAAAAATGAATATTATTCATGTTTTAAATATATCTCTATAAAAGGTATTCAATCATAAGATGCGACCTTTATTTAATATCACGCAGGGATAACATGACGTAACGATATTCTCTATTACACATATATTATTAGTGAAATTATTTAACATCTTGATTATAAAAAGAAAACCTTAATGCGTGTAAATTTGTGGTATAAAAATAAAAAATCGAACACGTAAAATTATCCCAATTAGTACGACTATCTGCAATAATTATAATTCATATCAGAAATGTATAAATTATTGCAGATAAATCTCAACGATAGTATGATTGATTTGATCATGCCTGGGAATTAATTAAGAAGAAAATATTTATTATCTCTATTATTTTCAAAATTACGAAAGATCGATAGAGCATATTATATCATTTGATGTAAATACAATGCGTAGTAGTACATATATGAATTTTAAATACTATGCAAAATTATTGTTTAATATTAAAAAATAAATTTATATGTTTAATAAATATTTAATATTTATAGATAAATTTAAATATATTAAATATTAACGATATAAATATCGTTTGATGAAGCTGATGCGAATTGGTTGAGGTAAATTTTTGATAAAGTCATAGTTGTGTGTAGGCATACTTTGCGAGATATAATCAGAAACCGTTACGCGACGCGAATACAATTGTAATCTGCTTTCAACACTTCCCACTCCTCTCTACTGCAGGTATCTATCGGAAGAAAGAATCACGGAGGCGTGAAGAATATGGGTAAACGCCCTTATGATGACCCAGTTTTCATCAACATCCCTCTATGCAGGAAGCTGCAAGCTAACAAGATTTCAAGAGCTGATAAAGTTTTGAAAATATTTCTGCAATTTTAAGTTTTTAAAAGAATCTAATTGAAAAAAAAAAATTATTGAGTCATCACTTTTTAAAAAATAAACATAATTCTAAATCAAATTCGAATAATTCTAAAATTCTATGCATTTTTAAATCATATTATACTCGCAAATACCTTCGAAAGGAAAGAAAATTAAATTTTCATTTATCAAAAACATAATAAAAATTTATACAATTTGATTTGAATTTTGTTAGATAGCCTCTCGCAATTATTTCTGAAAGACGCTAAAAATAACACTGGAAACATTCCCACGCCTTACTTATTGCTCTAATTCGCAAAGAGATTTAAAAATGGAGTTAGTTTAAAGAAAAAGACTGCTACTGTGCATTCTTTAAAGATCAAAAGCGAAGAAGATTTAAAGAAATAACGCGAGGTGAACGCTCTGATGACTTGATTTGCTCTTTCCTTAGCTTTAAGCACGGAAGAGTCGTTACTATCATCATCGACGATTAAAGGCTACTTGATCATGAATTATACGGTATAATTCTAAAAGTACCGATGCAAGCCGCGATGATAATTTAGAGTGAGTGTATGTTTGCATTATGCATTTTCTTGTCTTAATTTTCATGGAATAATTATACGATCACGGCAATCGTTTTGTCATGTATCATCAAAAATGAAAAAAATCGCTGAGTCACCGAAGTTTCATCGGTCTTGTTGAGAAAGACTCCATTAATGTTATTGAGCAAAAAGAATCATCACTTTAGATGTTATAAATAGCATACGCGAATGCGAAACGTTGCACTACAAGTACTCGTGATTTAAATCACGAATATGTAATAATTATAATTTGCGTGAATAATTAAATTTATCTTTCGTAATATGAAATATAGCCATCGATTAATTAATTCTCTAATTATGTCATATATCCGCAAAAGCATGTTTTATTATTTTAAAATTAATAAAATTTGATATCTGTTTGCGATTTAGGTTTCTATAAAAATGAGGGATAAGAAAATAATTAATTAATAATTAATGCTGCATATAATATAATTTTAAAATAGTCGAATGCTTCAATATACGTTACTATCTCACGATTTACATGACAAGTTATCATAACTATATAAATAACATATAACTGCATTAGACAAATTACTAATAAAGCGATTGCGTATTGCCAAAGGCATTCAGCATGTCACTTGCCAAGTGGCTAGTAAATAATGCAACATCTCGACAATATACATGTCACTAAATACAATCCATCTCTAGGAATGTGATCTTTCAACGTTCAGTAATATCATTTTTGATTTGATGAATTTGCTAAATAATTTTCACACATTAAATGAAATTGTATGTCGTTTTAATTTTATATTAAATAATTAAGATGCTTGTTCATTAATATTTAAAGAGATTTCTTTATAAAAAAAATTATGTATTGATTAAAGAAGGACATGTTTGAAACAGTTATATATCTTTAAATAAAAAGAATTATTTGATTTCAATTATTAATTTCTCTGAAAAATACTCGAAGAATCACTATTTTCAGTTCAAATATAAAGATCTGTATCTTAAGCTCATATACTTTTCGGAATAATAGGATAGATGTGTAATTATTCATGGTGTTAATAAAATCTGCCACGAAATGGAGCAACGAATTAGGTCAAACTACAGATATATTGTCTTGATTATCCTCGAGCATAATATCTGTCCATGACACACAGGACTGAAACTGACCTTAGTAATTTTCAGTAATCGTCAGTTCGTCATTTGCACTCGCTCGCATATTGGCAAGTCAAGCTTGTAATCGATAAATTGGATTGCAATTCGAAATGTGTATCATCGTTGCTTATAATCGGTCTAAAAAACAATCTTACTTTAAAATAATAATTGAGCAATTTTGCATTCATTATCGTAAATTGTTTGACGCAGAAAAAAAAACAAGTTAATTAAAGTTAAATAATTTGTTTCTCGTTTCAAAATTATCTATAATTTTTCGATTACAGAATATATCTCAAAATCCTTAAAAATTTATTTTTTAAGATTAAATCTAAATAATTTTTACCTTTAACAAAATTCTTGCAGAGAGAAAGAGAGCAATTATATAAATGTGAAGGTTCAACTGGAATTGTATAAAGAAATATCAAATGGAAGTCCCTATTCTAGACGAAGAGCCGGTAGTTGTTATTGTACAACTACGTCACGTCCGCATTTACGTTAATCTGCCTGTTGGACGACTTTGTCGAAACATTTTAGTACATGAACAAAATGTCGTTTTAGCTATAACATGCAAATTCAATCGACCAAAGCTAAGTTTAATAGCGATTAATATTACATTAATATTTATAAAAGAAACAAAACATTTCAACAAATTGACAATTGTTTACTGATTCTAGTTAGCATTTGTAATAAGCTTATTTTTTGGAAGTTTGAATTGTGCTTGTTAAATTTTTTGTTATTGATTGTTAATTCCGTTCGACTTCAGAAGAGATTCAATGGATTTTCTATTCTCTCACTAAATATTTGAAAAAATAATATTAATAAAAATGCGAATCCCTTGATAAAATTTTGTCAGAATTTGCCGATTTTACTAGACAGAAAAGAAGACTTTTTAAGAATCGTAGATATTTTAGTTAAAACATTTTAGCTTTTTTAGTTAAGAGATACTGTATCATATAAAATTTTAAAAATATAATTCTTATTTAAATTTGCGATAAAAATCTCTATTAAAATATGTTAAGATTTATATTTTATAATAATATTTATATAATATATAATATTTTTTTTCCAGTTAAATAATAAAAATGTATTTTTCTTTCTTTTGTCCTCTCTTAAACATTATTTAATCCTCAAAAATTATAATATTCCTCAATTTGTTCGTATATGATGAAAAACACAATAGAAGCGTGAAAGTTTAAAAATCTACTATTCGAAATTTGTATTTCTATTTTTTTAAGGAAAAGTGCATAGCAAATTTTTAATTCTCTGCATCTCGCTATATAACATTTACATTACATAAGGCCTTATCTCGAACGAGGTTGCGCGTAATCTGGATGCATTAACGCTTGATAACTAGGTTGCATCAAACCCTTCTACAAACGGAAGTGCGCGATTATCGCATACTTAAAAAAATCGATATCAAAGACAGGTATCGAGTCGACGAAGTAACAGCGATACACAAAGCTTTTCCTCCTCCTCGCTTGTTTATAAAAAAAGAAAGGTACGAGCGTCCATACGCATGTATATACATTTAACGCAATCTCTGTATTCCCTTCCCGTATGAATTAACTGTCGCAAAAAGAAAAAAATGCATTAATTTTCTCAACAATATATGTACATTAGAGTTTATTAATATTTTAATATCTTTTGTCAAACACATCGAGCCAGAAATATTCATACATGATATACTGTTGATATACTGTTGATTAAATAATTCAAATTTATATATTCTTCTTGATTAATTTAATATTTTATGTGTATATGAGTTATTATTTTGTCTTCTAATCTCTCATGTTTAATTTTTTGTGCATATCAAGCATTTATAAGTTAAATTCAGACAGAATTCTGTGAATCACAATGCATATCTAAATGTGAAGTTTAATGACTCTAGATATCGGAAGTGTTAATACAAAAATATTCTCGCTCTATTTAATTGCTTTTTAAAGGACATACATTGGAGCTAGAAATTCATGTTAATTTATCAAAAATGCATGTGTATATATTCTATATATAAAATCAAGTAATATACTTGCATCAAAATCAGATTCCTTAGTAATTGTAACAAATATTTGAAAATCACTAAATCGAATAATATTTTATTTATATTTTAAATTAAAACCCGAGGTTTTTTATTGCAGCTATTATGACGTCAAAGGCAAAAATATGTGAATTTTTTTTATTGCATCATGTGTCGAAATAAATCAATTTTTTTATATGACGTTACTCCCATCTTAGTATAAATTGATAAAATATATTTAAGACTTTTTTTGGTTCGTGAATTAGTAAATAATCGTAAATCTTGATTAACATTGTTAGATTCATTTTTGTTGGAAAGACATTGTATCATATTGTATATTGAATTATTATAAACATTAATTCCGGATATTAAAAAAGAAATTCTCGGTATATCTTTCTATTCTATATTAATTATCAGAGATACGAGCTTAATTTTTATTTTTTAATACATATTTTATGTTCTTTTTCTTTGTTAAATTTCCGTTCATTAAAACGCAATATCTCGGAATAATTATATCTTGTCTTAATTAAAGAAGGTAATATTACATTGATAAATAGATAAATTAAACTAATTAAACTGTATTATTATACATGATATTGAATAATTAGAAAATTTATCGTTTATTTAATTTATTTTATCTTATTCAGGAAGACAAACTACTCGCATATGTGCCCGAAACTTTCTTGGAACTTCGACTAAATATAATATTCGTACATGACTTGTCTTCATATCTCATATATTTCTATATCATTAAATAAGTTTCAAGAGTGTTTATTTGACTTAGTCTTTCTTATATATTTTCTATTCAAATACTACATACAAATATAGACTTTTTTTCTTACCTTGTATTTTAATGCTAATAACCTACTATAATGCATGTATTTAATGTAACAGAATTAAAATTAGACTGATTTATTATAAATATAACTGTTCGAATAAATTTGTCAAAGATTAATTGTATTCGTGATTGTTTATGTTCAATAAGTTTATAATACTGATATGACATATTTTACAACTGCAAGTTCCTATCAAAAAAGCACTGAAATATCAGTTAATAATTTTAATATCGAACAATATTTTTTTAATAAATTGACAATATTATTAGTTAGTCGCACTTTTAATCGCCAATCATATTCTTGCAGAATCTTTAATAATATCATTAAAAATACAATGTGTAAATAAAAAAAAAACATTAAAATTCTACACAATACAAATTTACTACAGAAGGTTAGAATAATTTAACTATAAAATATTAAAATATATTATAAGTACCGCGTATATATATCCTAGAATATTAAATACAATTATAATTAGAAAAAAATAAACTTGTTAAATATGATTAAAATTAAAAAAAATAAATTGTCTAGATTTAAATTTATTTGATTATATATTAATGTACAAAAATATAAATATATAAAATTATACGTATATAAATTTTTTTTTAATTAATCTTATACTTCAATTAGTCTCTCTAGTAAGTTTCTGAAAAATTATCAAGCTACTTAAGCAATATTTTTAATCTATAAGCTAAATAAAACAGCTAAATTGAAAATTCTATTTTTTTCGGGGTTATTCCTCTCCTGTTTATCTCCTCTCGATCGAGAAATCATACTGTATATCGAACGGTGTCTCGTACTTTGCAGAATGCAGCTATACGTTGACCTTAACATTTTGCGGCATTTAACCGCTCGATTCGCGACAAAATGACTCAACTCTAGATTCGGCGTCATGACTAAATCGTTCGTAATCCATAAAGAGGCGACTCTACCAATAATGACCGATACTGAAGCCATTAAACGCATTAGCTCATTAAGTTGGCTAACCATACGATCACTCCTCGATGAAAGATATTCTCTGTGCAAATTTAAATAAAGACAAGCGAAGAAAAAAAAAACTTCTTCGCGATAGTCAGTACACATTATACACTGAGGGAACAATTTTTTTCAATCAAATAAATTTGTTTTCTTGAAACTTGTACTTTAAATGGAAAAAATTGTTTATTGCATTTAAGCAAAAGCATTTAATTTTAATTAAATATGCATGTTATATTAAGTACATTATTTTCATTTATATATTTTTTACATTTAAATACTGTTTTCGTAAAATATATACTATAATTTATTAAATTAAATATATTTTTTAAAATGAAAAAATTTTAAATTTTTGGGAAAATAAAATGCATTTTAATAAATATTTTGTAAAATTAAAATAAAAATATTTAACTAAAAATTATATTTTTTTAAGCATACATATATATTTTTAAACATATGTAAATAAAGGCTTAACTTAAGCAAACTGACGTTTTGAATACAAGTAAATACGCGATTAGTATCCACCGAATAAATAGCTTTCTTGAGTTAACTAAAATTTTTTTATTTCAAGATAATTTTTTCCTCAGTGTATTACTCAATATTTCAGATCTTCTCTTTGAAAAATATGTGTATCTCTCTCAATGCGTCTCTCTCGGAATTAACTCCCCCTCCCTTCTACAAGTGTTAACGGCGTTGCGTGTATTCCTGAAATAGCGCATGCCGCGTAAACGATACGTCGGCATATATGCTTCTTCCTTTCGCACATGTACGTACGAACGAACGCACGAGCGCATGTACGAACGCACGCACGCACTTCCGTCAAACACAGTGCGGTCAGCGTGCGTTGGACGCGTAACCGGAAGTGTCCGTAAATCGAGGAAACCTGGTTACCTTCGCGAGGTTGTACCTGGCGCGCACACACTGTGAATGTCACGTGAATTCATTCGCGATCT
This sequence comes from Camponotus floridanus, assembly GCF_003227725.1. Classification (NCBI taxonomy): domain Eukaryota; kingdom Metazoa; phylum Arthropoda; class Insecta; order Hymenoptera; family Formicidae; genus Camponotus; species Camponotus floridanus. The sequence goes on along the minus strand of NW_020229859.1, from coordinate 201,391 downwards.
GCCGTTGTGTTCTGGCGCAACGGAAAGCACCGTTGTCAGATAAGAGCGGAAGTCGAATAGCAGTTATACGGCAGTTGAGTAATATTCAAAGTTGCGCCACATAAGATGTTTTAAAATTTAAATTATCGAGATTAAATTATTATATTATTAAGGAAGAGGCGTAAATAAATTTTTTAAATATTATTAAAAAATAAAGCTTAGATAAAAAAATAATATTTATTGAAAGTTGAGTCCGTAAAATATGTTGATTCAATAAAATTCTCTCTCGTTACGTGACTCGATATATTACTCGAATATTTTTTGGATGATAATTCTTACATAACGATTTACCAGCGGTGATAAAAGTGATAAAGATAAATTGACGGAGTCTTTAAAGTTATTATTAGTTAAAAAACTACTGTTTTACGTCAAGTATATATAAAAAAAAATTCAAAATTGACAACTGGAAGAGACAAGAATAAAAAAATAAGAAACTGCAATAAAGAATTACTTGCTCAAAAACATAAATTACACTTGGCAATTGATATCTTACATGCTGTTAATTTGCAATCGATGCTGAACGACTTAGGACGCTGTAAAGCACATTTCGTACACGCACATTTTTCGAAAGAAAATTTACTCGACGCACATAAACGTGAATTTCGCAAGACTCGCTACGCGTAACGCTTATATCGCTCTGATGAAATCGCGAAGCAGGTACAAGGACGAGTTTATCTCGCGCAATCGAAGCGCGAGATCACTTTATTTGCCCTCCACGCCCATTGACATCAATTTAAAATTAAACGCGATACGCGCACCGAGAATCCGCTGTCGGCGATCGCGAACCTTGTCGCGTCGCATCGGATACAGAGTACTATCGTCGAGTACTTGGAGCGCGAAAAATTAACGTGACAAATTAAAATCGAAAAAAATCGAGATACGACTTCTTTTATCTCGCCGCGTTCGACAAGATCGGCGAGTCACATACGTTCGATTCGCTTCTCGGTGCGCGCTCGACGCGTTCAATGGATCCGCGCCGGGAATTAGGTCACCGGCAGATAGGTCGTCTTGACAGGTGAACAAAACCGCTGGCAACGAGCGAGTGGGCGGGCGGGCGGTCGGGGAGGGCGAGAAAAGGGAGGAGAAGAGGAGGCGGAAATTAAAGTCGACCGATCGCAGGGAATCAACCTCGTCGACGACGACGACGCCCTTCGATCGCGATATCACGCGACAGAATTAACCGAACGGACACTCGCGCGGGCGCGCGACACCGCGAAAAAGATTTTTCCCCCCTCCCTCCCCCCTCCGTCCCACCCACTCGCCCGATTTCCGCAGTCCCCTCGGTTGCAGAGATGATTCGATCGCGCACAGTGAAACGCGTTTCCCAGCAACTATCAGCCGCGACGAAGGTGGCAGCGGCGGCAGCAATCGATGCCGGCAGGGTTCCACGGACTCCGCGGACGATCGACGACGACGACGACGACGACGACGACGATGACGATTATGACGGCTCCGACGCCACCGACGCGACGCAGATGCACCCGGTGGGCGGGACGCGACGCCCCGTCTCGTCATCGACGAGGATACGCGATCGTTGCGAGAGGCGCCCCGACGCCGATAGTCTCGGCACGAGACGTACTACGACCGGTATCGTCGTACGACACTGGGGAGAAGCTAAAGCGGCGCGCACGCCATTTTTATCCCGACACAATATCCACCCGCAGGCGACTCGTCGCTCGCCGCCCTCCGCTCATTGCCTTCGCTCTCTCGATCGGTGGATACTTACCCTCGCGTAAGGACACCCCGTGGCACCGCTCCGTCCCGCAACTCGCATAAAAGTCTCACACGCCCGGTGTACACAAAAGAAAAAACCCACCGAGCGAGACGATCCGACACCGAGCCACCCGTCCACACACTCGACCGGCGCGCAACCGACTGAGTGTAACACGGCGCTCGCCTACGCCGCCGCAGCTAGTCCCTCTGCGCGGAGAGGCTGCGCACTGCACCGCGCAGGCTCGACGCGCAGCTTGGTGCGAGCGAGACGGGGAACGCGCGGCGGGAGCGACGATTTTACCTCTGGCTTGAAACGCTTCGAGAGAGTAATTGGTTTTTCGGGACGCGAATGTATTCGGAGAAAATTGGCGACATTGACGTTAGAAATCGTTAGAAATCGACGTTTACATGTGTGTACCTCCTTAGAATAGATACGCGAAAATATGGCGTAAATTTCGTCAAACGAATTGATTCGATTGTGAGCAGACGACTTTTTTTTTCGGATAGACGAATGAGTATATATTTTAATTCAATAGGAATATTTCAAGAGATATTCTGAGACAGTCTCTTGCAAATCGTAGTTACAAAAAGATCGTTATGATTTATGTATCGATGGTAAAATCAAATTTTTTTCTTACATCGGATATAACATTCATCGACAAAAGTTTTATTTTTGTCAATATATAAGTAGTATATTGTGTATGTATATTATTTTACACGCACCCTTAAAAAAACTAACATCTTTTTCCGGAAAAAATACCTCGTCTTCGATAAAAACTATAAACTGTATAAATTTAATTTTCTAAATTATAATTTTATTTTTCTCTTAAGGTAAAAATCGATCATAATTTCTTCATTAAATAAAATGAGTATGAACATAAGTTTATATTGTAAAGATTGATGTATTGAACAGGAAGTCTATCCTAAGCCGAAAGGCAAGGATTAATGGATAATAAATAATAATAAAATAATAATTTCTTCATGTATATATAAATAAAATATAAATAACTTTGAAAAAAAAAGATGCGACATGTCACTTTTCCGATGATTGCAATTCTCATCTGTACTGTACCCACTTTATCTTATTCCAGGCGTAGGAATACACAAGATGTTTCGCTTATGACATCATCAATCCTGTTTACTCGTTTTCTGGACCGCGGGCACGCCCTATCCTCCGTGTTAATCATGTAAATTTTTCTCGCTATAGTATATTACAGATGCATGCCACGCATTATGCTTATCGTTATCACATATCATGCGTAAAAAAAGTCCGCGACACTTGTGTCAAAGGGCCATGTTTCGATTTCGAAAGTTTCAATTTCGAATATCACGCGCGCGATTACGTGACCAATTGCATAGCTTCAGTTTCAATATATTTGTTCCTCTTACATTATTCTGTATCATTTATCTCTCCCTTTTGTATCTTCTCTATATTTAGATATATACTATTTTATTTTGAACGCGCAGAGAGAATAATAATAAAGAATAAACTTAATAATTCATAAGAGATACTATGCATTCTTAAAATTTTATTTATCTTACTTTACTTTGCGCCAAAGCATCTTGTAAATGCATGAATAAATAGAATACTTCGCTTTTTACGATATATTTATATTTTTACACTTATCTCTTATAGTATACAATATAAAAGGCGCAAAGAAAGAAGGAAAAAAATTTTTAAAATTGAGAAGTTTCTTGCGAGAAATAGTTTTAATGATAATAATTAATAAGTAATTTTTTCTAGTAGAGATAATCTCTGAATTTTACGTATATGTGTATTGAAATTTCATATATATATATATATATATATATGAAATTCGTATAAAAAGAGCCTACATTAAATATATGCTGTCTTAAAAATGATATATAATGGTAATTATATAATATTGTACAGTTTTACTTTGTTTATCCTTTGCGATCTTGACAAGAATAATGTACTATATCACCGTTAGGATACCTCGCAAAAGCACTAAAAAAAACGGAGCCAATTAATATCAATATAAATATAAAATTTGTAATAAATATAATTTAATATAATTTTACAAACCTTTGATTGCCGAAGCGTTTTTTACAAACTGGACATATATTAAACTCTGTCATGAGAACACTCTGTGACTCGTAATGCATTCGTTGTTCCTGCACTTGTAAATGTTCCGCATAAAGCAATCCTTTGAGAACCTGTGTTCTTCGCCTCGCATTCAAATTATTTTGTAAACTAACTTCCAAGAAATGTTTTATCCTGCCGATAGGTACAGAATCCGGTAAAACTTTCAGAGCTTTCGTAGGATTTATTTTTGAGGCGTGTTCCTCTAATAGTTGAAGAGCCATTTCTAAATCTGGTTGTGCCGTTCTTTGAATTTCCGGACTGCAACCTTGAAGAAAAAATATAATATATAACTATAATTATAATCACATATATATATATATATATATATATATATATATATATATGAATAATATAAAAAATCTTATTTGTATATAAATATTTATACCAGCCATTAAAACTCCTTCATTATCAGGTTTCAACAACTGCTGAATTAATAAAACATACACTTCGTCAGCATTGTCCGTTTGTTTTTCCGTACAATCTTGATCTTGTAAATAACTTTCAATTAGTTATATCATCTTTTATTTTATATTTCATATAAAAAAGTTTTAAGATGTTTACTTACTTTGGTATTTTGTATATACATTTTGACAATATTGTATAGCACGCGGTATATCATTTAAAAGACTGATATATATCGATATAGCTTGTTGATGACGACCGAGTCGTCCAAGTATAATTGCACGTTCCTCGAACAAACAGTCAAATGGAAAGTGCACCAATATTGTTTCAGGTGTATAATATGTCGATTTTTCCAAGAATTGTTGCAATTTCTGTCGTATATGTTGTGAGGTTTCTTTCTCCGCTGGTGTTGCATTAGCATTCATAGAAGTTAGACATTTTTCCTTATACTGATGTATCAAAACATTATGGAATAGTGGATTAGTGTCTTCCCAAAGATGTACCACATGTTCCAGGTATTGTATTACTAAATCTTTATGGAAACGCAAAAGATAATCTAATATTTTTGGTCTAGGTAAATGTTCGACTTCCTGTAAAAATCATTTTATTAATACAATATAATTAACAAAAAAATAATGAGTTGAATATATAAAAGTAGAACAAATAAATGCACACCTGTATATCTTCCATAAATATTCTAAGACCTTGTTCAGGATCCTCTGTTAAAACCCATCCAGCAAACTTCAAAATTAGATCCATATGATCCCTGCCGAGATGCTGTAAATATTGTATAGTTCTCTCAGTGCCTTTTAGACTAGAATCATTCTCTTTTGCGTGCTTCTCTAAAAGTTCCAATGCTTTTTTATGTTGTCCTTTGGTTTGATACAATATAATGAGTTCTGGATATTTTTGATGCATTAATAAAGTTTTCTCAGCTTCTGCCAAGTGACAGTGATTCAGTCTAAGTAAAGGTGCTACCAAAGCATCAGTAGTCTAAAACAAAATTTGTTTAACATTTATGTGAACAACTTTTATAAGAATTCATTTGATATACAATTTTTAGTATCTCCTTTTTGTATTTTATTTACCTGTAAGTAACACTTTAAAAGAGTAGTATCAATGATCTTCAAAAGTTGTTCCGTAGCTACTGCAGTTAAATTTTTTTCTCCATTTACTCCATCCTTTTCTTTATTAAGCTCTTTTTCTTTCTTCATTAGTTTATGCCTAACTTCAGTTAGAAAAACTATTAATGCACGTAAGCCTTTTTCCAACTCATGATCTTGCAGTTTTGGCAAGCTGGGTGCTGGTTCGCTAGGTTCATGAGTGTTAGTCGAGGGTGCTAAATCTGGAAATAATCTGATTACCTCATATGGATCAGTTCCCAGTGTTAAAAACAACTCCATCGCCTCTTGGAATCGCTTATTGTAAAACAAATAATGTGCATATAATGTTTGTATTTTATATGTTTGTCTAGTTTTTTCCTCATCTGTTATATTGGATAATTTCTAAGAAAAAAAAATTATATGTATGAATATAAATTTTAAGCATTTTAAAAGATAAAGTATTATCATATTATTGATATACAAATATTTAATGTAACGTACAGTTAATGTTAAAGCCAATTGAAATTGATTTTGCTCCAGCAATGTCCTAATCTGCAAAGTAACATCAATTGCCTTGATACACCAAACTTGACTAATGGATGCCACAAAGACTTTTCCTTGTTTACATCTGTATATAAGTCTAGCCTTATTTAGATCTCTTATTGTTTGAATATGTAGACATCCTTCTAATGTATACACCTCCAATTTCTCATGCACAATACCAAGTAGATAAGGATTATCCCATGCTGTATGTAAAGATCAATATAAAAATTTTGTCAATTATAATTTAAGAGATAAAAAAAATAATGAAATTAAAAAATAAAGTTTATTCTACATACCTATTGCACTAGGTGCATCTGACCATTTTATAGGATTGTGTTGAACCAATTCTCCTTTCGTATCCATAACGAATGATTGAAAATCTTTTCCCAGTACAAACGAATTATCTGATAATTTTGTAATACTTGGTTCTGGAGATTTACCAGTGGGAAAAAGTTCTTTAGGTTTACCATTTAAATCAAAAATGGTATAAGATAATCCACGAAATCCTAATATCAATGTTTCGCCACACCTTAAAAATTAATATCAAATTAATCAAATAAAACTATTATATTGAGTTATTTTAATAACTTTTGAAAATCTATTACCATGATAATTGACGAGGTATATCTGGCACCGTTAACTCGAAATCATTAAATTCTTCAAACTTCTTTCCCTTCCAGTAATATAACTGTAATTTACGTTTGACAGCAACACATAAGCGCACTACAGTATTCTTTTTCCCTGTCAGACTTTGAGTTGATTGAACATCCAAAGTGAATAGAGTAGCACCGCGAGTTTTTGGTAGTTGACATATTTGTAAAAAGTTCGGTGAATTCAAATCATGAGTGCATACAATATTATCTGTAATTTTTCATAATTAAGTCAATATATAATAAAGATCATATTATCTATATAAATTTAAATCTATATAAATCTATATAACTCATGAAAAAAGCTAGTATTATCTTAAATATACCTGTCAAGATAATCAATAAATTATACTCTGGTACAACATCTATCTGATTGATCCGTTTCTTGTTAAAATTCTTACTATGACGCAATAATTCCAGTTTATGACTGTCATCAAACACTGATGGAACATTGTACATAAGAAGATGACCCTCTCTTGTGCCTATTAATAAATTGTCATCTGAAATAAACAAAACAATATAAGCAATGAATATACTCTGGTATTGAGAATAATTCTTAGTAATTTGATTATGTATACTAAACAAATAAGAATTATTATTCACCATAAGCTGCTATGGATTCGATTTGCACTGTAATATTTAATATAGATGTTTCCTCGTAAGCATCGTGCATTGTGACGATTTATGAAAAATAATATCCTGTGTATCAATTAAATTCTTCGAACAATCATTTGTATGTTCTTTTCAACAATCAATTGTATGTTCTATATATGACTTTGTCAATTGACATCGGATGAGTATCTCTTTCTATGTAACTGTCAGCTGATATCTGACATCCACCATCTGAGGTATGGCCATAGACATAGTAAGTATAGACCGAGCATCCATTGTATAAGCGTTAAGCATACGAAAAGAAAGACAAAAGATGTAAGATGAGTTTCTTTCTCTTTTCAATGCCGGAGAAGTGGGGAGCACTTCTCCACATCTTCTCGCGCCGGTTCGTCATGGAGGGGCACTATAGATTTTCAGTACTGGCAGTGAATTTTGGAACACAGCCTCAGTGTCCAATCCCCTCTCAGGCTTCTCTCTGGCTGCGGTAGAGCACTAAATATACAGGTATTCTATACTCCGCCATTTTTAATCCATTCCCCCTCCTTGTTTCTCGTGTCACTCGCCTCGTCGCTAAGCTGAGATTATAGTAGATAGGTTAGTGAGATTATATGGGGTGGGGAGATGGATTAAAAATGGCGGAGTATAGAATACTCATATATTTAGTGCCTTAGCTGCGGTCGAGAAGACGCTCTGAATGCTTTGAAACATCGTTCTATCTTTGTTCTACATTCCATGAGAATAAAGATAGAATTGCCAGTACTGAAAATCTATAGTTTACGTGACGTACACTATATATTTTCAGTACTGGCAGTGAATTTTAGAACACAGCCATAGTATGTTGTTTGTGGTGAAAGCTTGAAAACAAAATTTCGTTTGGCGATTAGTTTGTTGAATTTTTATTGAAATGATCGAGGAACACAACGAACACGAAACGATATGCGACTCAGTGGTAAGTGATATGATAAATTGAATATAAAGACGCTGCTGGATCATCAGAAAAAACATGCAAACTACGAATATATAAGTATGATAATATTCTAACCTTACTTTTAGAATTCACTGGTTGAAGGCTGTCGTTTACCAGTTCGAATGTGTGCCACAGATGATTGGCGTAAGTAAATTATATACATATTATTTCATTAATGCTCCGAAGAACGTTTTACTTTTATGGGAAGGTGGAATTTTTTGATTTCGTCTAAAAGACTGAATTTTGTAATCTACTTTGACGAGTTTGGTTCTAAGCTATTATTAAATTGTAGGACAAGATATATAAATACCAAGTTTTATTGCAAAATATTAATATATTATATAAAAGTCTTGAAAGTGTTTTGATTATTTGTGTTAATTTGTATTACTTTCTGTGGTAACGATATTTATACATATATATTTCTGATAAGATTGATTCTATTTTATCTATAACACTTAAGTTTAAGAATTCATTGCATTTAGATAATGCAATTTGTTTGTAATAAATGTTGCAATAGATAAAATGATATTATGAATAATATATTATTTTTAAAATTTATATAATATTTTAATATTAAGGTAACTTAAGCGAATTATTTTATCTGTAGCACTTGCGGAAATCATCAGTATCAAAGATGTACAAGGTGTCAAATGTTATTATGTTCATTATGTGGATTGTAAGTAAATAGCTTAGCATTGGAGTCTGAAAACCCTAAGCGATATCATTGTCATAATTGTGTTATTTTAGTCAACAAACGATTAGATGAATGGGTTATGGAGGATTCTTTGGACACTAGAAAAGTCCAATATCCTCGCCGCGAAGGAACAACACCGGGAACTGGTGCAGCAACACCAAAAAAACAGGCTGTTAGTAGACCTCCTAGTCCCAGTAGTGTTAGCAATGAACCGGTCAATGATAATGCTGTGCTACAAGCTGCACTACAAAAGAAAATGTCTAGAAAGAGAAAAGCGACATTTCTAGAAAATGAGGATTCTCAGGATGGTCAGCCACAAACTGCTACGCCAGGTCCCAGATCCACTGGCTCTCTAGTGGCGCACCAAAATGATGATGTAGTCACAAGAATGAAAAATGTAGAATTAATTGAACTAGGTCGTCATAGAATAAAACCTTGGTATTTTAGCCCATATCCACAGGAGATGGTAAATTTAAATTGTATATATATCTGCGAATTCTGCCTGAAATACAGGAAGAATCGAAAGTGTTTGGAGAGACATTTAGTCAAATGTAATTTACATCATCCACCTGGAAATGAGATATACAGGAAAGGATCTATATCATTTTTTGAAATTGACGGTCGCAAGAATAAGAACTACGCACAAAATCTTTGTCTGTTAGCGAAGCTGTTCCTGGATCACAAAACTCTCTACTATGATACAGATCCCTTTTTGTTTTATGTAATGACAGAATTTGACAGCAGAGGATTTCATATAGTTGGCTATTTCTCCAAGGAGAAGTGGTCGACGGAAGATTACAATGTAGCATGCATTCTAACACTGCCACCATATCAGAGAAGAGGGTATGGCAAGCTCTTGATAGAATTTTCATATGAACTATCGAAATTCGAAGGAAAAACTGGCTCTCCTGAAAAACCACTATCCGACTTGGGTTTGCTTTCATACCGAAGCTATTGGGCGCACACAATACTCGATATTCTGTTAACTCTAAAGCCTGTGGTAGAGAATGAGAAACCACAAATAACAATAAACGAAATCTCCGAGATTACGTCGATTAAAAAGGAGGACGTGATATCGACTTTGCAAAATCTGAATCTCATTAATTACTACAAGGGACAATATATTGTCACATTAAATAGGTAAATTATTACCAAGATGAAAGGAGATTAGCTACAATTTACCTAATTTGATGAGATCTTCATCCTGAGGTATATGTTTATTTGCAGGGAAATTATTGAACAACATTCAACTGCGATGGAAAAAAGACAGATTAGAATAGATCCTAAATGTCTACATTGGACACCGAAAAGAATGTTAGGGTTAAATGGTGAATAAAACCCTGAATTGACAATAAGATGATGCCGATTTGTTTTGAAATTATTTTTCAGGGGCATTCAGGAAAATAATTATGGTTGGTGGATGCAAAAGTTGTATATACATATATATACTAATCTGTGACCTCTCAGTGGTCTAGCGTTTTAATAAGACTGTATTTGGCATATGCACGCTTATCGCGATACTGTGTAGAGATTTGCCGACGTACGAAAATCTCGTTGTAGAAAGCTAAGATCATATAACGCGAGCAGGGGGAAAAATATTTGCTGTAATGATATATATCTTAGAGCCAAAGGTAATGTTTTAATACTATCGTTAGAATTTTTCAAAGATACACAAAAACGACTGTCGTTACTACAATAGTCGACTGGTGTAAAAAATCTATCATTCTTGTGTATAAATAAATGTGATTTTATAATATACTTACAATTTCTCAATAGCTCAAGCGCATTCAAATTTTATAGAGAAATATTTATATAAGCTCAATACTCAGACTGCTGTTTATAATTCAATTTTTAATATACGAGAACAAAATGTAGACGCATCGTACCTATTGTGTGTATGTAAATATGTACACATCTTTTCACATTGTTATTTATATATTGTACATTTCCTCGCGATAAAATTGGGATAATTTAGATAATAATGAATACTAATAAAGTACTGTAAAAACGAGTACTCGTCAAAAATATTGTGTATTTGCGTATATACGATATGCAAGCAATCTTATTTCGCGAACGATTTTAGCTATCACCATTATTATTGATTGTATTATATATAAAATCAAGGATGTAAATAATTTACTAAATTACTAGTATATTACTGAATCCGTCCGGGATATATTTTTCATTTGGGGGCTTTTTCATAATCCAAATATTGAATTTTTATAGCTTATAATTAATGCTTATATGTTATAAATTTATAGAGAAGCGCCCTTTGATATAGATGATCTCTGCTCATATTTTTGTTTTGTAATAGAAACAAGAATATGAGTATATATAGTTACCAATATAAAATAAATTTCAGCTTTTCAATTTAACAATTCTTTTTTTTTATTTTAATTAGAATATCTTATACCGAATGCAATATTACATGATTTCAATGTATCCCTCTTATACCGAATGCAATATTACATGATTTCAATGTATCCCTGAATCTTTATCGTATATTTAAAAAAATATGAGTATTTCGCGTTTACATAAAAATTTTACAAAAATATAGTTAAAATAAATAGTAGGATAAACGTAATATTGAAAAAAATTTACGCGATTAGTCATAAAAATTTTTGCTTCATGACTAATAAGGTTAATAAAATTTATTAAAGTTTAGTGTAGAATTCATAAAAGTTCAAATTAATTTAACTCAATTAATTGGAAAAATAAGAGTTTATATTACGCAATTTATAAAATTTATCTCTTACCTTTTTCTAGTTAATTGAATCAAATTTTTATTAAATTACTTAAACTTTTAATTAATTTTATTAGTCATAAAACAAATTTCTGCGATTAATATTATAATAAACAATAGTTTTATGAATAATAGCGTCAATTTTTTCACTATTACATTTTCCCTTAAACGATTATTGCTTGAAAATTTAATCCCAATTATTTCATTCAAGAATAATAAAAATACGATAGATATACGGTAGAAATAAGATTTGTAAAAGTTAGAAAGCTCTTGTGTTAATTTTTTCATAATGGTGGTATACGATAAGGAAACTTTAGGAGATAGAGAAATTTGTATTTTGCTTTTTCTGCAAAATATAATCAAATAAAAAGAAAAGAAGAAAGATTCTTATTTTATACGGTACTTGCATTTTTTTCATTATGTACTAATTTGATAGGATTTACGTATAAGGAATTTCTAGCACAATACATTTTTATTGCCTATATTACATAATAGATCAGTCACGTTATCGTCTTTAAAAAATAGTTTGCTCGTATGAATATAAATTACAATTTCACTTTCACTCACATACACACGGATTCACGACAGACTTTGTTTCGGTGAGCGAGAAGATAAAAGAAAACATTCTTTAGACACGACTTTTTAAATACAGCATCTCTTTTATGTGTGTATGTATATATGTATGTATATAGATATATAGATATATTTTTTTTATATTCAACAGTAACATCACAGTAGCTTCATATACAATAAATCTTTGTTCATAATTTTATCTGTCTTTTTGTATTCGTTACCACGCAAGCGTGACACGGCGAGTTCCTAAAAGATTCATCACGTGAATACGACGACAAGCGAGAAGGAAGAAACTCGTGTGTGCACGCATTTCTCATAATTGTCAGGTCACAGTGATTTCATACCGATATGATCGCATGAAACTGGAAATGTTTTTTGATATCGTAAATCCATTGATATATATATATATATATATATATATATATATATATATATATATATGTATATGTATATCCTGCCCATCATACACACTATTACTAATTTGAATTCACGTACACAACAATGCGAATATGATACATCAGGATAACAAATTAATCAAATAATGTATGCGACTGACGTTTTATCGCGAAGCATACTGAGACATATAGATAAATCATTAATAATCGAATATAAAAATGCGACAAAACTAGATAACATTGGGCTATTTATAAACCGATATAAATCACTTGATACTTTCGTATTAAAAGAAATGTACGAAGTAACAAAAAACGAGAAAATCACGATTTTTACTTATATTAACCACTGTAGAAACAATGTTTAAATATTACAAAACAAGATTGTTTTTTTTTTTTTTTTTTCAAAGATATTTAAGAGAATAAGATCTTTCCTCTATTACTCTTCGTCATTCATCGCTAAAAATATTCTTCAAAAATCAGAGTACTCCCTGGAATTCATAATATTATATAGGAGAGAGTGTGAAATTAAAAATTTATAATTTATCTATATTATATGATTTTCAAAATATAAATTGACAAATCCAGAAAAAAGTATAGTCGCGACTTCTCGCCGCTGCGTTTGTTTCGCGACAAGCGTGCAATGAGTGGACAATACCTTTTTCCCTCTTAACAATAACGACAACAACAACAACAACGAGACGATGAAAATTCAATGGCAGCGATATAATGTCGAGGAGGACAGCGAATATTTAACAAGATAAGAATGACGACACGTACACGATATCGCAACAACGCATTTATAGACTATCATACGAATAACCAGACGCATACCAGAGAATTTGAAAAGCGCTTAAGATTACGCACAACCCTCGTATATCGCACGGAACGCAACTCTCGATCGAAATTATTCTTAATCAGGCGTACACCGAGCTTTGGGCAATGCAATAGCATATTCTCTGCATATCATCATCGTAAGTTTCAAAGAATGAACAATAGAATCTCTGTACAATTGATTAACATATCTAACGAGAATTATTATAATGTATACAATATATATGTCAATAATTAACGGTCTTTCGAATATAAATTAATTGATAAAAACCATTACAAATTTTAATTTTGATGAAAATCATAATTAACAGAATGGCTAAAATTGAATGCTATTAAAAGATACTATTATCTTATCATTATAAAACATTATACACCTAACAGAATACAACTAAAATTTCAAAGACATTAATAAGCATTTTTAGTTTTAATTCTTTATGACATTTCGCTAATGGATTATTTTCATAACAGTATTAAATAATTCTAAAATTCTTCCTTTTAAATCCGTGGCAAAAATTGCTCTCATTAATTCAATTCCTCTTCATCTTTTGCCGGATCCAAAACCCGTTATCTCAATGTACGCCTAAAATTACTCTTATTCTACTTACTCGCCGGAATCCGCTCACGTGGCGCACAATATCTCGTTACAGTTTTAACTCGTCGCATTAAGTACTCTTTCTCTCTTCCATTTTTCACCCTCTCTGTTTAATGTTACATGTGCACATGTATACCATATTTGCGCGTGTGTGTTTACATTTTTATAATATATATGTATACGTATATATATATCTTTTTTCCATCTTGCCTTCTATTCCCCCTCCCCCTTGCGAAATAACTTCTTTATATATTTACGTGAATGCATGTACAATTCTGTGAACAATAGGCGGCAATAGCTGGACAGAATGGCGTTCGATGACATTTTTTCGATTTTCTTTTTTAGGTGTTCTCCTACGAACGGGGGTTGTCTCGACACATCTCCCCCTTTTTTTGTTCTACGTTTTGATCAAGCAACGCCTGGACTGTCTCATCGAGTAAAAAAAGTGTTGTTTTGTACATTAGTATATTCGTGTCGCAGCATGAGAGGAGGAAGAGGTATATATGACAGAGTTTGTACTGATTCATGGTATTTTTTTTAAACTCGAGCGCAGGTTCTAATTCTTTCATATCTCAAACAGATTATTGATATCGATATATAATTTCGAAGAGAGAGAAACAGAGACAAAGAGAGAGAAGAAGGGGTGAACAAGGGAAAAAGAAAGTGAGAAAATTCAATATTTTAAATATTCTCTACAAATACATAAAATTATACTTTGCATAAAATCATTTTTGCATGTCTATAAAATCTCAGCTCTCGATCGAAATTATATCTCGATTTCATAAATATATCCTGTTTTAGATAATTTTACATATTGTGAATGGACAATTTTTTACGCATAAATTTATACATTTAGTAATTAAATGTTTGCAGAGTTGTATTATATATTTATATATGTTAATTTGATATTAGTATTTGATTAAACCTCGAGTTTACATTATACGCAATTACGTAATGTACATTGTGCGTTATACAACTACGGAAATTTCATCGGTAAGCTTTGAATGAACCTGCGCCGTGTTTCCGATAAATATAACGCGCGATGAATAATGAGCTTACGACATCTCTATTTAAACTGGGAGAGAACCGTCGTAAATACAATGACCGATCGAATACACTTCGATCACACACTAAACATCTATAATTACATACTGACGAAGTAAAATATCGAGTTTCGCTCATTTCACAATTCGTTTTTTATTATTCTATTTATCGTTTATTTTGTCTTAATCGTAAAATCGTACATATTTCTTGACATAAACTGATAGAAAGTCTATTCTTTCGATACGTATAAAACGAGGAGATCATGTGTATCTATCGCATATTTTTATGATTTACATTATAATAATTAATCATTTTTAATTTCTAAAATAACTTCTAATTAAATTAGTTAGAATAATATAATTGTTATATAATGTTATATTCGCGACGTGTATCTTATTCTGTTATTTTATAAAATATTACAAAGAATTCCTATTACAATAATAATGATTAATATAAAATATTAACGCAAATTGCACTCTGTATTATATATGATAATCGGCTTTGTCAAATGGCGATACTTCGAAATTCTACTTTCGTCCAGCCACTTGCCTGAACAATAAGACACTTAACAGTTTGGCGATCTCCACATTTGACGGGAGGAGACCGATTTTAATCCTCAGCTATGATTATATTTTAGATCGCTATATTACGGTGAGATCAATTTTGATCCCAATAACTTAATCGGAGTACAATCTTTGATTGTTATTGATATATCTATCCAGTTTCGTGCTATACTTACAACAAAATATAAGCTATTAAGCACATTTTGCATATGTATTAATAATTAAATAATACTAGAGTAACAATATTAAAATATTATAAGACAGTATTAAAATATTATAATAGTATTTATGAATATAATCTTTCGAATGATTTCCGATAATGTAATCGTACCGGGGATTAAAAATAATCTTCTCTTAAAATGCAGAAGTTTGAACAGCCAAAAGTATCCAATCGCATATAAATGTGAACATTATTTTTCGTACACTATGAAATACGACATACGAATATTTGTATTGGGAACAGATTTGAATCTACCGTAGTAGTTGAGGATTAACGGCCTTTTACCTTTACGCGCGTTACATCGTAATATTATTTTGTTACGTATATAATAACACAATATACAGCGGGGAATCGGCGCTCGAAAACATTACGTCATAATTGCGGGCGACCAATCGAGATCGTGTAAAAATATTTCCTTCCCTGGAATCTCGGGGAAGAAGTTTTGAAAAAAAATCCTCCAGAGAGAAAGAGAGCGACAAGTACGCGTTCTCGATCGCGCGATTTTTTTCCACATTCTTTCTCTTTTTGCTTATCTTTTGATATATGCAGTCGTTACTGAAACATTAGCCAAACCGAACTAGCCGAGATCTCTTGTTTGAGATATGCAAAAATTCGAAATCACATTGATTAAACTCGGGGAGAGCGAAAACCCTCCTCTTGGAATTCCGTTTAACCCGGCGGAAAAAAATCATCGATATGTCTCGTCTCTTCGTAAAACGGGAAGATCGATAGTTCACGATCGTGTAATAAAAAATTTCGCGGGTACAGTCGAGGCGAGTGTCTTCCCAGACAAGGAAGATATCTTGCTAAATGAAGAAGAGGCCCCCGCGCGCGCTGTCGCGCGAAAAATTCTTTCTTCAGCCTGCCCCCCGTGGATTTTAGAATCTCTGCCTTAAAGTATTTGAAGATATAAAATCTACGATATAGAAAACAGAACAGATCTCGAATATATATATAATATATATATATTTTTTTGTTTTTCCCCACATTCAACATCGATTCGCTTATCGTTTTTTTTTTTTATCGTTATTATATTATTTCTCATTATATATATGTATATATATATATATATATATATATATATATATATATATATAATTGTTATCGTTATTATTTTCATCATTATTGTTGTTATTCATCGTTTAGCGTTTTATTCTTACCGACAGGTATGTATATATATACATATGTGTATATATATATATATATTTATATATTTCTTTAAGCTTACATAATATAATAAATCTCTTTTATTTACGTGTTATATCAGTAGCGCTTTCTTTTATGATACAGATTGTCATGTGTCGGCATTTTATTAAGTGCCGCCGATACGATGCGCACGGATGCATTCAATCGAAAATCCATCTTCGATCGATGACAGTCTAAATAAATTTTTCCGTTGACCGTCAACATTGCATTTAAAACTCGAAACGATTACGTTATGATTCGCTGCTTTCATTTTTTCTTTATTTTATTTTAGTGGTACAAAAAAAAATAAATAATACCACATGATTGTTATCACTATTCAGATTTATCTTCGTCCATTTGCAGGAACGTATATATATTTTCTTTAATTAATTATTTTTGACCGTTAACTGATTTCATTGAACCTGCGTGTTACTTGCAATCGATGTGCTTCGTATTTACCTCTATCGATCACGCACTAGAGTTATATTAATATTTAGCAAATTCCATATCTCTAGGAGATTGATGACGCCTACTCGAGAAACTTTAATATGAAACGTCGATCACATCGTAATTGTGTGTTTTACTTCATTTCTCAGCTCGATTCATCAATACTAGATATTTCTTGCCCTGCAAGACTTTGGAAGAGCATTTTATACTATCGAAATTCTTCGATATTGCGAATCGCAACATTTTATACAAATATTGAATTAAAATTATATTCTCTGAAAGATCATAGAAAAAATAAATAGTGTGTGAGATGCGTATAATTTCTAATAATTCTAATATATTATTATAGTTAGAATAATGGAGTTTCGTTAACACTTTCATCATATTTACTCCAAAATATGGAAGCAAAATTCAACTAATCTGGACATTACGAAATGTATCTCGTGGAAGCATAATCATAAAACAATTTTTGTGTCTATTTCAGAATTTTACAAAGATTTTGTAATACATAGAATTTTACGTTATATTCGAAAATAATTATGCAAAAGGATCGCGTTGGACAGTTTTACTTTTACCAACATAGGCCAACATTTCACAAGTCCGATTGACATACACATGTCGAATGACTGAAAAGTCGTCTCTTTTTCGAGCATGAAACTTCTAAATTTCTCAGATAAATTTTTAAAGGAACTTTTTAGAAATTTCCTTTTCAAGTATCTTCATCGATATCAGCCTAATATCTCCTTAAGATGATTTATATCTTGATGTTGCAAACAAAAAACTTGAAATACCATCACGATTGAATTATCGCAAGTCTCAATTAAGTTTACGCGGTTTCGAGCCGAGACTGTCTAAACTCATTGTTCGTTGAGGGGTTCGGCAGCGACCTTATACGCTTTCGGAGCAATCTATCAAAACGCTTGTCAGGCCCTACAGTGTAATTATCGACTCCTACGTATCGAATTTCGTGATCGCGGTCGGATGCTCTAATTACAGATCACCGTTTACACGGAAAGATCATGATTATTCCCGCACAATATCCGATGACATAGGCGCAGCAAAACATTACGAAATAAGACTTTTCTTTTCGACAAATTTATCGATCAATCATCGAAACGTATTTTCAGGTACACATTATGCTTACGGCGTTTTTTTACGTTTTCGTTGACGTTTACAGTCCACAATCGAAGCTCTCTTGATTCTGCACTTTCTTCTGGTATGCCTCCAAATAAGGATCGACGTTTCTGTATGTGCCCGAATTCGCTTGATACATGAGGGTCTCGAGGATACGTTCGTTCCTTATGGCTTTCGACGGCAAAACGATCTGGAAGACGAAAAATGACTTTATTCGTGCTCTTTTATTCATTGCACATACTATGATATTAATCTAATTGTAAATATAATCATTTAGATTACATGATTATATCTTTTCTTTTTCTATCCTGCAATGTTGTTTATATTTTTATCTGACATGTTTCTTGATATCTCTTCAATACGTACCTTGATTAATTCGTATGGTGTTATCCTATATAATTTAAGGTCCCTGCTGAGCCTCTCCATGATACAGTTGAACTCAACTTTCGCATCGAGCTTGGTTGATTTAGTTTTGATTCTATGCTTCGCCCAACTCAACATTGCCTCGAACTTTTTAATCTCCACCACTTCGAGGCTACGGCACATGATCATTTGTACCATCGACTCGCTTAGGGTAAGGAAGTCCGGGTTCTGGAAGAGCTGATAAGCCCTCGTCTCGACGAACGCGAGGATCATATTGACTAATTCTGAGGCGGATGTATATCGCCAGTAATAATTCTCGAGGGCGCATAACATCACGCAAACGATCTCGATTCTGAGGAACTGCTTGGCGTGATGAAAGCAGGCTTGAAGTAATTCTGGTAGATCATAGTGTTCGGCGGCGCATATCAGACCCGGTATATTGCTACACGTCAACGGACAGGATCCGGTGTGCAAGTAATCAAGTAGAATTCGAAAAGTCTCCGGATCGAATTCGATGATATCAAACTGAAAATATATTTTTTTATATTTTAGATATATAATATTGTGCTTCAGCTCGAAAAATGTTTTAATCAAATTATAATATTTATTATACAAAACTGATTTTTATTATTAATTAAATCTATTAGAAATTACGTATCTCACTACTTATTTTTTTATGATCTTTTAGAAAATATGTACAACACGTTGTAATTCAATATTTATTTATTTTATTGTTGCAATTGATGATGTTGAAGAATTGTATTATATTATAAATACTATTGCTACTTAAAGACAAAAAAAATAAATGTGTATACGTAAATTAACAAAGACAATAGAAACATTTAATTTTACAGAATATAAAATTATAGTTGTCTATTTATTGTCAATTGATATATATTGATAGTGATATATATTCTGGAAATCGAAGTTTTACAATAACATGAGCTTTCTGAAAAGCTGCCCTTATTTCTTTTCCAGTAGAAATATGCATTTGATATTCCACTCACCTCAGTCTGTGCTAATTTCGCTCTATCTACTTTTTGCGCGTCGGCGCAAACGCTGAGCCTTGGTACTGCCAATGATTGGGCTGCTTTGTCCTTATCTTTCACTTCTTTATCTGTAAAATATTTATTTTTTCTTTAAAATTCGTCTATCTACTTCATCGCGAAATGAAGTTATTGTACACATGAATATTTCTTTCTCTCTTTCTCCTCATACACGGTTATTGAAAACATTAAAAGAGATTACCATTTTGTATACATTACATCTACCTATGAACTGGCTGTATTTACGCTTTAATTATGTATGATATTTGAACGTAAGATTAAAACCTACATAATATATAAGACAAACTGTCGATTTTCTCTTAAAAACTGTGACACGTACTACTGCAATCTTGCGAACTGGCCCATCGCTTTCGATCCTCGCTCTGCAGAGTGTTGCTACCGTGTTTTCTAATACTCCTCCCCCATCCGGCCGTTATTGTGCCCAATCTTGAGAAGGCCCGTTTTACCATCGGTGACGAAGGGACACTTTTGGGCCTAAACACATCAGAACCAGTATCTCACAGAAACCGCGGAGCGGCACCTCAAGGTATGGAGATGGAATTTATGGACATTTTGCACAGAAACCGGAATGAATTCAGAATGAATGGGAGGGGGACTGGTTACATAATTGAAAGGAAGAAATATATATATCGAATATCAAATTTTACGAAACAAAAACGACACAACGACGAAAGCTTACTCTCAGAATTAACAATTTATATCTGTCAACGTGCGAAGAATCGAAACAATTTGTGCGCATTATCGAAGTCATAACAGCGATACGAGCTTCTTGTCAAATTATTAATATAATATTGATATAATTATTACATGAAATTTAGAATATAGAATATAAACAAAAACTGCGATAATAAAATTATTGACAATAATATCACAATTAAAATAAACGGAAGGAAGCATATTTGGTTTCAATATTATTAATACGGATGGAAACAAAACTGTGTAAAAGAATATATTATAAATGATAGATTTCATATAAAAAATAGCACGTCTCAGAATAATATCAGCGAGCAAAACGGTAAACTTTATTCGTAGAATTTCATTATTTGTAACGTAATTGCCGCTCTTTTTTAACGATCGAAGCAAGGCAAGTTTGCCACGAGTTACATCATTCGACAGAGTACTTCGACAGGTGCTTCTCAGAGAAGAGCATGCCACATAGAATTCAATATACGATACATGGTCCCATTAAATTTATAATACTCTTGCATTATATATACGGTAAATAAGGTAGATATATATAAACAAAAAAATAGTTATACACGAGATAATCATGCGGTGCCGTGGAGGATAGGAGACATGGATGTGCCGTGAAAAGATACACTTATTTACGATTCGATAATATATAAATATAAAAGAAACATTCGAGACACCGAAAATCGCAGGCATTGATCTCACCCGTCAAACGGGATTCCCAATTTTATTCTCATTAGAGATATCCAATTAATATCTCGCATAAGATGTCGCATGAACCAGGTACTCCCGTACTCAATGTCCTGAGCGAATGCTCTCAAGTCGCCAATTTCAGTTTTGCAATCACGTATTTTGCGGATTGGTTTATTGCATTATTTTTAATTTGTTTAATAAATTTAATTGCGAATCTTACCGCTTTTCGTAATGACGTATTCCGCCTTAAGCGGACTCGATATCAAACTGGATTCATGAGACTAACAAATAAATATCTCGAAATAACAATAGCAATCTTGATTGTTAAAACGTACCTTGGACTCTCCATATCGGGAACTTGAAGAAAGTTCGAACTTTTCGGTTTTTGGGGGCTGAGCAATGTCGGCGCCGGCCTCGCCAGCAACTCCGCAACCGGGACTTGTGGGCTTCCGAAGCCTGCTTGAATTCCGTATAACATTTCTTGGAATACTCTGCACAAAAATAAATATTTATGGATAAATTCCACGCATCAATGTTCAACATTAGCGTTCAAACTGAATAAATTTCCTATATTCAATTAATTTTTTAATTAACATTCTTTTGTTTAGCAAAGAAATCTTTTATATTATTAATCAGTAGGTTTTAATACGGGTTTATGCATTTATGAATTTCTGTTTTACTAATTTATTCATCTATAAAATGCTTAACTAATTATAAAATATTTATTTTATTTTGAAATTAATAAATTATTGAAAAAATTTCTTGCACTAAGTATAAATAATCGCGAAAGAGAGCACAACCGTTTAAATTTATATAATATTAATTACACATTTTACATATTAATTACATTTCCCTACATTTCGTTACCTGCTTCTTACTGCTAGAATCGCCCTAACGCCAATGAATCTGACTTTTTGTTTTTGTTGTCCTGGCACAAGGAAAGATACGTCAAATAGACTAGCATTTAGCGTCACGTTCGCTGAATTATTAAGAAACACCCTGGTAAAGTCCTTTGCGAGCTGATCATAATCCTCAAACTGATCTCGCACTGAATCCAATAATGGCGACGATGGTCTCATGTGTCCAATCGGTCGCCAAGAACCTCGTCTAAAAATTAATAATCGTAAATTTAGTCCCTTTAATCAAGCGCGTAATAAGTAATCGAGAAGCTTTATAATTTACAATGCAATTAACGAATTTACACATAAGAATAAAATTATTAAAAGAATTATTTATTAAATTTAATTTCAATATTAAAGATAATTGATACGCGTCATATAAATATATAAAAATATATAAATTATACGAAAATATAATATATGCCGTAAAGATATAAAATAATTAGATATAAATATTAATTTTTTAAAGATATAAATATTAATTAAAAGATATAAATATTAA
Organism: Camponotus floridanus; assembly: GCF_003227725.1. NCBI lineage: Eukaryota > Metazoa > Arthropoda > Insecta > Hymenoptera > Formicidae > Camponotus > Camponotus floridanus. The sequence continues at coordinate 178,620 of NW_020229859.1, read as the reverse complement.
TTTTAAGTATAGAATAATTATGCCATATATTTTCATATCATTATTATACTTTGTTTACATGAATATACATGAATTTTAGTGTACTTTATTATGATTGCGTTATCTCACCTATACGGTTTCGGAATTTGCCCGGTTTCCGCATGATTAGCGAGATTCGCTACGATATCCTCCAACATTTGGCTTCTCGTTCGCTCCTGCATTCTCGCGAATTTCGGTGCGGAATAACTCGCTCTTTCACCATTCACGATTTTCGTCAACATCCACTCTCGGAACATCGGACCTGTTGCGCCCAGAATATTCGATAGATAAGCTCAACACGACAGAAATTTTCTAAGCTAACATAATTCTAAAGTAGCCAGTCAACAGAATTTTATCATTCTTGCACACACATATTGCTATATTATTTTCCACATGTCTGACAATTAAAAACTTAATATAATTATAAGAGAATATGTCTGTAGAGAGAAATTCACAATATTAAATTAATATCAAATTTACTGTGCTTCGTCGCATAAACCATATGGATTTATAATGAAAATTATATCATATTAAGCAAATTATGTAATTAAATTATCATTTGATATTTATAATGTTGATGATTAAATTGTTAAATAAAATAATACTTGCTAATTTATATATATAAAGAGAACTTTGCAATAATCTTTTACAAATTTTATATATTAAGTTTCGTGTGCGAGAATAAAATTAACTTTTTTTTAATTTCATGCTCATTTCATGCTTATTTAGCTTAGTAAAAGTATAATTTTTGGCACCTTTTTCGAAGACGCTTTGCTCCCATAGATACGGTTTGTAGGCCCCAACTTCGTCCCTTGTAACCACGGATACTTCGTATCTCGTGATTTTCCGCTTTATCCGTGGACTCACTCGCACCAAGATAAATGTGTGCAAAAAGTGCGACTTGATGCAAGCTGGACTGAAATTCGTGTTGTCGGCTTCCAAAAATACGACGCACACTATATCGTTGCCAATGTGTCTTTTTCTTTGGAGCTGCGCGTGCAAAAAGCAAAGATTTGTGATTAAATTTCTGTGAGACATTTTGTCGCGTAAATTGTTTTAAAATTGTTGGATAAAAAATTTTAATAAAAATAATAATTGGCGGCAAAAAAATATTAACAACTCACTTTTTGAGGATCGTGTTTCTCGTAAGGCAATAAGGTGGACACGTGGAACATTATCTCGATACCCCTCCAATTGGTGTAGACAGAATATAGGCCCGTCAAATCGTGTACGGTATCGAGACCGCCTTTGTACTTGTCGAAACCCTTTAACCTGATTTTGTCCCCGAGAATCTGCAGAAATTCCTCGAAAAGCAGCGAGTTGTCGTTGTTATCGAGTATCTCCTCCTCACTGTACTGACCTTCCTGAACATATATCACTCCCACTTTTAACTCGGACTTGATAAAAACTTGATCGAGCTTGAGAAGTTCTTCAGGCGTATCCGGCAATTGTCCCAAGGTCAGTGGCGGATTGATGTTCACCTCCTTGCCAAGACTACGTACTACTTCTTCTCGATTGTACCTATAAAACAACTGCCATGTTTCGCATATTCTCGCAAGAAAAATTAATTTTGTAACACGCGTTTGATTATAATAATTGGACTCGTTGAATATCTTCAATTGTCAGAATAAATTTCTGGTATGGAACAATCGATAATATATTTTATTATTTCATTAATAGTTACGTCAATCCGAGAATTATATTTAAATTTGATAAAAATGTTTACCTTATGCGCGTCGCAAGTAATTAAATTCTATTCAGAGATAATCGTGCGTAATTGTAATATGTATGCGTAAACTAAAAATGAATCAAAAATTACCGATCAGCAAAGACGCAGCTGGCGGGGATAAGGCCGTGAACCGTGTAACTGATAGCTCTGACCAAGATTCGGAACTGATCCCGGTTGTTGAGGGTTTCCTGCTTGATACTGAGTATCACCGGTCCCAGATCCTCATCATTTGTGAAATAATTCCAATGTTCCGAGCCATAGAAGTATTTCTCGTAGGTCTCCTGTTCAACCGAGGTAAGTTCGAAGCCCTGATTTTTCTCCCATTGTTCCTCGATGGTGGTTTTCTTTCGCGGCACATCGTCCGTATCAACCTCGTTCTCCTCGAACAAGCAAAAACTGTTGTCTTGTCGCTTCAGCATCGACGAACGCTCCTCCACCGTCTGTTCTTCCGTCTGCTCAGGATCGGTAGCCTCGCGATCGCTCTCGCTTTCGTCCCAGATCGTGTCCGATGTGATCTGCTGCCGCGAACATTCGATCCAGTAGCCAGGCGTTGGTATCAGGTTGTGCGGAAACTCTTGACAGAATTCATCTATAGGAAAATTTATCCTCAACTCGCATCTATTTTTAATTTGCCTATTTTTCACAGATTTCTGTAACGAGTAGAGATGAACCAATAGAAGCCTTTAGAATTAATTCGGCTAACGCTTCGAGAAGAATACTTGAAATACCAACATGATAAGTCGCTTTTGGCTTTTGCAAGTTCAATGAGTACTTTTGATCGCGTCCCTTTGAAAGATTAAAGATATGGGATATTAAACGAGAAATCTAAAGAGTGTAATCACGGAGTAGTAATATCACAGTGTAAAAGTTATTAAATTGTCGTGGTACGTTGTACGTAAATGCAATAATGCTCAACGTTTTCATCATGAAGCGCGCGGACGTTGATCGGGCAATTTCACTCAAAGCGAGATTAACGTTAATTAAAGCCGCTCGACTAGCGCTCTTCCTGTCGGAGCAAATTGGAGGGCGATAGCGTTCGATAGTGTCTTTGTTCTCCGGATATGCCAAAAGAACCGGTCGAATTATCCCCGAAGCGAAGGGGGATTTGTTTAGAAATTGGAGGAACAAAGCGAGATAGATAATAGATAAACAGGTAGATGGAATCGATAGATGGAGTAGATAGATAGATGGATAGATGGGAGACGGAGAGCTCAAGGAAGTTGGAGCAAATAATATCCGAAGACCAGCACTTGGCTGAAAATCATTAAGAGAGGAATCCGATCCGAGGGTGAATCGACCGTCGGGTTAGATAAAGCCCAGAGGCAGAGAATTTCCAAGTGATTTTTCCCCACAACTCGGACTCACATCCACTTAAGCACGTATCGCCGGTAATATGTTTCTTCTTTTCCATCCCCGCTGCCATTTCGCTTTATCAATCTTCGTCTTCCTTCCTGCCTGCTGCTTCTTTTCCCGGCTGTCGATGATACCGCAGTCGATTCACTGTAAGGTAGAACACCAAGCTGTTTGCAAACAGGGCTTGGTATTCGAACTTAGAGTGAGCCGCCCGCGGTGCCTTCCTCTTCTTCTCCCCCGACGCTGCGAATCGACCTAATTACCAAGACCCTTTATCCGCGCATAATGGCCGTTTATATCTCACCGGGAATTCGAATTTTGACACGGATGGTTAAAGTTCGCTTAATCTCTCTTGAAGAAATGGAGAGATTTTTAGCTCCCGGGAAGGGAGGATCATTTTTTCAAAGTTAAAAGATAAACGATGTAACTTCGACGATAGAAATTTACATGAAAATTATTTCAACGATCGCGCGATATAATTTACTCTTACTTTTTCACCTGCCATTCGCGTAAGAATTTATCTCGACGAGCTGAAGACGACTTTGAGAAAGCGTGTCAATTATCATTTTTCTCTTTTTATCGCGTTTTTTTCGTCACAAACAGGCTCGTAAAACTCTCGCTCGTAAAACCTACGTTCGCTATGCGAATCCGGCGACGAGATAACTTTGCACGTATAATCGCGCGTAATCCAAGGCGGGCGAAACCACCTGTAGCTTCGTCTCATGCATATGCACCCCTGCAAAAGTCGACGACGTCCGCTGCATCGGTCTCGGTTCGCGAAAACATGGCGCGATAGTTGGAGAAGGAGGCGAAATGAACGAGCGATTTTGACGACGACGAGAATAAAAGTACTTACCGGAGCACGCCTGAGGTGGCAACGGGAAGATCAGGGTGGTCGAGGACTTTCTTCTCGCAACTGCGCAGCCTAAACTTTGTGGTTTGAAGCTGCGCAACTGCTGCATGAAGTCCGAGCACTCCATCAGCGCCACGTCGGCAAAGTGCAGATCGCAAAGTATCTGGTTCTTGAACCTGAACCGCAGAAAACAACCCTTAAAATCGTTCGTCGAAACGAGTGGTGCTTCAGACGGCTGTTCCTCGCCGCCAAGAGAGATCATAAAAAATGTTTATGGGGCTATATATATTTATAGCGATAGATTGAATATCAGCGACGCGAGTGGCAATGATACTTTCGACATATTCCATAAGAATAAACTGATATGTAAATACAATATACATAAATGGATTTAATATTTGACAAGTGAATATGATCGCGATATTTTCCTCGATTAATGCGATTGTTTCTCTAAATATATTTTTATATTACACGATAGAGAATATTAAATTCTCTCAAGTCCTTGACTAGCTTTCATAATAAAAGTTATTAGCAATTAAATTAGTATTTGCAATGGATCGAAAATTAATTAAGCGAATTAATAAGATTGCATCGGAGAATAAAATTTTTTTCCATTTCTGACACATTTCATTTTGGCGTGATAATACTTGTAAATTTAAGCGAGTTTTATCACAAGCGAAAACAATCAAGGGAAATGAAGTTTTATAGGAGTTCCGCTTGATAAGAGACGCGAACCCATCTCAATGGTGGCCGTTATTGGAATACGCCGACTCCCTTATCTCCTCTATCATTCGCTCTTATCGTGCGAATTTATGCAGTATCAATTAAAATTATGAGTTTGCCAGAAATATGTTAATTCATATTTTTGAATACACTGATAATCCGTGCATAATTGCATTCTTGATCACTTTGCAATTTATTCAACTTTAAATTTTCTTTATTATATCTGTCTTTTGGATTATTTTCTTAATACTTTGTATGAAATAAAGGAATGGAAATATTAATTTAATCTCTCAAAAAAATTTCAATTCATAAATACGGAAATTAAATTTCTCACTTGTTCAATATTTTTCATTGATGCAACGATGTTTCGCACAATATATTTAATAGTCAATATCGTAATAATCGAACACCGTGGACACAAATCATATAAAAATGTTATTTCCTAAGATTTATATTCTATTTATTTCTATTTATATTTTCTCCAGCTAAAAACGACAGCCCCGATGTTTCGCACAATACCGTGACGTGCGTGGCGATTTACGTAAGTGTTGTAAAACGGCCGATAATCGCGCATAACGGTACATTAAAATGTCCATTCCAATTCAATTTGCATCTGACAGGATTCTGCACGTTATTTCCACGGCCTGCCGTTCACGTCGGAATAATAAATATTTTTCAATAATCTCTCTTTCGCATGCGCGCACATTTTCGCCGAAGAAAGCTTGTCGAAGAATGATGTTATAACGCGCTATGATGCTGCGTTTTTAACGACAGCTCGACGATAACGTTGAATCGTAAATGGGTTTCCTGAATCTTCGACCCGATATCGTTCATCTTTTTATCCAGGGAAGGGGAGAACCACGTTAAAGTCACCGATTCAACTTGTCGCACGTGACTCACGATCAACCTGCATGATGGGGATGGCTTTCCGATCGACTGAGCCCCGCGATGATCCCCGATGTATGTGACGGGTGTAAATGAAAACGAAACGTTGTCGAATGGGAAACGATAGATAGTCGAACTACATCGACTGTAATAAAATCGGGCCTTTAAATTTGTGGGCACGCGAGCGTGCGAAGGCGCGATATTCGTGCGCGGAGACGCCTGATCGAACATTCGTTTTCGCGAGGTCTCTTAGCGAAATCAGATTGAATCCGCCAGAACGATCGGGGTTTCGTTGAATTTTCCCGCGTTTCGATTAATCGGGCGAGATCGATTTTCGCTGGCGAGGGACACTTGATTCCGCGTCATTTTGCCTCTCGATCGTCCACCGTGTTTGTCTCGTAATTTCTATGCTCGTCGCGTGTGGGAAAAGTAGTAAAAGTCAGACGGCGATGTGATGTATAGACTGTGAAAAAAGTGCCTTTCCCTGTCGCACGATCCATTGACGCCTTTCTCACTTCGGAGAACAAAGTATTAAATCGTGAACGGAATCTCTGTCTGTGTATGGCAATGCGTTTTAAAAAAGTACAGTTGCACAACAATTGCTCGGCTGATTGTAAGTTTATCGTGTTATATAAAAGATTTATAAATATTTCGACATTTTTTTATTTTATTTACGGATTATTGCGAATTGGTATAGTGTAAAACTAATTTAAATATTTTTAAGAAAGAAAAGAAGAAAGTGAGAAATACACTATATATATATATATGACGAGATTAATAAATTATTAGAGATAAAAAATCGTATTTTAAAATAGTACTTCTCTAATTCAAAAATTAAATTATACAAGTAATTTTTTTTTATTATTTTTATCATTCTATTTTATCTTGAGCGTCTCTGAGGCTACAGATATGTAGATCGAGAGAGCAGTATTTCGCTCGCATCTATTTCATCGCGCATATCTTGAGCAGTCGGCATCCAACCTCCGAGACTGAAATATCCTGAGAATTTAGCGTCATGGGGCCGCCCGTGTCATGGATCTCGTTTCATATACGTTGGCTCAATTTTTTAAATATAGAAGGAGCTGTAAAGAGTCGAGCGGAATGGCATAAAGCAAATAGCAGACAGAATCTAATGATGTACAATTATTCACAAAGAATGAATAAAAATTATAGCACTCGTAATAATTAACAGTTTATTAAAATGTCTTGCATGTTCACAAATTTTAATAAAATTACTTTATTGTGTAATTGTTTTTTTTTTATAAATAATAATTTAAGATATAAAAGATATTCTCTGTACGTCCATTTTTTATCAGATGTTTCTTTTCTATAATAATATTAAATATAGATTTCATTATGTGAAGCAAGATCGAAGGTAAAAAATAATAATAAATCAACTAATAATAAATGATAACTTAAATAGAAGACGCGAATTTGTGACTCAGCATTTTTCTGGAAATTTTCAGAACAGGCATTATTTTTCTAAGTATATCACAAATCAAGTATGATGAGATTTTATACAATGTTTGAAAATATTTTCAAAATTTTCGGTACATGCAAAGAAAAGATTTATTTTAAAATTTTTGAAAGAAATTAGTATTTATATTTTCGGATTGCAGTTGCTTTAACGAACCAAACTATTATACAGTTATGTTGAAGGTCTCGGTGAGAAATGGAAATGCAATAAGATATGGCAATGAAAGATAAAGAAATTCTTCAGGATTCTTAACATACTCACCGTCTTGCCCGCTTTTGATTGGGTCCCGTCAGATTCAGGCCGCAGCTGTTACATTTTAGGCACTCCTCGTGATAATGGTTGTTGTCGTACAACGGCGATGGTTCTTGAAACAATAAGCATAGAAATACACTTTTAATATCAATATCCAAAATATATAATATTTGTGTGTATGTCAAATATTTATATTTTAAAACCTCAAAGAAAAAGTCTCTAAATATATATATATATATATATATATATATATATATATATATATAAGAAAGTTTTTAGAAATATTTATAATTTTTTAATAAAAAGATTAATAAAAAGATGAATACTCAGGATATTTTTCACAAGATAATCGGTACAAAAATGTCAAGGTTCATTAACATTACATCTTGCAAAAGTATTGTAAATAAATTATTTGAGCAATAATTAAATATTAATATGTAATTAAAATTATAAATATTTATTATTTATTTAATTATAATTGTGGAAAATATCTGAGTATTTATCTTTTTATTAATGGCAATTAAAAAATTATAAATACTTCTAAAAATTAACTGCTAAAAATTAACAATTAATTTGCGTTTAGATAGACTTTCCCTTGTTTCCTTCGTTTTAAATGTTTCCGAGGCATTACGTAATATCCTCTTTATCATCGTTAAAACCTCCGAGAGAATTTATCTATCATCCCATTTTATTTGCATTATTTTTCTATCTCCGTATTCTCCCGCATCCCCGCTCCTCTCTTTCATTCCTTGTCTTTTACTTAACTGCCCTTCTGCGAGATTGTATTGAGCTGAATCGGCGGGGTGTGGTCGTCGCTCTCGTGACACCGTATCATACCACACAGCCGACATAGCGGAGGCCATAAAGAGTTCCAGCGCGTGCCAAGCATGGAATTTTGATATCGAGAGAAAAGCGAGCAGCGCCGCATCGGTGGTTGGTTTCGTCAAGTAAATCGGCGAGGCATTCGTGACCGCTACGATATGTAATTGCACATATGCACGCACGCACATGAATGGGAATTCGTATAATTTAGGGACATTAACACAAAAAGTAAAAAAAAATGTTTTACAAACATTTAGACAATAGAGAGAGAAAGACTTTAATTTATATTTCTATTGATGAAGTGCGAAGAGATTACAGAATACGTAATACAGATTACGTATTACAGATAAATACGTAAAAATATGATAAAAATTCATGAAAAATAAAGTACTTTCTTCTTTATTATACGTTAAAAGACAGATCTGGAGATTCTTGAGGAAAAAGTCGGACATTTTATGTGATAAAATGATATATTTTTTGATGACACTCTTGTGAAATATAAATTAAAAATACTATTACATGAATAAATGAAGCTATCTCTATATGAATTTCGCGTTATAAAAACCAATTATTTTGCATGCATGAAAATTGTCATTTTCGGAGAACTTTCGACATTTTGCACAACATTGCAATTATGTGCAATTTTGTTTATTTGTATATTGTTATAATAAATGTTTAATAAAAAGTGCTCAATAATAACAGCATTCTTGAGAGCTTTCACAATGTTACTAAATTATTAAAGCGTCAACATCTTGTATATGTCCAAATGTCCTTAAATTACATATGTGCTTTAGGATATCTCAACTGGTATTGATAGAGTTTATGCGAGATTGACGCGGGAGGCAAGCGCGAAACCGAAGGATAAAAATCCGCGAGGAGAGAAAACGAAGAGAAATTAATTCGACGATAAATCTAAGTCTTTTAACAATAATAGTCAGTTTATTATAACAATTATAACACTAATTATAATACACAGTCTTAAATTAATTACGCGAAAGCGATTTCAGAATCCGCGAGCAACGGAGACGACTGATTCAATCCGCGAGCAACGGAAGAACGTTTTTTCTCGTGATCGAAAAATAAGTGAGTGCGTCGAGTACCTTTAAGCCAAGAAGCGCCGTGTTCCGCGAGCGCGTCAATTTATAGCGGAGCCCTTCTCGAAAGATCCCGATTTTTCGTGAACTAATAGAAATGTTCAAAACGAACGGTTAAGAATTTATTTATTTTCCTTGGATCTTTCGAGAAGGGCAAGCGCTGTTTTTAAATTGCGCTGACAAAGCGATGTCGCGCTAACGGCTGCCAGGGGCGCCGAATGATCGCTCGGACCCTCGCTCCTTTTAGCGAGGGCGTTTTGAACAGGTATTAATAATTATTTAGTTACTTTATTCATGTTTCAAGTTAGAAATATTTAATAAATGGCTTCTATTTTCTTTTCTTTCTTTTTTCTCTCTCTCTTAATATAATTGATAAAATAGAATATAAGAAAAGAAACATACTGATACAGAAATAAAATTCAGCAAAATATATGATAAAAAAATTAAGAATATGATTTACGTTTTAATGTCATTTCTAAATATTTTAATGTCTTTTCTAAATATCTTCTAATTAACAAAAAATATTTGTGTGTGGGTGCGTGATAAATTAAGAAAATAAAATATTAATTTATAAAAGCAAGGTTTAGGGAATGATATGTTTTCCGAAAAATCTACGACAGAATCGATAAATTTTCAAATTATTCACGATCTCTTTTACTTTAACTTACATCTGCATGAAAGAATGTATTTTTCAGAATCGTTTTAGGAATCAAGATCATTTCAAAAGCTATTGTAGAAACTCGCGAAATATCTTATATTATCCCCTGTATCCGTTCTGACATCCTTTCAACGCTACATGCGAAGCATAAATATACCGATTCATTGTTTAACTTGGATTGTTACAAAGATAATATATATATATATATATATATATATATATATATACTTAGTTTAGTGTATACATTATTATATATTTTAATGACGGCGATATGTATCTTAAATAGAAATAGTGAACTCTTCCGCTAATTGAAATTTGATAATCTAAGATAGTAATGGGTTCTTGTATACATAAAATGTTTGTCTTCAATTAAATAAGAAAACTTGCATAAGAATTAAATTTGATAATTTTAATTAAAACAACAGTTTGCATTCCGAAATAATAATATAATACAGAATATAATAATATTTCTATAAATATATAACATGTTATTATATGTAGAAGATATAAAAGTTTCTATTGTTTCTAAATCTTTTATCTTTTATTATTTCAATATTAAAATATTTTGACAGGAATGCTATTGCTGCACACTATTTTCGTTTCATGTATATATATTTTAATTTCGTGTTTTTTAATTTATAATTTACAATTTATAATTTAATATTTTCTTTATATTGATTATTTTTCAATTACAAAATATCCGAGATTAGATATAAAAATTACATTAATGTGTTTTGAATGATACAAAATCAATTTTGATAAATTGGACATTATTTCACGAATACGCTTGCAACGAAAATACGTTATAATATTTATGCATTAATATTAATGCGTTGTTGGGGAAAGTTTAGAAGACACCGATGAATCTGAAATATAAAGTAGTTACGTTGCATCAATCTTGTTTTCAAGTTTTCGCGGACTGTAATATATTTCGTGCGAAATATCCGGATGACGAGCGAAATTATTCGCGGCATAACTGTAGCACGTGATATGACAAGATTACGCTAGATGGTATATTACTTTACGCACACAACCAAGGTATTATTCTTTCTACACTCGATTTACGCCGCCTGATCTGATTTGCTTTATACAAGAATATTATATAGTTATCCTTTAATCTCTTTTCTCTTTTTTCCTGCTACATTTTAGAAATCAAAATAAAACATGCTCCTCGCAAATTTCTTTTTATTATAAAAGAAGAAGAATTTTATATTGAGTTTGATTATTATATAGTATGTATGAAATTATTAACACATTATATCTGAATATTATTAACACTTTATTTTTTACAGTGTTCCAATAATACTAAAAATATGATGCAAAATATTTTGCCGGCTAAAAAAATTCGATTGAACGAGATAAAGCAATGGAGTAAACATTTCCAAAATACAAAACAAAAACATTCGCGTTGCAATTCAGATCGGCGAATTAAAATCGCGTGAGACCACAAGCGGAAAAGTCGATTAATCTGCAGTTTTTCTACACGTGGCGATATATTTTTCAACGGGAAAACGCGAGATGTGTGTACATACACTCTTTAGGTTTTGCTTTTTATCTCGAAACGCGATGAGATGCAAATCTCGCCTAAAATATGCAGCAGCTAAATTGAATGTTAACAGATGCAATTTATCATCGAGATAAAACGTGTGTTTAATCACGATCTGGAGCAAAAGTTTGGAAAGTAAAAAAAGGACAATCCACCTACATGTGTCGCGATGGCCTTTTTACAAGTTGTCGCTTATAACGATTACATCATACTCACTGTAGTGTTCTTATTTATATACTCATTTCACAACAAAATAGCGTATCAGAAAATGTCAAGTAACGTGGAATGTGTAATGAATATATTGGAAAAAAAAAGAGAAAGAAGAAGAAGAGAAGGAATTGCAATATTCCTTTTTCTTTTTCTATTTCCGATCGAACGAGGTATAATCGAAAATTGGAAAATGGTAAACAAAACAAATGAAAATAATGCGTTAGATGCGAATAAAGTTGAACGAAATTGTTGTCGCCATTGCACCGGAGATATTTGAATATTACCTGAGTTGCGTGTTTGTTATTCCAAACAGGCTTCAGTAACGAAAGAAAATAATAGCGTGCACGCACGAATGCGCTGATATTGACGCAGCCTTTATCAGTACTTTAACCTCGTTTGATCCCCTGGCTCTTTCTATTCTATGAGAAAATGGGTAACTTCAACGTGCCTTCCTTTGCGCGTGAAAATTAAAGTATGAAGAAGTAAATATGAATATTTCAGGAAAAAAAAAATTATTTAATTTAACTTTTAATTCACAAGAGTATAAATAAATTACTCGAGATAAATGAATCTCTCATTAGAAAAAGAAATATTAAAAGAGATTTTTGAAAAATCATATTTTTAGTCGCAATTACGAAAAAAAACTTTGTAATTTCGTGAGATAATGTTTACCGCACATTTCCATCTCATTACAATTTCACCTTAATTTCTTTTATGATAAACTTTTGTTGCAATATAATTGTCGCAATCTTGTGCATTATCTTACGACTTCTAATGGGACTTCTGTGAACGTTAGATTGCATCTCTCGCCACGCCTAATTAATTAATTCTTCGCTGCCTGCCGACCCGTTATTCCCGTTTCTGCCAACGAATGCAATCTCGCGCATACGACGCTCTTCGTGTAGAACATTCGCAGCAAATGAAATTTTCGAAAGTTCTTCGAGAAAGAGAAGGCGGGGAGAGGGGGAGGAGGAGGAGGAGAAAAATATGAGCATGTAATATTGCGGCAAACACAAACTCCGCTCGCGACAGCTCAATAGCTTACTTTTATCGACGTTTTAACCCTCGTCTTTGCCATGTGCTCGGAGCAGGTGTTTTATTCGTTGCTGCAGCTTTACAGCATTTATGGATTCGGTCGCGGTTGATAGAGAAAAATTTGCCGCATATATTTGATGCGATAGGAAAACCAGATTTAACGCGAACTACGAGAGCGTGTTTCGTCGTCTCGTCGGTTGAAGTCGCTTAATTCGTAGGTGAAACACAATTACAAACACGTGCCGAGTGCGTAATGCAATTGTGTCTGGTAGCTCCGTCTGTTACTCCTTTAGGCAATAACTTTTGTTGAAAATCAGAAAAGAGATCTCGACAAGAAATATTCTTTTAGCGCGTTTCATAATGTTAGTTTCAGTTTATTTCACATTAAAATGAGATTAACAAAAAAGTAAATAAAAATATTGAGAAGATAGAATTAATTATTTCGAGCAATTATACTATTATTCTTACATTATATCACGTTACTCGACATTTATAATAACAACAGCAATTTAGATACAATTAATGAAAGCTGCAATTAACACACTTTAACCTTTTCCAGTTCAATAAATTCAATTGGAATTATATATATACAGAATGTATCAGTTTTCCCTGCGCATTTTGTGTTATTTGTGGCTTCTAAATTTATAAGCTTCGTAATCAATCTGATTTCTCTAACAAAAATGTCAAGACTAATAGCTTCTGTATTAAGCGATTGAAATTTAGAGGAAACGTAAAGAATTTATATATTTTATGTCAATATACATTTTATATCAATGTTAAAAATGCATTAAAAATATTTTCTTTAATTTTTGCTCTTTTAACGAAATTTAAAATATATTTACGTTTGTTTAAAACAGAGAAAATAAATACTAATAATTATTTTATTCACGAAATTTAGTAATATGATTAAGAATATTCATTTAACAATAACACATGAAAATACTTACACTAAATTTTCTCAATTACTCCGAATTGTGTAGCGGTAGTTGAACGCGTGATATCGACATCGGATCATTTGTAAACTTTTTTAATATACAGAATTTGGCTTTGATGTATGTGGTGCGTGTTAAACGAGAACTAAATTAAGTTTGTACAGTCCATTTTCACGATTGTTCGACGCAGGTAGTTGAAAATGAAGTAAAAGTAAATTTTATATTCAGTTCCCTATTGCGCGCAGAAATAACTTTTTGAGAAATGAAGGAAAAATGTTCACTGTTAATTCTATATAACAAAAATTAGATTCCACATTACATATTACATATTAATACTTAACAAATAATTTATGACTGGATTATGTACGCAGTGTAGGTTCCAGAATCACCCAATTAAATTTTAACAACAGATGCTCCTTCTAATCCGAAAAATCGATTTTTCCTTAACTGGTTCCAATAATTTTCGAGTTACAAGCAAGCCCGAGAACGAAGAGCTTATGGTGAACTTAACTTGTCGATAGTTCACTTCCGATTCATTCACTTGGGACGATTTATCCGGAGCCATCGCCAAAAGCGTAAATTCGGCCTTAGCAATGAACGTGGTCTTGTCGACGGAAATTGATGACCAGGGAGCACGGCCTCGGCCAGTCGGCCGGCAGAATTTATCGAAACCAATGAAATTCCCGGGAGTCCTCCGGCAGAGAGCGACGATTACCAGCGGTCTCCACCGATGGAAATAATAATTACATCTCGCGCAATTATTGCATCCGGGATTCTACCGCGTCGCGGATGAAAGAATTAGGCCGATCTCATTCTCTCTTTTCTACCAGATTTTTCCGAACTTGAATTTTTAATCTGCACAAGTTCATCCCTATTTCGAAAATTATTCATTCATCAAGAAAAATTTTGTATAAATTCGAAGTTTACACACAATTATAATTGTAGAGACTTAATGATATCGAAAAGAAAAATTTTATGAAATGATTTTATTCATTTTATGAATTTAATTGAATTTAAAGAATTTTATATATGTATATTTTTTATATATATTTTTTTATATACAAAGAGAATTTCTCTCTTTCTCTTTCTCTCTATTATATATATTTGTTTTAGTTGTCAGATAATTATACGATAAATTCTCCAAATCTGTACAGATTTGCTCGTCCAAATAACATTGAGGAGAATGAATGTAGCGCGTGTGACGTGCCTTAATCACAATGTACGCGGTCGTGAACAAAATACCGATTATTTACGCTTAGTATGTGCCAATCGAAATTCCCTCTTTAATCTGGCGAGCGTGCCGCGCCCTTCGCGCGTCAATAAAAATAAACGAATAATTGATTTGCGATTGGTGCGAGCGCCACGGGATAGATTAGAGCTCAATAAATCCTTGATAAACGCACACGCACAGAATGAGCAGCGATGCGATTGATACCGAGGTGGGATTTACGATTGGCAATATTCCCCCCCAAGCATCTCCTCGAACTTTCTGATTTATCCTTGACTTCTTAAATTCGATAATGTTCGATTTATCGTTGTCCTTGGTTCCCTAAATTCGATGCCTTGTACTAATATCCAGCGTATTTCATTCTCGAAACGCTACACATACACATATATTGATTATTAATAAGAGAATGATAACACGGAATTACCATCCATGCGGATCGCTTAATTAATTGTGTAATATTTATAATACATATAGCATTAGGAGATTATGTAATCGTATCGCGGAAACAAATAAAACAATATGGGTTATTAACAATTAGATATGAATCTCGTTTACAATAGCTATGACGTTAATGTTTTAGCATTAAATAAGCAAATTACAAATAATAATTATTCATACGATATGTATTGAATGACTTGATGTTAAAATTATAATATTAAATAACAAATGCACTCTTCTTTAACAAGCTTTGCTTTTTGATTTTTGAAAAGATATAATTGTTTAAGCATCGATAATCACGATAGTATAAACAATATCTCCCTATTCTTATTATGTATATTATATTATGTTCTTCTATCGATATTGAGTCTGAAAACACATTAGTAATTTAATTGTTAATGCGTTCGTCAATAAAAGCCCTTCGTCGTTGAAGACTAAAGAACAGATAAGGGACGAATTCTGTCGAGGGTTCGGCTGGCATACAATAAGCCCGAGAGTTTTTCATGAGCATCTCGCGTGTTACGGCCGATTAATATTTCTCGATTAAAAGCTTATTACGGTCATGTTACACGGCGAACGGGCGTGGAATAATGCGATTAAAAACGAACGTTCAATTGCATTTCTCCATTCGAAGCGTATGGTAATATATTCTTTTTCGTATTATTTCGTTTGCCGCTACCTTTGCTTTCGTCACTTCGAGATCGCGCGAACGACTAATTGTATTTCGCCTCACGTTTGCAAACGGCTAAAGGAAACGAAGTGATCCGGCATTCGAAATGTTTTTCTTTTTATTTAGCTACACGACACACACAAGGTTTTAACAGATATCTACCTGCTACGCACAAATAATCCCAGAAAACGAAATAAGGGCGATAAATACAATATCTACATGTCAGAAATATAAAGCAGTGCAGGAAATATGTGCATAAATAAAAAGAATTAAGGAATAAAATCATAGAAAAATTCGCTGAAACAAATATAATAATTTTGAATAAACTGTTGATTGACAATAAGAGTCTGATTTCGCAATGATTTTACAATAACATTCTTGCCTCTATATTATATATATTTTATATGCTATTTTATTGCAATCTTCGATCAAATTTGAAAAATGTGATAACAAACAAACGAATATTTAATAATAAAACTTCGATTACATACTGCAAATAAAAAGCGAACTCTGCTGATAGAGTACTTTTATCTATATATTTCTCAATGTAAAACTATTTATTGTTAGTAAGCGATATTTTCGCCATGCTTGTTCTACTTTCCGAGAGATATCTGTGCTCCACAAAAAATTTAATCCTATCATTCCGAGGAAACATTCGATACACGGCAAAAAGAGCCTAAAATGAGATGAACGGAAGAGAGAAGTGGAAGTACTCAACGTGAAAGTCGGACGCCTCACCTTGTTATTCCTTCCTTTAACGCGAAGGCGAAAATACACGAGAGCAATTTCGAAATGGACGCATTCGCGCGACCAGGAGACAAGACCGATCTGGAAAATTACATTTACCAGCGACGCTCAAATTACGGACAATTTGTTCGTAGCTCCGGTGCCCTGAAACGCGTATCCACTAAATTACGCGAGCACTGGCCGAGTCTCGAAGATAAGAGAAACATAATTAAGGCAGCACGGTAAAATAAAAAACGGCCATAAAAGTGGAAAAACCTTCGGCAACGAAGAAAGAAGATCAAGAGGAATGTAATAAACTGCAGATTGATGAATATTGCAAAGCGCAGTGCACATAACAAGTTGTAATTGTTACGAAAAAAAAAAACAACGGACATCGAAATAAATATAATAACCGATTTTTATATATATAGATTATTTTTTATATATTAGACAATAAATATTTTTTTACAATTTTAATATTTTCATTGTAAGAAGGTTACTTAATTTAGAATTATTGAAAATTATCTGTATGGGCATACAGAGTTAATTTTACAACATGAACTGATGGCAATTCTATTACGTTTCGCTGCGTATTCGATAATTGTCTCTAATTAAATCGTTATCGATGGGTACCAATCGATTGGCTAATTTAAAAGCGCACTTGTGAATGTACGCGCCGATATGCATACTTAATATTACCTGTACGAGAAAAGAGCTGATTGCAGAACATAGTTGAGTGTAGTCACGCGTTTATCATTAATTAGATATTCAACAATCGTTTTGTAAATTAAATTATTATTAATAGATACGATTTAATTACTTACTTCAAACATTATTTTCAATCATATCTGATTAATTAACTAGTCGCGTAGATACTCAGCTTTTTTGTTGTAGATCTTCAACGATAGAAAATAAATCCTTTTTTGTAAATAAGGATTTATTTTCTATCGTTGAAGTATAAATCCTTTTATATAAATAAGGATCAAATTCGTATAAATCCTTTTATATAAATAAGGATCAAATTCAATAATCTACCGTCTTGAAAATATTCGTACGAACTAGACAGATTTTTTTTCGCGATATTAATAATGCGCGATACGTTTTGAAACTTGCTAGCAAAATCAGCGTAAAGTTGTCGACACTTCGAATCTCTAATACGCCGAGGAGATGTAAGAAACAACTTCCGGTCGTCCAGATCAAGTTAAATTTCTTGTAGCGATTCTTCCTTCAGCAACGGAGAAACAAAGTTTGCAAAAATAATTCGCCCCCGCATAGTTCCGACACGAATCTCTTTGTGAGTTGAAAAGCTGCGCGATTAATCCGCCGTGATTGTAATAATTAAATCGACGAAAAAAGAATCCTTTATGTTATAACGGATCTGCTATAAATAAAACCGTCGGCGATTTAATTAACTAAATGAAACTCGTTTTGGTTTGCGAGATTACGAACGAATCAACATTTTAATCTCGGTCTTTGCAGATTAAAGAAAAGTAAAGGCGAAATATTCACGCGCAATGTTAAAGGAATTATTTTTATAATTGATTCTAACATACGCGTGCGCGCAACTTCAATGACGTGTATTAAATACGGTCCGCGATAAAAGCGTTCTAACGAGGAGCGCTTCTCTACTCAACTGATCACGTCTGTCATAAAATTCGCAATGAAAATATTTATCACCATCGACGTCGTCGAGGGACACGATTATCTTATATCTCTTCTCGAACACGCCATAAGCTCGGCAAAATTGCCGTTTCGAATTTAAATGTAGCACACTAAATTCTGTACTATCAGTATCGTCGATCCATTAAAAGACGATAACATTATGAATAAATGTAATCGAGTGTCTTGTGAATATCATCCTACACGATGAGACCGAAATAAAGTTGAGTTATCGTACTCTTAAAAACTCGCGATTTTAATTATAGATATACTATAATGAATGTGTATATATAATGTTCATTAACGTATTAAACTTTAAGTAAATTGCATTGGAGTAAATTACGTTATCCGTCGGTATGTGTTAAATTTGTAAAGATTTAACTTTGACATTTGAATACGGTGCGTCGGGATTCGTAATCTAAATTGGCGACTAACCACAAATTAGCACGTATAATTCATATTGACTTATTAATCTCAAGTATTGTGAAACACGACACGTTACTAATTGTGGTGTGACATGCGATAAGCTTCGCACTATTTTCTCGTTAACAGTTAATACATATATCATTTATGTTATTTAATTGATTATTGAACTAGAGCAAAACTTTTTACGTTATAAATTCAAAATTTTATAATTATCTTATATAGTAAATTATTTATACATATATAAATAATTTATATTACGGTTATAATACAATTATATATATATAAATCTATCAATATATAAATCTCTATCATTAATTTAGAGTAAATTGTAAATAAACAATTTTTTAAGTAGACAAATTTTTTTGAAGACTATATTTTTTTTAATCTTTCAATATTCAAAATTATTATATATATATATATATATATATATATATATATATATATATACACACACACACACACACACACACACACACACACACATTTTAAATATTGAAAGATTGAAAAAAAGACTAGTCTTCGAAAATCTACTTAAAAAATTTTTTGTTTTAAATTTACTCTAAATTAATGATAGAGATTTTTTTAAGCTTTACATTTGAAAAATCGTATTACACATTAATAATTGAAACGATACACCGCGTTATATAAATCGGATAGATATCCATGTAAAAAATAAATTCTACAGAGTTTCCGCTCGTAAATTATATAAATGTGAATCATAAAAATATAACGCATAAAAAGCGTACATAAAGTAAATTATTCGAAGAATATCATAACGCTCTCTTGAAAAAAAATTATTATCAATCGTACAAAAAAATCGATAAATGTTTTTATCACAATTGTGCATAAGATCGCGCAATAAGAATAAGGATCTACGTTCGACATATATTTTATACGGTCGAAACATACCTGTGGATCATCACTTTCGCAAGAGTTTCCGGCATCATGATCGCGTTGACAGGAAAACGGTAAAGTCCTCGATCGCTAGGACGAGTCCTTCTCGCCATCACTCGCCAATTTCGCATTCGAACTTCACAGAGGAAACACACAATCGGCACACCGACTAATAGCGCGTGACTATCGAACGATCGACATAACGTGTCAAGGACGCACGGAGACGTCCGCCGCCGCCTCGAAGGTCACGGAAGGACCTTTTAGGTCGCGCGACGATAGGACGAGTTAGGTCCTGTTTCCCTGACGACGCGTGCCGCGTGTTGGCCGATTTCCAAATTTTTCGCGTGATATCGGAACCGATATCGAACGACAGAGTTCGCCGGGTTCTGCCACAAGTGGTTGCGTCCTGTCAGCGGAAAACACCTGATCGTGCGCTCCGCGAACGTCAACTCAGGATGTATGCTTGTAGAATATATTACATGTATGTACATACACACATATGCGGGGGGAACCGACGAAGAGAGGAATGCCTAGTCGTTTCACACGGAAATCTTAAGAGTCGGTAAACTTCAATCTATCACTCGGAAGAAGAGCCACCACCCACGGTTAACGTATTTTCATCGCTCTAATGGATAAACTCGATCACATCAACCTTCCGCAGGAAGGGCTACGCACCTTTCTGACGGCGTGGCTCACCACCGACATTTGATCGTCCTAGGATCGATTCTTCGAGGCGTGTAAACAGACGAAGGTAGAAGCGGGACGGACAGGATTTGCCGCGTGCACCTTCAATTAAAACACGAAGGATTAGACGAGTCGTCCATTCGTGAAAAGTCCTTTCTTCAGGAGCGATCCTTTATCGGTCGACTTCGATCGTCGATCCTCGAGAGGACCGAGATAAATACTGGTCCCCGAGTACGACGAAATTTTTCGAGACTCTCACTTCAGTGTAGAACGCGATGTTCCTTCGCGATTGCTCCAACTTCCTCGTCTTACGATGACGGGAACACCTTGCGCACGAGGCGGAGCCGCGACGAGTGTACACGCACGCTCGTCCTTAGACGAGGAGTACCTCACAAGGGTTGGTTTTCTGTTTTCCAGTCTATCGACTACGGTGCACCCCCAGTGTTACCTCGCAGGAACTAATCCGGTCACGATGACGCCTGCGTCCTCGAGCGTCGCGACGCCGGCTATTCGCGCATGACGCGAAAATAGAAGCGCGAATTTAGCATAACGTTCGAGATGCAACATATTTGATAGCGAATATTTAGGTTTCCTGGCTATTTAGAATAATGAAAGCAAATGTCATGATTATATGAATCTTTGAAATATTCTATTAGAAAGATTTTATAATGTTATTGGAGATTTTATATGGCATATGATAAATAAGGAAACAATTTTTCAGCTGTGTTTAAAAAATCAAAAGAAAGTTTTGTGAAAAAAAATTTTTGACTTAATGAAACATAATATCGTCGAGTCAACAAGTATCATTATCTTATACTATTGCAGTATGACTTTAATAATTTGATCACGAAAAAAAACTTTCTTTTTATAAAAGAGAAATTTTATTTATAATTCTTTTTCACCAAATTATTTAAAATAAAAATTTTTCAATATTTTTTTATAACTTTTTTCAATTTTGTTAAATGTAATATATTATAATTAACACAATTTATGAATAATATTTATAATTGATTTATGTGACAATGATTGAGCAAAGATTATAGAAATCTCGATATATAATTATTTTTAAGATTAGAAAAAAGCAAATAAAAACTTTTCTTTTATTTTAATTTTTCTTTTTGTTCAAATTTTTTCTATTAAGTGAATTCACGTGATGATTCTGCGATAGTTTCCTTTTTCATTCAATGCCTAAAATTCAATATATAAAATATATCAACTAAAATTTTCAGAAAATGAAACGCTAAGGCGCGGACATGTTTTCTTCATTGATATTACTTAATGAAGATGTTTATTCTTTCAAGAGTAAAAGATGTTTATTTTTTCAAGAGTAAGAGATGTTTATCTTTTCACGTATTCTGTGTTGCCTTGCGCAACACGAAATATTTTAAGAGTGCTGAAAATTTACGAAATTACAAGATCCCTCTTGTACTAAGAATACATCACGGAGCGAAAATTTCTACTGTCAGAGGAGAGGTCAGGGTGAATTTGGAACACGCTGGAATTCACCATTATGTCGTAAATTACAATATTTTTACTTGTACGACGCGCGAAATTATATTTATCTTTTAATCTTTAGTTACTCACCAGTCTGGGTGCTGCTGTCAAAAAATGTGCTAGATGTTTCGACTGTCATTGTCGCGAAGGTGCCATCCGTGATTTGCGCAGAGCTATCTCTTCGTCCGCGATATCTCTGAACCTAATAATAA
Source organism: Camponotus floridanus (assembly GCF_003227725.1). Classification (NCBI taxonomy): domain Eukaryota; kingdom Metazoa; phylum Arthropoda; class Insecta; order Hymenoptera; family Formicidae; genus Camponotus; species Camponotus floridanus. Next base: position 156,602 of record NW_020229859.1, on the reverse strand, counting down.
TAAATAAGAAATAAAATCTCATGATCGTTAATTACATAAATGAAAAACATTAATATTCTTAGGTCTAGTTAGTTAGCTTCTAATAGTTTTATGTTGCTTTCTTAAAAATGTTAAATTTTTTGAATAGAATAGAATTTTTAAAAAATTATTCTTATATTTATTACGTAAGGAAGATTTCTTATAAATATTTCCTTTTATAAATTTTTTTGTTTATTCAATATCCTTAAGTTTATGCAAATTTAAAAAAAAATCAAAATTTTTGTTTTTTAATGAAGCATTATTATATTTTCTATTATATTTATTTCGAGATGAATATTATCGAAATGAACAAACCGTGTCGTCACTCTGAGAGCTTTGTCGTCTAAAATTACGGCATCGTATCATCTCCTCGGTGGTACTCTGCCGTCGAAAACCGCGCGCTATCAAAATTTCTTCGGTGGTCGATTGCCGTCGTATTATTGGTGCATGTTGGATACCGCTGGGTGCGCGAGCACAAGGACTGGGATCTCTGGACGAACATGAGGAGCTGTCCGGCGATCTGCAATATATATATATGGGAAAATTTTTAATATGTTACAAATTAATATAATTATATTAAAATTTTAAAGTTTATTCGGCGAAAATGTGATCTGAAATTGTTCAGATATTTATAATTTAAAAATATTTTAAAATGCGTATAAAATATTTAAAAATAATTTGTAAAAATATTAATAAGTATATTATAAATATAATAATATATAATAATATTTCAATATATAAAATAGAGCTTGGTTAGGTACACATATTAAAATATTTTGGAATTTAAAATGTTAATAATTGTTATGAATATTAAATGGATCATCGCATTTACGCCATTCATGTTAGAAAATCAATAAAATGCAGGTACCTTGGTGGCCGACCAGCTATGGAGGTGGATTGCCTTCTCAGTCGAGCTTTTCTTTGCCTGATAGGACTGATATCTCTTTTATCAACGTTTCTGTCGGGACTCAAATGACTTCTTGAGTCACGACGTCGTGGATAAGAAGCGGAATCCGGACTCAAGGAGTCTCTTCGTGCTTTTCGACCTTCAAATATATCGATAAAATTAGTATAGATATCCTATAACTTAAAGAATTATAACAATATCTCTCAATTTTAATATCTTCTTCAATTATCATTTCAAAAAAATGTTAATTTATATCAAAATGTTTCTTTAAATTTGAAAACTCATTGCAGAAATGAGAGACTGACGTTATTACAATTTAGAAGTTAATAGAATCGTTATGTCATAATTGAAATGATCGATTTTAAGTATTTTGTGCGAGATAAAAATACAAATAAATTAACAGATATATAAAAAAAAATTATATAATAGATACATAAAGAAAAATTAATTGCAGACAATATAGAATTATATAGAATTTTAATTTCATGTATTGTTTGAAAAACTAAAGCAACAATTGGTATTTACCGCCATCATCAGGATCCGGTGATAAAGTTGGCTGACTGCCACGACGCCCTGTGGGTGGCATGGACTCGTCTATTGCTGCCTGTTGACGTATCAGCCTCGACAATTTATTCGGCGAAACTTCTTTACTCTTGTAATAACACTGTTAAAAAAGTCGATAAACCATTAATATGCAATATATAAACAACAAAAGAAATAGAAAATTTATGACAGCTACAGATACATTTTAATAAATTACACAAAAATTGAGCAATTGGAAAATTCTAACTATATTTTTGTTAAATATATAAAAAAATTTAATTTTACATCGCTATAACTTATTACATCAAATTATTGGATTGATATTCTTCATCGTAAAAGAAAAACGCAAAGTTTACCTGCGTTGTCGAGTCTCTTCGAGTGGAAAGTAACGGATGCGTAGGTGTATTGTTGACGTTTGGGGAACCAACTGGGCTGGAGCTACCGGAAGTCGACGTACCAGGAAGCGGTAGGCTACTTCCGGCCGTCGGTGAGATCGCCGGTGGCGTTACCGAGGACATGACGATAGTCGGTGGGTTCATAGATGCGTCCAGATTGATACCGGACTTGTTATCAATAGCTTTTGTATCAACGCTCAAGGTCGACAAAGTGGAGGTATTGATTGTCACTATTCTCGATTCAGTCATGGTGACGACGGACGTCTTTCCGTCGACCGTCAAGGATGTCGCCGACATTGTCGTCTTCGCATCAATCATGGGGCCAGTTGATTGTGTCTTCGTTTCGGTACTGCTAGATCTCTCGCTTTTGTCCGTGGAACTCCTCTGGGTCTCCATATGATCTCTAATGGAAAGCAATTAATTAAATAATACACATACTACTTACAGAGTATCTCAAAATTTTGTCCTGGATATTTTTTATTAACAGATTCTGTGGTCAATTTGGAGATGAGAATATTTTACATTTTCAATACAGAATCAAATATATGAATAAAATGAAATGAATATGTTATTCTGTATCGAAGAAAATTATGAGGCATTGTGTATATAATTTTATATATATATAAATGATTCTTTTGTACGAATGGTTATGATATTAATTAAAAATTTAAAGATAATTAAAATAATTTAAATTAAAATTAATTAAAAATTATTAACAAAATAATTAAAAATTATGTATTTTAATTACCTATTAATCACATTTATTTGAATTTAATTATTTGCCTACTGGCCAATTTAATTGTTCATCTTCACCGACCTGACCGCGTTACTGGCCGCACTGTCTGTGCTTGAAGCGCTCGGTCTTTGATCATTTCTGTAGTATTTCGTAGGTGTAATGCCACCTCCATCCACCGACTGTTGAGATTGCCTACGTCTATGATGACGACAGTTGTGCTTACGTTCGCCGGGACTCGGAGTCTGTCCCGCAATCACCGAATCTCTTCTAGATCTTGCGCTTTCGCCCGAGCCACGACGAGAATTTCTCGATTCGCCAGAACCTGCAAGTGATATAATAATTAGTATGATATATATGCATCGTGCATTTCGTTAAAAAACGATTAATTTTTTTTATTCCCTTCATAATTAATTTTTTTACATTGTTTGAAAATTAAAATTTGACGCGCGCAAACGTTGATAAGCTATTAAAAATTATGAAACGTACTAAATAAAATATTTCAAGAATAATTACGCGTTTCACGTTAACATAATTGGTGAAAAAGAAACTATTTTTCAAAGTGCCTCGTCACGGATGTTAAAACAACGTTAGATCTGCAACAAAACGTCACACTTTTTCCTCTCTGTGTATCTTTAAATTAAATTAATTAATTTAAAATTTAATCTAAAGAAGAACGATTATACGTGACTCATGCAAGACGCACATCTGTCTCTAAAACTAATGAGTTATTTTCATTGAATCCACAAATCAATCACTCTGCAGTCTCAAAGCAATCGCGAGCACGAGCGTTATTTTTAGACTGGTATCAGAGAAACACAAGCTATTTCTCCTTTGCTATTGAAAGCTTTACCTCGTCGTGGCGTGGGTGAGATGACCGTGGGCGGCTGCGGCTGCGGCGTTTCCTTCTTGCTCCAGAGTCTGGCTATGTCGTTCTTGAAATCGCTGATGGCGGAATCACGTCTAGACTTGGTCGACACCTGGCTGCGAATACCGCTGTCGACCGAGCTCTCCCGTCTCTTCCGCAGGCTGGCCAGGTGGCTCGCGTCCGTGGTGGTTTGTCGCGACCACGGCAGTGACTTGGCGATGTCCGCCAAGGTCTCCCTGCGGCAGAGCTTGTTGCCGCGTCCGCTCTTCCCGGAGGCACCGCCGCCCCATTCGCGCAGGATGTCGGTCAGCTGTGCGAGACTCGATCGCCGTCGACGTTGGTTCGTCGGCGAGGAGTCATGGGTCTCGTTCGGTGGCGAGATCGATGTGATTTGCGCCGCGGAGTCTCGTCTGCCTGTTCCTGAACGCAAATATTTAATTATTTTTATTTTTTATTTTATTTATATTTAGATGTTATCGTTCCATTAGCTCAAGAATAAGATGATGCCTCCTTATTATCAATAATAAGAAGACGTCATCTTATTCTTGAATTAATCGAACGATATAACAAATCAATTTGTTATAAAAAAATCCGATGCGCAACGACAATGCCAGCTTTTTTGGGTGGGTCTTTGTTTCTTCTTAATAAATAATGAAATAATATTATATAAATAGCAAAGTATTATTTATACTTATACTTATAATTGAGAAAGTCGCTCGAAAGATAGAAATAGAATACATAATTAAAAATTGATTTAATTGCTGTATTTTAAAAAGAGGGACGTTCTTATTATTCTTATTATTTTATATAATACTTATTTTCTGCAATTTATTCAATATTAATTTTCTATACGATACTTGTTTAATGAAATGAATTTTTTTTTCCCGGAGAGAGAAGATAAGAGAAAAATACAAATGCTATTAATTTTCGACTTTAATAGTTGCGCAACACGAGTATCGGCCATTACAATTCTCATGAAAATGAATTTAAAGCACTTTCGCATAAGAAAACCATCGAATTTCCATAATGTGCGAGAAATGCTGGTTACGAATCGTCGAAGCGTGTCCGTGCATACCCAGTCGTTGTTTCAAAGTGGACTCCTCCACTTGCTCTCGCACGAGATCGTCCCAGCCGTTGCCACCCTGCCATATCAGCCCGACTTGATGACTTAGGATGGGCAGGTTGCACACGAAGCAGATCGCTGTCATGGTCCTGAAAAAAGGAAGTGCGCGGTCTCGGCTTAAGCCGGTAGGAAAGCGTGACGTCCGCTTGCCGCCACTCGCGAGCGGAACGGAAGAACTTTCAACGGAAGAAGAAGGTGCATCTCTCAACGATAAAATTACGTGAAACCAGGCCATGCCAACAGAGCGCTCAAAAGTGACAATACTTCATTGAAGTCGTGGTTTCTTTTAGACCCTTATTAAGACGCGCAACAAGACGATTGTCATGCTCGATTTTATTGCGAAGCTACCATCAGTACACAAGAGGCAGCAGGAACGAGGCACGTGTAATATACAGATATATTGATATATACAGATGTGCGAGCCTCTTCCTGCCTTCTTATCGCCACGAAACCACACTTCGTCTATGCCCACTTCGTGAATACGATCGAAAGAACTTAACGAGATATTCAAGATAATACAAACGTAGCTAAGTAGAACAACACTCTAACAATGTACAGTAGACACAATAACGTACGTGTAATAATTACAACGGGGCTGGCGATTGTGTAAGCTCGACCGTGATTTTTGTCGAGAATACGCGAGAATAATTCTTGCGAAAAAATAATCATGAGAAATTTTTAATAATGTGAATTTTAAAATGAGCATTTTTTGAAAATTGATAAAAATGTTTAATAATGTAAATTTCGTAATGTAAAATTTTTTTAAATGATACAAGGCATTTTTTAAAAGTTGATATCATGTAAAGCAAAGATCTAGTAACGCATAGCACTATTATACACAAGGCAAACACTGTCGCGTCGACATTTCTAAAAAATCTAAGAAGTACTTAGCATTAATTTGATTATATAAGCATGATATTAGAAATAAAAAAAGAACGAATAATTCTAGATTCTATTTTTGATCTTCGAACATACACTATCTAAAATTATCACAACACCGATGTACTGTTTGATGCTTGATACATGTGAGATTAAATTCTTCGCGTCATTTAGAATTAGCATAAATTTAAATATGAATAGGGTAGAGACTTCAGGAGTAAACGCAGCGGGACTAAACGCGCGAGACTCATTCTAGCGTATGTAAAGCACGAGATCGCCGAGTTCACACAAGTCGACATCGCAGCCTTCCGTTTAGGAATGTTAACCGCAGCGTGTTTCGCGAGCGCCGATGAACGTCATTCCAAAAGCGTGGATGCATAAAGAAACTTGAGATATATTATATAATATATATAATATATAATATATATATATATATATATATATATATATATATATATATATATACAGGATGTCCTATTTTAATGTCCCACTCCAAATAACTTTCTTATTTTTAATTTTAGAAAAAGATGTTTCAGATAAAAGTTGTATGGTTTCGAGGGGGACATAAGATGGTACCATTGATTTGACTTTGAAGAGTTATTTGAAGGTCACATGAACGTTACCTTCAATTTCTTAAATGGAACCTACATTTTCTCATTACATATTCTTATAGCTTATCTCGAGAGCTTTCCAAAACACTATAATAAAATATTTTTTCCTTGAGTACTTTTCGAGTTATGAGGCTTGAAATCATTTCTTAATTTTACATAAACCGTAATATATCTAGTAAAATATTCATTTTTCGATCTTGCTTTAATACTTTTATGTACAAAATAATGAGAGGAATCAATTGGTATAAAGAAAACACATAGTTATATTAAAGAAAAAATATGTAATTTGCAATTAACAATTACATATTTTTTCTTTGAAACAACTATGTGTTTTTTTTTACACCAATTGATTTCTCTCATTATTTTGTACATAAAAGTATTAAGGCAAGATAATCGAAAAATGAATATTTTACTAGATATATTACGGTTTATGTAAAATTAAGAAATGATTTCAAGCCTCAACTCGAAAAGTACTCAACGTAACAATATTTTATTATAGTGTTTTGGAAAGCTCTCGAGATAAGCTACAAGAATATGTAATGAGAAAATGTAGGTTCATTTAAGAAATTGAAGGGAACCTTCAAATAACTCTTCAAGCTCAAACCAATGGTACCATCTTATGTCCCCTTCAAAATCACACAACTTTTGTCTGAAACATCTTTTTTTTAAATTAAAAATAAGAAAGTTATTTGGGGTAGGACATTAAAATGGGACACCCTATATATATATATATATATATATATATATATATATATGTATATGTATACAATTACTAGAGAGCGAGAGAGCCGCATGTCTTTTCTCATGTGTATACAGCATATAATAAAAACTTTTTTAGAAGGCATATATCTGATTTGATGTTTCGACCTGTAATGTCGAAGTCTGGGGCTCTGCAACGACATCGCATGGCAAGGGCCTGGCCGACCTGCAAAAGATACACACACACAAACTTTTTTTTTCGATAGACCGCTATCGCGTTCGATAGTAAAGTAGTTGATGTAAAGAGGCATCGCGCTCTCGATGATGCTGTATCCTGAAAAGATGCGTGATACTTGAAATAGAGCGTGGAAAGTAATCGATGATCATTTTTAATCACGGAAACTGCGTTGTTTCTGCGCAACGCCGCTGTTTATTTCTTATATCGGAACATCGGAAAATTAATGACGTTGCAAAAAGGTTGACAACGAAACTCGATAATGTAACGCAATAATATTGAGAATAAATATCATATAATATCATGATTATAATATGTGATAATGTAATATGTGAAAATACGTTATATTTCCTAAAATCTCCTAAAATTTCCTAATATCTCCCGCATTGATTAAAATATTTTCGCAATCGTTTACTAATCAAATGACTAACATAATATCTAATAAATGTAATATTGTTGCCACATACGAGGAAATACGATTTTAATTATTCAATATAGTTTACAAACGTTATTATAAACACATTATACGAAAATTTCTATATTATTGGAACGTATGCATATATCTCGTGTCTGGTTTCACCTACATATTGAACATGTGTTTGAATATGTGTTGAATGTAAATTCCGTCAAATATATATATATATATATATATATATATATATATATATATATATATATGCAAACTTCAATGCTACAAATTCTATCAAACATGTATTTCCATTCATAGTTTTCGTATAATTTCTGCGAAATCGATATGATACAAGTTTTGCTATGTCAGTAACTTTCTAGAAACTCTCGCTATATCACAATAATATTAACTCGTTAAAACTTGGCTGTCTTACGAGAAATCATGAGAACTCAATCCATTCATATGCTAATACGGCTGATCGATTAATAGTGAAGCTTGATGGCTCATATAAGACGAATTAAGAGAAGTAATTGAAAAAAAAAGTGTTACGATAAGGCGCAATTACAGTTTTATCAGAGGAATGATAGGGAAAACTAGATGTTTGAAGTCTGGACCCGAAACGTGCGCACAGATAACAAGTAATTAATCTTCCAGTCAAAGCTATAGGGCTTACTTATGCACAAAGTGACCTAATTAGCGATTCACTTGCCTTGATTACTTTGCTCCGGCAACACACGAGCATCGACAACAAACTTGTATCTAATATCGATAGTCAATAAATTCGAACGACAATTTAACTTGTCCAAAAAAATAAATTTCTTGATTGACTTTTTATTTGCAAATTATTCAATTAAAACTTAAAGTTTTATGAGTTTTTGTTTTCTTCTCCTTTTTCAAAACATATAATATCACTGATGAACTTCAGAGTTTAAAAACAAATTTAATTCGATGTTCAATTATCATATGTGTAATCGTAAATATTGAAATTTGCGAAATGTATACTTCAAGTTTTTCTCTCGAAAAAATCTTATATATATTGTATATATATTGAATTTATATTTTATAATTGTGATCAAAATAATAGTCCACGATGTATTTAAAATTCAATGAACTATATGAGAAATATAATATTGAAATTCGACACGATACTTTTGCTTGACAACAAAATTCCGACACGATTATTATGGAACAAATAAAATGTTTGATATCAAATCTGGTTAAATCTGACAAAATTCTCATTTCAACGAACAAAATAATTTTAGAGTTTCCGCATATAAAATGATGATTAAATATTAAAATTAAATGTAAAACGTGTGAAAAATTACATTATGAAAGGAATTCTATGTCATTCGATTCTGAAAAAAAAGAAATAGAAAAGCGGAGGAGTTTGCTTTATCTATTTTCAGCATCGCGTCCATTTAACATGATAAAAATTATAATAACATGTTATTGCCAAGTTAATGTTTTCTGAACTAGAACAACAATTCTTTAGTAACATTCTCAGCTAGAATTTTTTTTGTTAACGTTATTTGAAATCACAACACAGTGCAGATGCACAAAAATACGTAGATCACGGACTTTTATTTGCATGCGTCAAAGTCACGTTTGCAAACCACGTTGAGGTTTACAAACGAGAAAAATCATATAAAAAGATTGTTTTTTGGTAAAAAATTTAAATTTAAAAAATCGATATAAAAATTTTGATTTACATTATTAGAAACACGAGTAATATTAAACACGAATTTTTTTTATTGCTCAAGGATCCTACAGCGTAACGTGATAAATGAAGCGAGAGATACATAATATTTTGTTGCTGGCCACTGCAATTTCACGCACCATTAAAGGCGATCGTCACGGAAAATATGTTTTAACCGACTTCCATTTCGAGAAGTAAAAACCAATTTTAGAAGCAATAAAATAAATTTATTGTTATTTGAAAGCGCAAATACTATCTTTAAAAGCCGAGACCTTTTTTCACGAGATTACACAAATATATTAAAATACACAAATACATCCAGCGAGAATAACGCAAATTTGCTCGATAACCCAATAATAGTGCGCGGAAGTTTCAGAGCTTTGAATAAAATTTTTAATAAAAAATTTGTTTGACTTTTTTAAATAACAGTACTTAGATTTTTTCTATATTAATTAATCATCAAGATTGAAATTTTTCCTCGTTGAAAGAATATTATATAACTTTTGAATTTCATATTTCAGAGATTGGTGATAAATATCTCTTTTTTTTAATTATAATATTGTAATATGAATGTTGCAATGAACATATGATCTTTTTATAGTCTAGATTTTCCAATATTTGCTAATACTCTCCACTTTAATATGTATTATGGTAGCACGCATGCTAAATCGACCAGCCGGATCGCCACCCTGCATCGCCATAATGCGTGCTTTAATGTCACATTGTGGCGTGTATTATCGGCCTGCGAAATGCCTGTACGTCATTAATACGACAGCTTTGACATTTCCTATTTCAACATTCATTGCGTGGTAATGATGCCGATTGCGAGAGCTGAGAGGTAAATAGCTCGCATCATAGAGCCATAAAGCGAAATAGAATCATTTTCAGGATTAAAAAAAGAAAATAAAATTAATTTATATAGAAAATGCATTTGTATTTATTTATATTTTTCTATATATTTATGATATCGTATCTTTCATTAAAAAAGATTTAAAATGTTCAATATTCCGGGGAAATTATAATTAAAAAAAAGAAAAATTAAATTATGCAAACAATCCATATTAAATTGAAGAACATTTTTCTGGCTAACTTCTAATAATTTTTAGGTAATTATTTCTGCATTTTATAATCGTCAAATATTTCGTTATTCAAATGTGTATTAACGCTCTTTACATATTTATTATTCTCCAGACTCTCGCAATTGTGTGGAATGACTTACTCGTATAACGCGAAATGAATTACTCGCGCGGGCATCACGTTAACATTGAAATTATGAACGAGCAGCAGATATTCCGCGAGATCATATTCGCTCCTGAATTTAATTTCACGCAACACGACGCAACGTATGTAATTCGAAGCGTTGTAACTAGAAACTAGTATATAGATGGGATGCACAAGAAATGTAACTGCATCTTTTTTTTAATTTATGCGAGCAAACACCAATTTTATCTATACTAATCCCCTCTTACATACTTAATTTCAATTCACCAACATTCTTGTATCAGCATAATTATTACCTGCATTATTAAAAAGCGTATATTGATAATTCTTCTTAATTTAAGGGTGTGAATACACATCCTTTTAAATTAAATAGTAGTAGTATTATTAATGATGCAGTAGGGGCAAAATATGTATTATGGCGATTCTCTCTTAAAAGTTCTTTCCTTTGTTCCCAACGAGGATTAACCTTTTAAATCTTAGAGTAACCCAAGAATAAAACATAGAAATTACATATTTCAGTAGTTTATTCTTACTAATACTTGCCCCTAATCTTCTTAAAGAGAGGAGAGTTTAAAACTTTCTACGAAAGCTTGGAAACCTTATTTCCCAAAATAAAATTCTCTGCATCGCGTAATTTTATACATATCTTACATAAAATATGCATTTTGCATATGCATTTTAGAATATTGCAGATTTTGCCTCTAGTTATGTACAAAAAGTCACGTGGAAAAGTCCTTGTAATGGCAGGAAGACGTTTTGAGACGTTTGCTGGAAAGTAATGATAACTTGTAGATTATCATCAGAGATGGCTGTGATTGCGGCTTCGTAAAAACGAGCAAAGTTTATCCGCGAAAAACTGGCGGAGGACTCAAGGTAGTTCCCGCGCAAATTGAAGGACTCGTCTTCTTGCTTCGCAGATCGCGATGCAGACCACGCGAAGTATCTTAATAAAATCCAACCCCGAAACTCGTCGGAAGGAAAACTCATCAGGCACCACTTCGAAAACTCATCTGCGAACAAGCTTGCGGCCAATAACAATTAAATAAAAAAAAATGCAAGAAAAAAATTAAAAACTAATTCTTAGGATAAAGTAAATTTTTTTCACGTTCGATATTTATCCGAGTATAAGGCTGCGAAAAGCTTTCTAGATGAGAAAAAGTAAAAACTAGCTCGTTTCTATAGATATTTTAGTTTATATAAATATATGTAATATAATTATGTTTTTTTTAGAATAAATACTCTATAAATATATATACGTTTTATTTAATTTATAAAATATTTAAAATATTATTATTTTTTATTATTCTTTTAAAATTATTGTTAGATCTTTTTCGTTATTCACATTGTTATAAATATTGTGTTAATATAGAAAGATATAAATTAAAAATTAGATAAAAAAATGTGAAACATTTTTTAACAAAAATATAACAAAAGCATAAAAGAGAAGGAACAGTTTATAAAATAGGTTTTTAGAAACATATTATAACAAGAAACAATATTTTTCACGTAAATGATGGTGAAATGTCCTGATTTTGTCAAGACGATGCGGTGTGCACGTTTTGTAAACTCGATCATGTCTACTATGCGTTAAAGCTTTCTATCGAGTTAAATATTTGAGGATGACAGGGAATCGATAATGGAAGTATCAATATATGCTTTACACGAAGACGTATTCGCGTGAAGCAGTAAATATTCAAAAAATATTGTGTTTAAATATAGAGTATTTTTAATGTTTAATATAATTATTGAACACACATACGTATGTATGTATGTGTATATAATTATTCAAAATGTAGTAATGATTTATGTACATTAATACCACGTACATTACAATATTAAGTATTTTCAATTTATATTTATAGCAATATAAATTAAATTATTATTGTGTACAAAATGTCCAACGTCTTAAAAAATTCAAATTATATTTTGAAATATTGCACAAAAATTACTTGTAGATGAAAACTTTTGATTGAATATCTGATTAACACTTTCGTCACTTGAGGCATATATGTTTCATGAGATTTCAAAGTTTCTGTAATCTTGTAAGCAAGTTTTCGCAACTTAAACATACTTTTAAAGTAACGGTGATGTTAAAGAAACATTGCAGCGTTGAAAGAGTTAAAGGAGATACATTGTCCAAAAATGTACAATTTATTGAATTTCTTCTCGAATATACGAAACAAATTTCAGAGAATAAAAATTTATGTGTATCGCAAGAAAATAAGAACAAATATACATGAAATAAAATTAATATAAGCAAGATGGAGGAAATAACAAGAATTATGAATCAGACTTATACTCGTTTCTTAATGATGAAATTTATTATGACCAGGAATAATTGTTTTCGAAAAGCTCTTGCGTAAATTCTTTTTACGCAAGGATCTACTTTAAATCTTTATTTTCCGTATTTGTTATCGGACACGGTTCTTCAATTTCCTGCGCTTGACGTTTTCTGCGCATACTACATATACGACAATGGTTTCGACTATATCAAATCGAGTTCACAGATAGTTTGCTTGATATTTCATCGGCGAAACGAGAGGAATCTGCGCAGGTAACAGAACGAGCGATTCATATCGAGCTATATTCGGATGACAAGCGATTATTTCCCATTGAGGGATCGCTTTTCGCGAAACAATCGCCGTGATGGACGTAACAATGCAAGGTCCATGGACGCTCGTCATCCCAAGTGGTTCTCAGGCTCGATACTTAGAAGAAATTCTGATCTACAGGTGGGCGTTAAAAGATGAAAGACATGACGGCAGTCGGTAAATATCTCCCTCGAATGCTTCCGCCAGGAAATTCTATCACGAAGAGTGTGATTTTTTTTCTGATAATGTCACGAAAGATACTGTCACAAAATTTTAAACGTGTATTCTTCCGACGACGATATTTTCATAGGAAGCAAAATTATAGGAAACAGAATGAACTATAATTCTTAAAATTTTGTAATATATATTAACACTTATCTTTTAGTTAATTGTAATGTATATTAACATTTATCTTTTAGTTAATTTTCTTATCTCTCAATATTGTTTATCTGATCACTTTGAAAAATATTTGCGTGCAATCAGATTCTCGAAAAATTACAAGGGATGCAAAAACGCACAGGAAAAATAAATAGTCACGGAGAACAATATTATTTTGTGAAATATTAACGATACAAAAAGTAACAAATAAGAAAGAAAAACTTTCAATATTTTCTCTTTTAATAATATGTAGTATTCTTATTGCAATGTTCTCTTTGCGAATCTTTTAAACACAATTTATCAGATTATATCTCGAAGGAGTAACGAGTCAGAAGACGATATTTAGAATATAGCGATGAAAAATCCACGACTATCCACATTTGGGAGAGCTTCGATTTATCCAGAGTGATAAAGCACACGGATAAGCTATAACAACGTTTTCTTTAAGGCTGGACAGAAAGTGGTCTAGCTGACGAATGAACAACGTTTCAATGTCGCATGAAAGTCCCAGAAGACTGGTGAATAAAAGGAAAGAGAAAAGGAAAGCGAGAAGGAGCAAAGGAGAGACGTATCGGACCACAAGGGTCGAATAGCAGGAATAAAAATCGGGCACGATGTCGCTTGATGTTGAACAAAAGCCTAAGAGGGTATCCCCATAGCAACCATTGCGACAACGTTACCGGAGAAAGAGCAAGTGATAAATACAACTGCGAAGGATGTCGCAAAACAAGGAAGGAGTCAAGGTGCGTGTGACATCTGAGGGCGCAGAAAAACTAATATTCTTCTTTTGTACTGATAAGAGGAATTTATGTCCGTGCATTAGAGATTTAACTCTAACTAAATATATACTAAATAAAATTTTTTCGCAATACTCGCATATAGCGTAGTAGGCGTATAATCAAATGACGTATTTGTCTTTTTCTTCTCAACGTTACAAGATACTGTATTACAAGCTAGTATTATTTAATCCTTGCTGCGACTATCTCGCTTTATTTATTATATAAATAATGTATATAAATCAAAGAATCGAAATTATTTACAAATCTAACAGATCAATTTTCTCTTTCATGTGACTGAGCATTATAAATAGCGTTAGATAAAATTATATAATTTATGATCTTGCTACAAGTCCCAATGTTATTTTACTGTAACTAATAGAAAAGATAAATTATTAAAAACATATTAAAAATTATATGATTTATATAAAATTTTATAATTATATAATTTATATAAATTATATATATATATAATTATATAATATAAAATATTATATAATAAATATAATCAAGCAGTTAAAAGTTCTTACAACAAAGCTAATTAAAAGAAGTTTATTAAAATTCAATATATCATATTCGCGGTCGTAATTAAAATTTCAATTCTCAAATTCAACAAATGCTGAATTTATTTTACTATAAAGATATACAAACGAGAAACGATAAATATGATAAATGTTTTTTTCGTAAATTCAGCACACGAATATAATTAAATGCAACGACAAAAACATTTGCTGATGTTTTGAATATTTTCAATTCTACATCCTTTCATGTATAAATTTAACAAAGGACGAATATTGAATACGTACACAAAAACTTTTTAAGTATTGTTAAAATAGAAAAAAAATGTAAAAAAATCTAGATTTACGATAGAATTCATTTGTTCATAGTTTTTGTAATTTACATAAAAAATATTCTATAATCAGTTTTGCCAGTTACAATTTCTATAAAACGTATATTATATGTTATAATTAGCCATAAATTCGCCTATTCCACATCCGTCTCAAATCTAAAATTAAACAATTAAATAAAAAATCAGATTCAAATAGGTTTGACATTAAATGTGACTTTGAAATAATACCGTTTTTTTAAATTATACTGAAATAAAAACTATATTGAATTTTAAATGAATGAATTTATTTTTATTATATTTATTTTATAGAGTACTTATTTATATTCATTTTATATAGACGAAAAAACTTTAGATTGTACAAACTTTGAAATATTATGTGCCAAAATAAAAATGTATTTTGCTACGATTACGAGTTAAATCATTGCTGTCACATGATAATTTAATATTCTTTAGACGTTATTAGGCACAAATAATATAATGTACAATATTAGGCACAAATAATATATATGTATCTATATGCACGACCGTAATATACTGCGTAATAGAATTTTATGCATATTATGCGCATAGAACAGTTCATAAGCGATTAATATTCATTATCATATTCAAACTGTTACATCAATAATGTTACATGAATATTTCGAATAGAGATAATTAACCATTACATACATTTGTATAGTTCAACTTGCGCTTTTGGAAATCTTGTACTCGGCCTTATCTACTAATTGCAGCGATCCCTAATGTAATATGCGTTGACATTTACCTTAACTGGAATTACACAGGCTGTCCTGTGGTTCATACTCTTGAGTACGTGATAGTCTACACTATTATTTAAGTATACTATTATACTATAGTTGTATTTTACGAAAATTTTTAAGACAAACTTACGAAAATTGACAAGATATTTTCTATACGTTATCTGTCAAATAAAATATGTAAAAAAATGAATTATTTAAATATAAAAAATTGTTATATTTAAACATAATATACACGTATATACATACATACATATGTACATACATACATATATACATACATATATAATCTTAGCTGTGATATTTATTATACATATTTAAAAATTATGAGATTATTAAATTTTTATTAAATAAACAAATATTTTTAACACAATACAATAATATTTTTAATAAAATGCGCAATATTTTTAACAATAAGAATTGAAAATTATATAAAATAATATGTTATTTGATTTTCAGATATCTCTTTCACATATCTGGAATTTAATTTAAATATATAATAAAAAAAGCAAAAGTAAATATTATATAAAATTATTATTTTTACTTTCAGGATTGAGTTGTTTGGAAAAATTGATTTTTACTTGCGGTTTTTAAATAAAAAAGATTGCCCCTTTCTTGAATCGAAGAAATATCTTTATTGTCACCGAAAACAAAACTAATTTGTTTCAATATGACGCGCATGACCACTGACCCGTATTGCGATCGTCAAAAGTCGGCGCTCCAAGCATGAAACTTTTGTGCGGCGATTGTATCGTGACTCCGATACAACGACACGCTAGAGGGTCTGTGAAAAATGCGCGTACTACGTACGCCACGTTAGGCATATTGTTTCTAAACAAAAGTCGTCCTCTCTTGCCGAGCGTTAACAAAGATTTCGAGACAATGCATTCGCGAAGGAAGATTGGATTGCCCGCTAATTCCACAGTCTCTTTTAAAAATTTTAAAACTTTTTTAGGCCTCGGTTGACAAATATAGATGCGGTATTTCACTTCGATTATCTCATTCTTTTAAAAATTGGCCAGGACGCAAGCTAACAAAAAAACGTAATATTCAAAAATATAAATTAATCTCGAAATTTAAGCCTTAGGCTAACTATCATCAATAAATAATTTCACGAAGTTTACTTCTTTTTAAGAAGGATCTATTTTTATTTTCTCACGCGAGTGAGAACGCATTCGCCGTAAATCGAACGAGAAGATGCCCTTCGGGGCATTGCATAAGTGCTACAAGATGAAGCTGTGGTGCATAGCAATTGCATCCCGATCGCGTAATTTCAAGCGAGAAAACGCTATCCATAAATTCCGTCGCAATTTTGGTACTCGCATAAACTATGCAAGCGCGTATTCAGCACGCGTGCAGGTGTGCTGGACCACGTTACCTCCATTATCTCGATTGGTGCCCGATTTCGGCGGGTCAACGATGTGTCATGCCTAATAATATGTTTGACGATATTGGCATACACGCGCACAATATGTACGCGAAATGCATATACCCATAATGCAAGGTAAAATAATATGATAATATGATGAAGGTGTTTACATCGATCAACAGACCATAGACCAACAGATTTATGTTATTATGAATAAATTATTTCGTCGATGATTCAGAATATGTTATTATTTAAACATTAGTTTAGTAACCGACAAACTTTATATTCTACAAAAATCAGTATATATATGTAGATATATAGTGATTTTTATTTTTATAAATATTTTTATTAAATTTAAATTATTAGATAAAGTTCATGTTTATCACATAAGATATATTGTCGTAAATAATAAGTGCTTTTTATTTTACAAGAGATGCATGATCTTTTAAATTTTAAACTTGCAGGTATCTGTTTCTCATTTTTTTTCGCTCTGTCCCTTTCTTTTGCATTAAACAAATCAAAGCGGAATAGAAGATTAATCTTAGCATAATCGGCTTTGATCTATGAAACGCAGTCGATTATAATATCGTGAGAATCCCTGCAGGAAGCATTGATTAAATTGCAGAGAGGTCGTATGAGCAAATCTAATTTGCGAGAGACAATAATCTCTTTAGCAGTAATTGATCCTCTCCTATTTTAGTATTCAGCAAATTATATTTGTTTCTTGAGAACGAATAATTGTTCATGATAAGATACAGATATTGTTGCAATAACAATGTATCTTAAGCTTATCTTTTCTTAATTTCGTGATATATAAATTCTTAATGTGAGTCTTATTAACTGAAAATAAAGTTTTTTTTTTTCAAGAATTCCAGATAAAAAAAGGATTTTTAATATTATATTTATAATCGTGTATATTATGTACGTAAAGTTTTGTATTCTTATCAATCTATCCATAAAAATTATTTTACCTCATGAAAAGCATGTGTTTTAAGATGGAGATTTTTGTAATTAAATAATAAGTAATATTAGACTTGCATTAATATTGATTAAATTTATGCTTATTGTTAGCACAGGTAGAAATAACTGTTTTGACCTTTAAAGGTCAATGTAATGTATTGCATATTTGTTTAGAATACCATGAAAGTTACAAGAGCTGTCTACATCTGTCTAGTATCCTTTAAAACTATTATCTCATTTAATAGATATTAATGGATATTTCATAAATATATGATATTTATGGTACTAAAAATAATTGATAATAACAGTAGAAGCTGCACATAAAGACGTATTGGAATTATTTTTATTCTCCAATATGGATATTATTCTGAAAGAAAAAGTACAAATATTAACATATAAATACAATATGAAGAATTTTGATTTTACGCAATCGATCTATTTGATTTTCCCTAATGGATATTTTATTTTAATTATTTTTCCATTTAATTTTCTGTAATTAAAAGACATTTATATGTTATACTATTTTTTTTCTTAATGAATATAGACACACATGTTCAGAATAAAATAAATAATATCTTCGCCATTTGTGGATGTAAAAATATGTCCCTTTTTTGTTCGATTGTAGCTAATCTGCGAACGATATATGGAATATTGGAATATTATTTTTCAGAATTATATTCAATCCAATACTTATGTCTTTGATTTTATTCAAATTGTAACTGGAAATTCTCTTTCCTTTCTTTTTGATTATTAAAATGCGTCAATGCGATTTTATTTATTTCTTATGTAGTAGATTGTTTTTCGACGACTTACAAGTTAATAAGTTTGGAGACTTTTTTGCTCTATATAAAACAATTTATCTCTCGTCTCGTCGATTATTATATTATCACGTTAATCTTCATTTCGATTGAGCAGAAATTTTCAGCATTCTGTAGCAATACATGTGATACGTCTCGTTGGTCTTTCTTTCTCTTCCTTTATAGCTGCTTATGCACGTCATGACTGTCGATCTTCGGGGAGAATTCTCATTTCAACGCAGATTTAAAGTCTTTCCATGTTTTACCACGTGCTTCGTATTTTATGATCCACGTAAAAGTCTCTTGATATATATCGTTTTTTTTGTGCACTGATACAATCTCACCATTTCATCAAGGTCTCTCTGATTCACTGTTTCTGTAGAGTCCTCAACTTCAATATTATTAAATGTTAGCTTGTATCTTTCCCATCCGCGTGAATAATTACATCATTACTGTCTATCATCTGTCAAGTTGTGTTTAAATTCGTTGCTGGATTCACGACCGTTGCCATCGTTATTATAACTATTATTTACATTCTTTTGATCGTTTAAAAGAGTTGCTGTTCGAAGTTGCTCCGTCAACTTCGCTTTGATGTCCCGTCTTATTTTTAGCTTATGTCGCTTTAGCTTGTCTTTTAGCTACATGACCGTCATGGCATCTATGTGCATAATATTCTTCTGTGTCATTAACAGCTCTTTCATCTTTCATCTCCATTTTACCACATTGGATGTGTCTTACCCTGCTCGTGTGTATATCCCAGCTGAGCTCTCAATTGTGGTTGAGATAAGGATGTATTCATAGATCAATAGTTAAAGTGGATAACGCAGTTTGATAAGAGGATTACTCGAATTATAAATTAATAATGTTCTTCTCTTGCGAGCTGAGAGCTTTATTCCCCGAGGGTCTCCACCGATCTATTTATGTAGTCATCCTATTTTTTAGGACATATATAAATCTCTTACAATTATATTTTTATGACTGCTACTTTCAAACGATCAAAATAAATTTTAAAAATATACATTAAAATAATAAGCGAAATGAACACTGTTTCTATTTATTTTATGTTTATCAATTCAAAATGATATCACGCAGAAACGACCACTTTGTCCATTATTAAAGACTGAAGTGTAGACTCAGCTGTTTTCTCGCAAATTAATGCCATAGCGGAAGTGGAAATTTACAATACCGACTTATGTGTACGTGTATATATATATGTGTGTGTGTGTGTGTGTGTATGTACAGAGCGATTTAGGCGAAGGACTGCCGTTGACAAGTCCTTTGGCTGAATGCGAAGCGTTTATGCTGCTTAGTCGGTCGGAGCCACGTTGCTAAGCCATGCTGAATTAATATCAAATAACAATGCGGGCGCGCACTAATCATGAGGGCCGCGGCAACGAGAATGACAGAATCTCTCCACGTGATTTACGTCGGCGATGGTGCGCGGAATTTATATTTCGCTTTATATCGGAAAGACCACCCTCGGACGCGCGAGCGCGCACCCCGTGAAACTTTGCCGATCCTTTCACAAAGCGCGTTGTTCGTAGTTTATTATTGCTTTGCGCTCGTGTGCTCTGTGCGCGCCGTATGCATTGTTGAATGCGACGTGCAAGAATGTGTGTATGCACGTGCCGCGGCAAACATCACGTCAGAACGTATCGGAGATAACAGTCTGCAATCTCATCGCGTTTACGGCCAAATAGCGCCTGTCTGAGACAATGCGTTGGATATAAACAAGAGGCTCTTTTAGCAGTCTATAGCTGTGCAGCTGTCGCACATCTAGATATTCCATTCGAGTCATAAGCGTGATATTCACACACAGAAAGTTGAAATAAAGAGATCAAAAGAGCGGAACCAGATGAAAGAGGATTTATTTGAGGCTTTAATGTTTTTTTTTTAATTTCTGACTTTGATAAGAAAAGCCGCGTTTCATTCGTTATAATCTTCTATCCGTTCTCGACTAGACAAATTGAATTTTTTAGTAGTATATGTAGGTAGTCGAGCGAATTACTCGTTCATTTTGCATTATTCTCGTTTGTATAGGAATCATTAAATTCCTTTAGCGGATGACAAAATAATATTACTCGGCAGAATACGCATTGATTATTTCAAAATTTTTACGTAAATAATTATATTGTAAACGCTTTAAAATGCGGATGAAATTGTATAAATTCATTATAACATTTAAATTAAAATTCGCTCGACGTCCGAAAGTTTTAAAATAAGAACAAATCGATTACGAAATTATTGTATTCGCATCGAATTTAATTTCAATATCGATTATCTGTTAATATTACGAGATATATTGACATATGAGACATATGAAAAAAATTGCACTACGATTTTTATTTGCTATTAAATAAAATAAAATTATAGTAAGTCATTAAAAGATATATTTTCTCTTTAACACATTTATACAGATCTCGCTCTAAGGATTTCCAGCGATAGGCAGAGATAGAGAGCAAATGTTTCTGATATTCTACTTACGGTTGCATTACTACAAACTTTACTTGGAATCATGAGATGCATTTATAATTGATTCAACCGCCGCGACTACGCGAGACCTTAGATGTTCGGGTTGTACCAGCACGTGTTCTCATCCCGCAACAATCAATTATTTCAATCCAAGCTGCTCTTGGATATACATGCAGATGAGACAGAAACTAATACCGAAATGCTCGGCGTCGCTTGGCATCGGTAACAAGTCGCTAACGAGTTCCTCGACGTAGCCTTAATCAGACTTAATAATCGGATCTTGCGCGATTGAAGAGGAGCTTCCCGCTGCACGCGAGCTGTTACGCGAGAGCATTCTGCTGAACGAGGGGTTCTGTTATAGGACTGCGCGCTTGCAGTCGTGTCGATTGAGTTATCGATATTACCACTGCCTGCTGCAGTTATCGCCGTTACAGTCTGCTTACCTCGATACTCCTTCCGCTACGTTGTACGTGTCTGATCGGTGCCAGTAGTCGCCCTGTAACTGCGGTCAGACAGCACGTGAATTTCTGACACGTACTACACATGAATTGCATAGATTTCAATAGTAGACTGAGATATTTCATGTGTCATATGTGTATTTTTTAGATCATAAAAATCTCACGCATGCGCACACAAGTCTTATACATAATATTAATAATAATATTAATAATATATAATGTGTTAATATTAATATATAATATAAATTTTTTATTTCGTTTAAAATTGATTTTAAACAAAATTAGAAAATAGCGTACAACGATATATTCCAGTATTTTTTACATGTATCCGTTGTATGTTAGAATCAAGCTTGAATGCGTGCGGAATTTATTAAAGCAGAAATATTGCATGGCAGATTGCTAGGTTTTTCGTGCCATTTTCAAAATATATTTTGTACAGAAAATATGTATATAGAACATTTTTATACATATTGAGTGTTTTAAATGAAATTAAATCGATACTTTATGTAAATCGATCATTATTGCGGATTTTCATCAGACATTTCGTTTGAAACATAATCATTTTATTCAGATAATACATTGAAATAAATGCTTCATTAAAAGCTAAAATCGAAAACGCAACCTATATGAACTTGGCACTTTTATTAAATCAAGTTTTTATAATTAATTAAAAAAAGTAATATCTTTGTTGATTCGTAGTAATTCTGTTTATATTCAAGCTATAAAAAACACAATATTCTGAACAATTTTTTTATTTTCTTGATTTTAAATTGAAAAGATTCATTATATACATATATCCATTCACATTTGTAGTTGTTTAATTACTTTATTTTCATTTGGAGTCGCATCGTTTTTTTTAAGTTACAATATATTTGCAATTAACACAAAACACAATTTTATTTATTTCAAATATATTTGCACGAACTATTTGCATTACTTTTTAACATTGTTTATTCGAAATAATCTTTCTTTTCACTTGTAATATTAAACCATTTAAATGCTACAAATATTAATAATAATGTAACTGTATTAATTTTAAATCCATTTTTTCCAGGTTTTAAATAATTGTTTATAATAATTTTTTAACGTAATTATGTACGAAAGAAAAATCACAATTATAAACACGCAATTTTGAATCAGAATATATCAGTTATTTTTTTTATTTTAAAGTTGGACAGTTATTTTTCGGAAATATATTTTTGTTTAATTAAAAAAAATTAGAAATTATTGTTTCTGCTATAAAAAGCTAGAAATAAAAAATATTTTTTGTGTGAAAAACTTATTTTATATATGGAAAATATAGTAAGAATAGATATTAAGTTCATACAGATAGATACGAGCGAAGATTGCATTGTATCTAAACAGAATATATGATTCCTGCGAACGTTTATTGAAAACTCGCCGAGTTTATGTCATGCTCATATTGAATCTTTTAGAAAACTTCTTGATCTTCGACTATGAATGTAAGTGACAGAATTAAATCGCACGTGTCAGTACATGGACTTACGTGCGTAGCTGTTGCATGCGCCGAGTTGTAACATAAAGCTTATTGACACTATAGAATCTAGTAATACTTTCTTTAACAGATATTATGTAAAATCTGCTCTCGACAAGCTTGACCATCTAGGAGAAATATCAAATGCCTTTTTTGCAAGAAATCAACTTTAGAATTTCTCACAACAAAATAATTTCTTTTGAATAAATTCGAGAATAACTTTTCTTTACAAATTTTTAAAATTAAAGCTTTAAAACATTTTTAATTAAGTCGAAAAATTTCTGTAAAATTTCTATTTAATCAAATCATTTTGTTTTATCCTTCATTAAAATTTTTTTCTATTGTCACATGACATGAATTCAAAATATGGAAATAAAATATGATCGCCCGAGAAAACATAATATATATACATACATCCAGACACACGCGAGAAAACAATATATATACATACATCCATACACACAACATGGCTCGCCAAATACGCGGTTGGCCGCGAAACGTCAATAGCTCTAATAATCATTTATCGAAAATCGATACGCGCGACAAGGTCCTTATAACATTTCGTCATTTCAAGGGTCCTCTCTTCCACTTCTATATCGCGTGCCATCCTGCGATGCCGAAGAGGCGAACTTCGATCCGCGATCGTAAAACTGCCCATACAACCATAAAAGATCTCCAACTATCAGGGAGTATTTTCTGCTTTACTGCACCATTATGGCGAAACAAACTATTCACAAGCCGTGAATCGAACAAAATGACGCTTAAATGTGCAATAACCGCCACGAATATTCTTCGCATGATAGTAAAAGATGGAAGTTATAATGATACTACGGTAAAAATATTCTCAAGTTTTCTTAGTTATCGAAATATTCGCACAATATTAATATATTATACCATAATCACGCGTGTTTTAATTATTCCGATTTTATATTTAAGAAAGAACGCCACCAACTTTAAAACATTATCTAATATTAAAATAACGTTTAACATAATTTTTATTTTAATCTTCGCGAACACTTGTTAAATGTTGAGCAATTTCTCTATCTCGCGAAAAAGCAGCCATGTGATACGTAAAATTTAAACTAAGCTAGTGTATATTAAAGCTTAATTCTAAAAGTGCTCTCTCTTCTTTTTCTTTTCTTTTTCATGTTTCAACTAACCATAATTTTCCAGTAACACATGCGATGCGCTTAATATCGCGAATGCTTTTGTTAAATTAAACAATCTTGGTCCTTGCTCGCAAAAAAAAATTGTGAGATTATACAGAGTGTCCCAGTTATCTTCCATCATCTTTCAAAGACAGATTCCTGGGATCATTTGAAGACGATTTTTCCTCAGCGAAAATGAAGGCCATCATTTTTTGCATGTTCCCGATTTTTATCATCATATATCTTTGCAATTAAGTCTTAAATTAAAACTCAACTAAAGTAAACTCTATTTAAAATTAATCAAAGAATATGATTTTGTTAATATTTTATTTCTACAAAGCTTAGTTTACGAAAAACCTCTTATTTCCATAATTCGAAAATTATTAGTGCCTCGACATTTTCGTTGAGGAAAAATCGTCTTCGAATGATCCCAGGAATCTATCTTTGAAAGATGACTGGGAAGATAACTGGGACACTCTGTATATACACTTCATCGCGAAAAAATTACTTTGGACAATTAAAAACAATTTGATAATATTAAAATATATATTATCATAAAGTTATTTTTGATAAGAGTGCAATGTAGCCCCGAAGTGATTTATCACGTTACTAGCGCAATATATTGCCACGGAATCTGACATTTCTGTATCGCGATACTCCGATATCGGGATAAACGATTTTCAGACATCGTCACTGATATCCAATTTTCCTCGACGACCCATTCGGTACAATACAATGATGTATGATCCGACGATATACGGGTAGACCCCTAGATCATACTGCGAACGATTTCGGCTCAGAGAAGGGGCGAAGAATCGCCGACCTTCGTCACGATCGCAAGATTACCGTGCGACGAAACATCGTCGGTAAAAGGGTACTTTCATAGAGCAGGCCGCAATTTCTTAAGACACGGTAAGACTGAACGGCGAATTGCCGTAGGAAGCACGAGCGACCTTCTAACTCGATCTTTTATCGCTCTACGTGTAGGTAGCGAGATATCTTTAGTTGACGTTCACGGAAGTACATGTGAATTCCCTCCCTACTTTTCCGATGCCTCGTACCGATACCTTCGTGCCTTTGATAAGGCGTTGCTCATTGTTCTAATACACGATACGCGCAAACACAAAGGTAAGTGGGTTGTATGAGGTGCAAGGAACATCATGCACACGTTAGATTTCCCGCGACCTGATTCGTTGACGCAGTGCGAGATACAATAGGTATGTAAAAGCCTTTATATGTGTGGAAGGAACGAACCGAAATGCGCTCTTGACGTTTCACTGGTCGCCCTTAATCAGACTGCCAGATGAGAGTGGTTGTCTTTCTTCTCTCTCTCTCATTTTATTTTATTCTTTCGCGAAACAGAGAGAGAATGAAACGCCTCGGGTGAGAAAAGCCCAGCGAGATCTTCGAGGAACAACACCCCGCGAGTCGGATATTAATGCCATCGTAATGCCTAGTCGCGACTTTGAAACTATCGCCATAGCGATGAGCAAGGTGGTGATTCATCTTCTTGACTTTTGGATAAATGCACGAAGAAGTGTAGCAATGCAGCTTTGTTGTATATTCGGAAATAGTGAGGTGCGAAGTTTCTACCGAAACCGACGGATATGAATTCACGCTGCGTACAGCTGTTCTGTTTAAGAGAAATCCTCCCCTAAGGTAACAATGAGAAATATGACCTTCCATACGTGTGCAAAAATGTGATAATTACGGAATAAGATTTAATTCATATTTATTGAATATACATATATCTATATAGAATATCAAAAATCAAACGAAAAGAAATATATTTTACAGAGAAGAATAAGAAAAAAATATTTTCTTTGGAATTATTAAATTCATGCAGTCAATTTTTAATTTCCTTCTAATAACAGAGCATATATTTTTGTGCCGCTACCATCATCTTACAACGCGCAAAAGTCGACGGGGGATGAAACGAAAAACTTGCTCCTTTTCTCATTGATTTATCGATATCTCGTTCAGCGTCGAAGTGTTCTTTGTTCGGCGGCAACGTAATTTGTCGGGGCACATATTTCCTAGGTCGCGGTAATATTCTTCCGCTGTCTGGCGGGAAATTGCAACGACAGTGATTTCGAGGTTCTCGCTTGTAACGGAATTATCGGGCGGGCGTAAAGACGTCCCGATGGAAAATTTTCCCGACGAGGGACGCGGCTCAATTTCGACTTTCATCATCGGTCGACAAAGAACGGCGCCAACATCTTGCAAGCTCTCTCGCTGCTCGTAGAAATACTGAAATTTTTAGTCCAAGTGGGAGCGAGCTCGTACATTATTCGACGATGCTGTACAACAAGGCGTCGCACTTGTATTCACAAATTGCCCGGCCACCCGTAACCTAATCGAATTGCAGCTCAATTTCGCGCACCGCGTCTCGAGAAACTTTAGCATTATCGGGTACCTGCTTCGTATGCACGTTCCTCGCGCTTTGAACTAAAATCTTACTTTTAATAGAGATATATATTTTTTTAAGAGATATACAATTTCACAAATTGATACGCAATTTTTTTCAACTATAAATAAAAGACGAATTGTTACAAACAATTGTAAAAAGCATTTCTGAAAAATAATGCAAGATTTGATTTTGAGATATTTTTGAAATTGACTAGGCAGCATGTTTAATTAAAAATATAATTATTTTAAAATAATATATTAACTATTTTATATAATTATTTTAAACAATGCAACTATAAACCAAAAAAAATTACTACAAATGATTCTTTAATTCCAGATATTAATGATACATTCAAATTTCATCTTATTCGATATATTAAAATTTCGTCTTACAAAATCCGATAATTTTTTCAAATACTGTATTTTTTGACATATCTTTTTGCTTTGAATGGAATTATTGTTAATTGTGTATTGAAAAAACTTAGCTGATTAAAAATAGGGATTAAACCGAGTTTACGTTAGACCAAGTTTAGTTTAAAATAAAAGAGCAATAATCCGGATTGTGAATTTTAATACGGAATTCTTTTCAAAATGCACATAGGGAATATTGGAATGTATATAAAATTGATTTATTATTTCATAGAAACTCATAAATTATTAAGAATATTAACTATCTTCAATAATCTTACAATTCTTGATAATTTATAATCCAATAGTTATGATCGTTAAACTAAAGAAATATAAAATAATTAAAAATAAAGTTAGAACTTGCAATAATATCTGAGTTTCCATTAAATATTATACCAGTTTCATACACATCTACCATAGGTCTATAGTTATTTTTTTATTTATTCTGATCTCAGATAAAAACTTTGCCAGTAGCTCATAATATTTATCCAACATCGAACAACAAACACTGTTCCCAAATTACTTTTCTTCCCTCATGTTATATCGCTTGCTATGATGAAGAATACACGCACGTTTGCATTATGTATTATGATTTTTATCTTTCATGACATCGTGGAAATTGATACATAACACACTTTCATCCTCAATATTGCCTAGTCTTATGATAGAATATCTTATGATAGAATATATGAATATACCGAGCAAATAAATAATCTCGAATACTAAGCTATCCTTTGATCCTTGAGCATTAAAAATGATAATTACAGAGATTCCCCATTAATATTTAAATGAATGATGAAAGATGTTTCGGAAAGAAATCAGCAAATTAATATTATCTAATCTAATATGCACTTAATTGAAAATTATTGTAAATATTTTTTTCACAATCTTAAAACAAATCTCTGAACGTCATGTCACGTCATCCTGATTTATATTCTAATGATTTGTTCGATATATTCGCGCGCGCAAAAATGGAAATGCCGCGGATTGATTTCGATGAATGATAAATGGCGTGAAATCATATCATATCATTTCAAGCTTAAATGCACTATCGAATTGATTATTTTATCAAACTTGTCGGGTTTAATTTATAACTATCTCCTTTATCGGATTATTTTTCATTCCATTCAACATTTCATTTCATTTCACCCTTCTTTAAAATATGATAACGTATTAATTTCAAAAAAGCTTTGTCAAACTTGAGATATTCTTTCGAGGTGATATTTTTAGCCACACATTTTGCCGTGATGATCCCGAAGCGACAGCAGCGGCTGCTTAATTAATCGCATGAGTTCTTACTGAATTATTAGCGAAGCGCTACACTCGCTCTCCCGCTCCGTTTATCACTTAATGCACCGCTTTATCGCCGTTCACGGTTGCTAAATTTGCCTTTTAAATCGCACTGGCACCGGTAGTAGAAAACTGTGCGCGATTTGCCCTCATTTCCCTCTCTAAAAAATTTACTTTATAGTTTCGACGCGTAATTTGCGTGGTAGACAACCGTTGTGTGAACTTGGCTTTTTACTTTTAATAAACAAATTTCTGCCTCAAAAAATAATAGCGTTTGTTGTCGTATGTTGTAATAGTAATTTTGTTGTAAAAGTCGTATGAAAAATGCAGCATTTAAAAAGAAATAATTTCTTGACTTTAAGCTGATAGACTTAAGAAAGTCGCTGATATCTTGATTCAGAATCATTTATTTAAATTTTAGATGGCGCAGTTACAAACAACAATCACTACAAACAACGGCAAATGAAATATTTTCATTTTTTTATACCGACAACTTATTGTTAGTTTGTTAAAAATAAAGTATCATATTCTTCTAGATGAAAAAGATTAAAGTAATTGTTTTTGCAACATGTATTTGCAATATGAAATTACATTTTTGAACAACAACCATATTTTTTTTACGACGATTATGTATTCTTTTAATCTACATAAATAAATATTAAGATATATATATATATATATATATATATATATATATATATATATATTATATTTGCGGTCATCAAAAGAGAATAAATATTTTATGATATATTTTATGCATAATATTATATTATATATTATATATGATATTTTATATATTGCAAAATCATTTTTCAATTTTAAATTTTTTTCTTAAAAACCAACTCGTACATCAGATAGACACCAGAAGTTCACCAGAAATATTTTGTATAAAAACTCATTTATAATTCCAACTGTGAAAGCTGATAGATAAGTTTTTTTGTGTCGGTCAAAGGTTCCCTCTACATTTATTCCCGATCAATCTCGATTTGAAGCTATAAAATTTTAACAACGATTCGCTCAAGTCTCGTATATCGATGGCAACCAATCATCGTCCCCTCTTTCTATTTTGTGTTGTTGAGAAGATCAAGAATTTCCTACCCTCGGTTCGTTATTTTCCCGAAAAAGGAGGGAAAAAAAGAAATTCGAAGCCCCTTTAACCATCAGCAGTACACCGCTCGAAATCGACGTCTCCCTTTTTCACGAGGGAGAGACTATAAGAGGTGACTTTCTTTCAAAACCATTAAGAAATGCTGGGTCAGCCACGAGACAAGGTGTACGATATACCCTGTATAGTGGATAGATACTCTACAGCTTTTAAAAAAGCCCGGATCCCCGACTTTCCCGGTGATACTTTTAGTGCGTTTTATTGATCCTCGTTGAAAAGTCAAAGGAATCGGCAATTTAGACCGCTTCGAGCATCTTTCTCGTTTGCAGGAATTATTAAACGCGTGTCTCTCACAGCTGCGTCTCTGTAACCTTGAACTTTCGGCCCTGTTTGTCACAATTTTAGGCTTCATACCTGTTTCTCTCATAAATATTTCGTTAGGCTATCCCTTGTCATTCTTTAGAGCGCGAGAAGCGCTCGAGGGGGAGCGCAAAGAGCATCAAGATATTGTGGTGCAAGAACGACCATATTTGCGTGAAAAAAGGAAGAGAAATATAACATCGTGGACACTCTCCTATGTTTCGAACGGCACTTTTGCAAATATCCGGAAAGCCACCGCCCTGTGGCGTTTACGACCAAAGGTAGTTATGTCCCGCAGTTTATTCGAGTTTTCATCCCGTCCACACATGATACTACCTTATTTACTACTGTTTTGTATTTTATTCGCTTAATAAACTTGTGCACGTTGCTCATGCTTTTTGTTATTTTATTTTGTTATTTTATTTTGTTATTTTATATTTTATGTTGCTTTTCGTTATGTTAATTTAATCAACATACAAATTTATTTACTAAATAACTTAAATAAACTTAGGATACTAAATAACTAAATAAACTTCAGGATACTTGAACATTTTTTTGCAATTGAAAGACATATTAACTTTGCATATTTCTGTTAATGGAATGTTACTTAATATCATTAAAATATTATAATTATATAATTAATTATATATATATATATATATTATATATTATATATATATATATATATATATATATATATATATATTATAATTAATAATCCATAATCTGTCTATTTCCTTTTTTATATTTATATAATATACGCATATATACTTGATATACTATTATTTTCTTGGAAGCTTGGTTTATTAAAAGTAAAATATTAAAAGTAAAATATCATGTTTCTGTTAATGGAATGATACTTAATATCATTAAAATATTATAATTATATAATTAATTATATATATATATATATATATATATATATATATATATATATTATAATTAATAATCCATAATCTGTCTATTTCCTTTTTTATATTTATATAATATACGCATATATACTTGATATACTATTATTTTCTTGAAAGCTTGGTTTATTAAAAGTAAAATATCATGTTTACATAAATTTATTTTTCTGTATATTTCTTCGTTGTAAAGAATAATCCGTTCCAGCTTTTATTAACATCAACCCTTATATAATCACGTCGCTGGAAGTAAACTCTCTATTCTATAAGATAAAAAGACTTCGACTAACTAAGTTGTCTCAATAAACAAAATAACCCCGTGTATTATTACGAAATATATGTGAAAAACTACGGAAATTCCTATTTCTCGACAGTCGTATGGTATATTACATATCTTGTTATAAAACAGAACCTTCCGAGTGCTCCTGGTTTTTGCGTGCGACATTCTTTCACCGTCTATCATACTTACGAGGGATGTACCTTTTAGTGAACATCCTGGATGTTGATACAGAGAAGTCATTTGCGTCAGGCGCAGATGTTGCCGCCAAAAATTCGTTTATTGGAAGATGAAATTTCGGAGATACGTATACATCATCTTAATAAGTTAATATTTTAAGGACTCGTACGCTTGTGTATTCATGATACACTGTGTTGAAGTTACACTTGTAACTTTGTGACGTGAGATCGATGTTACAGCTGTCTCGTTCCCTAACAATTCCGGTTATCTCATGTATAAAGCGAGAGTTCAAATCAGTTCATAGCAGATACGAGTTTTCATGTTATACAGACAAACGCGAAAATGATCTCTACATCTACTCGTGACAGTAGCAAACAGTTCCAATGTTTGAATTATGAAAATTTATTTTAATATCTAATCTATTTCTCTTTGTCTCTTTTAAACACATTGCAAGCGTTTCAAACATATAATGTTTTCGCTTAAGAAAACACGATATACATGTTATACATACGCGAGGATATTGCTCATTTATGCACATGCTTGATTTGTTACAGGAAAAAAAGTAATCGAAAAACAAAGATGGTAAAAATCTGAAAAATATAACCGAAAGTCCGCATTATTTTTTTTTGTCAACCGTGTTATTAGCGCAAATACAAGTCCATTAGTACTAAAGTCACTATTTTCTGTGCAACACGCAATGTAAAAATTGCGACATGCATGTGCAGATTTATAAAATCTCGAAAATATCCGGGAAATACGTGACATTTCGAGGAATATTATAAATGGCGACGCGGTACCGCGTTTCGTAGCTTAGAAAACTCTACATGTAACATCCTCGAAAAATGTTCAAAGCGAAAAAACGAGCTTTACCAGATAAAACTACTTCACAAATGACGAGTGTTACATAATATCCATTATAAAAAAGCGCTCCTTTTCCTGCAAAAAATGGCTCGGTGCAAATATTCGAGGAATATTTGCAGTCAATAGCACGACGGATTAATAGAATATCAAATGAGAATCGTTATTAAAATCCCTCAATTAAATCGCTTAATTGGACAACGATTGCTTAACGATCTTCCGTTGCTGTTTTATAAAAGGCATTCCCGCGCTATAAAAATCCGCGCTAGACAAATGCGAGTGAATGTAATAAAATCAGATCGCGTTTTACATCCCGAAAATGATCGATTAAAATGATAATCGCGCGGTGCGGCGATTCAATGATATAGAGCAGAGAGCACGCACGGATCTATGCGCGAAATTAAATTGCATCGCGATTAGGACCGATTAAACGTTAATTGCGGAATTTATGCCAATTTACTCGCGCGTCCTCTCGTCGCGGTGACATAGTGTAACCGGATCATTGTATAAACTGCATCCTAAATCACAATGTTTCCATTTGTTAGTTGACAAAATCGTTAGTTGACTATATTCTTGTTTGCTTTCGCGAACATTTCTGCCATGCATTATAACGCTTCCTAAATATGCTATTACGTATAAAATATTTTTGATTATTATAAAAGAGAGGAAATATAAAAAGGAATGCTATTTTATCATAGGAATAATTTTTACAATAGTAAGTATAAATTATATCTACCTATGTGCATAAATTACATGTGTCTAATAATTATTTAAAATATCAAAATTATAGATAGATTATAATTTTTAAATATCAAAATTATAGATAGATTATAATTTTTAAATACGATAAATAATGATGCAGAAGACTTTTTGGGGAGGAATTTAATTATGCTTGATTGCAATCAAGCAAAATAATACGCGATTGTTAAAATTGTTATTATTAAATAATTAAATAATTAAATAATTCGAATAAAAATGTTTTATCAAACAAAATGTCCACATTTCTCGATAATTGAACATTTAATGCGTTCGATATGTATCTCTGAATACTATTATTTAAATTAAATTAATTTATTTCGGTTGAATTTATCAAAGAATCATATCATCGGATTAATTTCGATATAATTTCATTTACGTTTATAACAAACGCGCGATTAATGCATTTCCATACATTTCTAAAATGCAATTGATAGCTTCAGGTACTCAAGATTCTCGAAATGTGTATTTCCAATTTTTATTCGAAAAACTCGCAATAATAAACGTACAGCAGCGGCGATATTACGCGGCTCATGTGGAAACTATAAATCTTCGATATCGAGTGCAGAATTGCTCTCACAAATCGTACAGTAAAGGAATCGTTCACTTATGTTCTCTCTTTCTCTTTCTTTCTTTCTCTTTCGCTCTCTCTGTAGGTTTCTAAGCGAGGATACTTCCGTGCGGTAGCACGGTTCGATAAATGGCACTTCTCGCACCATTTGATGGCGCGAAGCTGTGCCGTGACCACGGAATTAACCACACTGGAACTTTCTCGTCTCTCTGGCGTGCTAATCTGCCCCGCTAAGCACGTTATCATAATTGAGCAGATTCCATACTCCACGTCGTCGTTAATTCAATTGCCGTGAGAACTAAAGACATTTACGGGCGCGGGTCCGTAGGGAAAACGCTCTGCTGCTGGCGCCAGATCTTGACGCAAGAGGAGACCCTTTGAATCGTTCACGATGGCATTACCGAAGTGGCGTGAAACGTGAATTATTAAATTCGCGAATTTGCGAAATGACGCAACGTGACATATTAGGAAAAAAATCCCATCTGCGAAAGCGTTGCGTGTTAAAATTCCTTACGGTATATTTCGCGGATGGAGCGATGATTATTTTCAACGATTTCCGTCCGTTTTCTCTCGCGACATTTATTGCATTTTAACCGACCGCATAAAGATCCGCAAATTCATCACTCCGTTATGATAATTAGATAGAGGACTAATTAACTCTAGTGGAATAAATGGCCATCAACAAATGAACATTTTGTGTAATGCAACAATCGCGCAATCAAATATATATTGATATATATTGATCGATCACTATTATAATTCAACTATACATATAAACAGCTACAAATTTTGTCGTGTCATATGAGATAATTAATCATTATATCAAATTAATACGAACTGCATTGTTTATCTGCACATGCATAGAAACTACTCGGTCGAATCACCGACATTCGCCGAACACTTTGCACACGTCTATTGTTTTATTAACTCGTCGGGAGACAATCTCTTGATTAATGCGACTTAACATTCAAACAGGAGAGCCAGTCAATTTTCATTTGGGACGATGCGAGAATTACAATTTGACGAGGTTAGCACGTTTATAAACGAGCAGATTCGCTGCTCGACGTCCACCGTCGATTCAATTACCGTATAATTAGCGGTACCGTTTATAGACACACCGGCCGACAGAGAAAACGATTTACCGATGGCATCGTGACAGGCAGGGTAGTCCGCGTTGCATTTAAGTATTTGTGATACACTATTACGGAAACTGCCATTAAGGGTTTATTGAGTTTCCCTCCCTGTTAGGTGGCATTCGATAAACGCAACGGAGCCGCAACGACCGCACGGCTTTCTCTTTCTGTCTCTTTCTCTTTCCTCTCCTTCTCTCTCTCTCTCTCTCTCTCTCTCTCTCTCTGTCTCTGTCTCTCTCTCTTTTGCTGCCGAACACGGAAAAGCAACTAAATTGCGTGTGCCGATAGAAAGGCACTCTCTAATAGGTCTACCTCGAGCAGGCAACGACACGTTCCGTAATAAAACCACCCACATACGCCGGCTTTATTAGACCGCCGTTGTTACGATATATTACACGCCGGTACGTTAGCACTAACGTATCGTGACATTTACGTTACTGTTACTTTTTAATAGAATATTGCATAGTTTAACCTTCAGCTATTGTGGTTATATATCGAGATAATTCTATTACGATATGAAATTTGACTCTAATAAAGGACTCTCGTAATTTATGTATTATATTTATCTTAGAGGAGCAATACATTAATGTCACTCTTGATTACTTTAGCCTTACGATTAAAGTAATAAAAAAGTAATAAATTTCATTAATTAATCGATAATCATTATTGAACTCTCAGAGATATAATAGATGAAAAAATATCACATTATCTCTGTACATGAAGAATTTACTTACTATACATTTTTTTTATAGTAATATTTTTTATTTATCTTTACAGAATCAAATAATAATCACGCGCCGTTAATTAATAAATTTTTTAAAATTATATAATAATTATATAATAATTATATTATATAATTATATAATAATTATATAATATAATTTTTTTAAATTATATAATCTTTTGAATTCGATTTACTTATTTATAGTTATTTTTAGAAATTTTCCAAAGAAAAATAGTTTTAGTTTATAATTGCTCTTTCGTAGGTATTTCTCTTATCATTGATCCTCGACCTCGTGACGTGACTATTTGTCACGTGCAAGCATATCGGTGTCTCGTTCGCGTATGTGGATGAGTCGGACGTGTTACAGGAGGCTAACGAAGCTCCTATTTTGCGGTTTGTAAGGTATTTACGAGAAGGATAATTAGATTCGCTTTCATCGACAAATTACATCCGCATTACGTTAGGTAAACATATGGCAACGAAATAGATAATTGGCATAAATTTACGATTTCAATAATATTACAAAAATGTACAGCGTATCCCCCGTAAAATTTTCGTCATCCTTAATTTTAATTATATAAGATTTTTTTTATATAAGATTTTTTTATATAAGATTTTTTTTATTTTAAAGAGACAGTAATCATGTTCGAAGTAACTTTCAAAATAATAGTTCTCAAAATACTTGATTCCTGATGTAACAATAATTTATTTCTAATATCTATCAGTAATATTTTATTTATTTTGCACATTCGTTAATTCTTTATACACGTAACATCCTCAACAACAATAAATACTTGAGTCAGTTTATCATCTTTCTAAAGAAATTTTTCCTGAAATAAAAATTTTAATGCAATATGTATAATAAATGCGAATTAATGAGGTTTAGTCGCACATAAAACTCACTTGAAGCGTGG
This sequence comes from Camponotus floridanus, assembly GCF_003227725.1. Classification (NCBI taxonomy): domain Eukaryota; kingdom Metazoa; phylum Arthropoda; class Insecta; order Hymenoptera; family Formicidae; genus Camponotus; species Camponotus floridanus. The sequence continues at coordinate 120,326 of NW_020229859.1, read as the reverse complement.
TAAATATCTTTCGCGCGATATATTGTCATTTTTTCTCTTCTCTTTAAATGTTTTCCACGCCATACGCCGGGGGCGGTAGAAATGCGATTTACATAAACCGTTGGTATTAATACAAGTTACTAATATGCGTGGGTGATTATATTTTTTTCTATGTAATGAATATTCATTTCCTTGTACTAGAATAAATAAGTTTTAACGATACAGAACGCGCTTTAGAGAGAGCGAGTTGCGTGCATTCGTCGTCGTCGTCGTCGTCGTGAAACGATTACGGAGTTGTAACTTTTCTACGTCCGCACCCCATGTTACACATTTTCATTTCGCAGAAATGCACGCAAATACTTTCCTGTGCTACTGTAATCACCTCTATGTCCCCGGACATTCTGTAAATACCTTTCGGCAGGGAGATGATGGTGTGCTTAGCAGGTCACATTTTCACTCATAGCTCGTTCACATTGCGCAAAATGAGCCCCTGCCTTTCTCATCGTCATTTTCCTTCTGCACCAACCAACTTCCGCTCCTACTTAATTAACTTCCGACACGCGCAACCTGACGAATAGCCGAACGAACCTACGTGAGGTCATCTTCTAACCGCGTTTTGCCTGTCCGGTATACCTTTAGCTTAGCTAGGTTTCTCTATGCTAGTTTCTACACTGGCCACGCTTCTCGTTTAGATTAATGAGCAAGGACGCAGTCATGGTCCTTACACCGTGTCTACGAAATCAATTAGACGTGATGGGTAACCATTATGAAAGAATGTATGACTGAGCGCAGAACGAGTAAATGTAATTCAAACAGTTTCAAGTAATTGCAGTTTATTTAAATAAAATTTAAATAAACTGATTATCACTCTAACGAATACAAGAAATAATTTATTTTAAATATAAATTAAATTTAAATATAAATTAAATTTTTTAAATATAAATTTGTGCAAAACGTATATGTATAATAAGTAAAAATTTAATTTTTATACAAAAGTAATTTAATGAGTTATAAAACTGTAATAAATTGAAAAATGCAAAAGTATTTTCCATCTATATAAAATTATTAGTTTCAATTATTAATTACTAATTATTAATTACAACCATGTGTGTGAATATTTTAGACATTTTACACAAAATAACATTTAAAATTAAATATATTTTATATAAAATAAAATTTTAAATTTTAAATATGTTTTGCATAATAAAGAGAGATATAAATCGAATTTCTATCACAAAAAAAATGAACAATTAATTTTACAAATAATAAATAAATTAACAAAATATTAAATTAGTCACCTCATTAGACGGTTGGCCGAATGTTAGACCATTCTTTTTTATTTTTATTTATCTCTTGCTATTTTTATTCTGTGCATTCTTCATTTCTTCAATTTTATAATATTTTATAATTCAAAATAAATATAACAATAAATATAACAATAAAAATACATGCTTAGCACAAATATACTATATGTAAATCGTATGAAAAAAAACTACTCTTAAATTATAGTTTCAATTTTGTATGTAAATTGCATAGTTCGAACAAAACGGAATTTCTTTATTGAACGTAATATTAATGGCGCGCGAAACCATTACGGAAAATTATCATGAAGGAATGATGAATGAGAGTGCAAATACGTCGATGCGAAACTCCTGAGAGATCGCGTCGCCACGTCGTTGATTTGTGTCTGATTTGCTTACAAGTTGAACGATGATGGTTCAAAAGATCGATATTCAAAGCGTATTCCGAGGCGTTGATACCTGTCAACGCGATTGCTATGATCGAATGTCAACAATGACGTAGAAAGGTAAACGCTCGGGGATATAATATGCTATTTTCATTCTATTCGTAGTCTAGAAGGAAAATATCCCGCGAATAAAATTAAGCATTTATTAAAACACGAATTTAATCATTTATTAAATTATTTAAAGGAGAAATAGTAATGTGTGTTTATTCGAAATATCCGAAAAGATTTTCAAGAAGTATTTTGATGTTTTAATCATTTTTTAAAATACTTGCTTATGAGAAATAAGATAAAAAAAGAGTAACACACATTACATGTAGAAAATTTTATTTAATAAAATATTTCATATATGAAATATATTTATGAATAAATATATTAAAATATCTGTTTACGTTGGAGTTTTAGGTTGAAAGCATCTGCGTAAATAAGAGTGTTATTGCTTCGTACTATTGCTTTGAAATACTTGTGCGCATATCTTTTGACAGAAACATTCCCTTCGCTTTTATTCATATTATTTATTGATATATCTGATGTGACATTTTTATATCAAAGGGGAAATATATACTTGAATTCCGTGCAAGATTGCACCGTATAAGAAATGCTTGCTGAGATACGTGGAATGCGATGGCTACCGTTTCATTCATTCGGAGATAAAGGAGGATATATCTGTATTACACGAAATTTATTGACACAAATAGCTTTCGCTACACATCGACACTTCCGCACACATGCGATCATGTGTGAAGAGATTCGAAGCACGCACGATTGATGAGTTTCCATTTCAAGACGCATACACGTATAATCACCTTCGTACACATGTAACTTCTCTTCGCTTAGAAACGCTCACGAATGATTCCGAAGCGAACTTTCTAATGGCAATTTGCAGGTATATCGACACGAGTTTGAAAACAAACTTTAATTGTTTAAGCGTTTACGAGATAAACTTGGGAACGTAAGAAACAGACGCGTCACTCTCTTTCTTGAAATATCTCTTCGAAATTCCTTCTTTCGAAGATAAAAATAATTTAGTATTTATCGGCACGATTCGCATAAACCGAGTTACTGCCGCGAAAATAAAAGCATGGACAAGTAATTTTATGTAGAACAAGTAATTAGTTTAAAAGATCATAAACTGCTTACAGCATGTTGCTTCGTCGACGTCAATAATTCTGGGTGTGCTCTCTCTCTCCCTCTCATTCTTTTTGCTTATTCTTTGTTGTTTCTTCATGGCACTCACATGACACTCACTCGCGAAAATACGATTAGTTACAATAATTAATTAATACGCACATGTATTACTAATCACCGGAATATAATTGGGTGGCACTATGTATTGTAATTCTCGCGACGCGTCTTCTCTATTTGAGTCTCGTCGCGCGACTGACAACGAAAAACGACCACATGTAAACAATGCGTACGTGTATTATAAAGATCGGGGACGTTTAATACTATTGTTTACATACGATGGATTTATTATCATTCACACAATGAGATTAAAAAGAAAAGGATAGCAGCGCGAAGAGCTTAGTATGTCATTGTGTTATTGTGTAAATTTATACATGTGTATATGAAAAATATTTTTCTTTCATATAAAATTATTCATATTCACATGACTATTATATTTCATCCATTTCAGATATTTGTTTAAATTGTTAAACACGATTATTATATGATGTTTATGAAGACTGGATTTTTCTGTGTAGTATTTGGAAGGCAGTAAATCCTAAAAAGATAATAGCATAAAAAAGATATGTTAAAATTGCGAAGTAAGATAAAACTTTCTTCTTCTTCTCGAGAGAAAAATGCCTTTAACAATTTCACAGAGTTTCATTATAACGTTTCTCTATTCTAAATTCTTTACGGAATACGGACATAAGGATGAATATATTTCGCAGAAAAAAAATGTAGACAAGATGGAATAATTGACGTGATATATTGCGTATATATTTTCTTGCTTTTTCAGCTCACAATAATTACGTTTAATTTTTTATCACGAATGAAAATGATTTAGCGGTTGATGTTGGGACAGTCGAGGGCTTTTTGAGTTCTCAAATTTTTATACTATTTGATAATGGCATTTGTAACAGCGATGTACTCTTTTGCAATTTAATGAGTTATATGAAAATGTCATTTATTCATGACGTCATCAATCTCTATTGCACGAGACGCTGATGGATGTGTATGAAGGTGATTCAGTTCCAGATCTACGTATAACAGTCGATATCAGATAAACTGGAAATAGGAAAGCGAGAGAAACAAGAGAGATAAAATCTCCCCTTTGACCTCACCAAGTTTGACGGCTGTCAATGTCGCTACAAATTCGGCGAAACTTCGTTCTCAGCTGAAGGGAATTCAGCGGTTAAGAAATTTCTATATCACATTTATTTCTTTTCGAGAATTGAATATAAGAGAAAGATGAGAAAAATATGTTAGAGCAAAACTAATTACGTCATATATCCGAATTTGATTTCAACAAAAATTTGATTTGACGATTAATAATGGATAGAATTGATATACAGAGTGGCCCCGAACGTTCCAGCCAAACTTTGAGATCTTATAAGAAATTTAATTCTGAACAAAAAGTTTCCTATAAACATGGGACGAAAAATGCTTCCTTAAGAAGTTATCGCTCAAAAATCTCTGATGAAAGAAGAGCAAAAGGTGAAAAGAAAATAAAACTAAATAAATTTCTTGAAAAAAACGATAAAAATAAAAAATAAAAGTCTTTTTCTTTTATGAAAATAAAATAATTTTTTTTAACTGATATTTTAATAATAGCACGTAATAGTAGAAAATGAATAAAGACGTTTTTCAAGAAATTTATTTAGTTTCATTTTCTTTTTATTTCATTTTCTCTTCCTTTTGCTCTTCCTTCATCAGAGGTTTTTGCGATAACTTCTTAAGGAAGCATTTTTCGACGTATGTTTATAAGAAATTTTTTATTCAGAATTAAATTTCCTATAAGATCTCAAAGTCTGGCTGTTCGAGGCCAGTATAGATAAGATTTAGGATATTTTGAAACGCGACACCTTATATATAGGCTTGAATGATATAGCTGACAAACTGCGTTCTCGTATTACTGGCTAACTAGGACATTTGCACTATTTGTTGGATGACCAAGCGAACGTATTACTGCCGGGCCGACTAGCAACGTTCATAACTCCTTCAGCCTGACTAGTGATATGCTCGTATTACTGTTGAATTGATTTATTATCAGTATCTTTCATTTATTATATACTTTGAATTATGCAAATATTCGTAAGATGAAATCAATCATATTATTGTTCTATTGAAATCGTTCTTTTATGATTTTTTAAGCCTTATTAAAATATTGTTGAAGTTATAAATTCCTACAATACTTAACCGAGATTGAACTGAAAGTTTAAAGTATCAATTAACATATTTGTGAAAATATAATATTTTCATCGATAATCATTTCAAGTGTTCTGCTTTTAATATAATTTTTATGAAATTGAATTGAATATTATATTAAATTATAATTATATTGTTAATTAATTGGTTTTTTAAATACGCAAAAAATATTATAATCTAGCTATATTCTGTTGTTAGTTATTCTCTTAGATATTAATTTATCTCTACATAGATATTTACTCTATAGATTTTTATTAATTTCTATTTCACGAACGATACACGCGTAAAAACATCAAAGTGGATAACGATTTAATCAACCCTGTGTACGAAAAGGTAGATATGCAGGCAGGACTAAAATCCGTTGCGTAGAAACTCTAGACGAGAACTATGTAAAACGTTACGAAATTTATTAACATATAATGAAAAGAGCCGATATCGGATATTGAAGTACCCTTCCAAACTCCACGTGCCCTGTAATTGAAATATTTGCCGATATTTGAGTTAGGGACGAAGACATATATAACGGCGAGTTTAGAAGTTCTGTGGTCATCGGCCGACCATTATTTCCTGGTTATTATTCTCCCACCCCACGTCGCTTCGCGGTTTAAAATCTCGTCGCATCCATCAACTCTCCCTCTTTCGATTGTACGTCGCCGAAATTCGACGAATATTCCAAATTAGACAGATCCAGCTTATTACGTGCTATCGCTTTCTCAATGATAAATTGGCGACGAATCCTCTCTGCAGCGACATATTTTTAATTAAGCACTGTGCGAATATGGAGTATAATCTATAGACGCACTCGGATTTAATTTAATTAATCTCAATGCTCAAGCTTCGCATAAAATAGCATATTTTCGAATATCCGTGTCGAATCATGAATAATAGATATGAATATGAAGTAATATTCGTTCGCTTGTTAATGTACTCGAAATGAAAATCGTTTTGCATAATTTTCTTATAGGAAATATATAACAATTTCTTATAAAAAATAAAAGAAATATAAGAAATATATGGTTAATATATTATGGTATAATTAAATACTAATCCGAATTTGATTTTTTATGATGAGAATGCCAGATTAACGGTTGTAAATTGCTATGACAAGAATTGCAAACAACTCCAATTTTAGTAAAAGAAATAATCTTTTAGACTTTTTAAAATTTTATGATAATAATACATATATTTATATTCACTACATTATACATATGATTATATGATTAGTTTTATTTTAAAATGGTTAATTAAATAGTAAATAGTAAATAGTGCATTGATTTTTTATGATAATGTGTTGGGTTTTCATTCGCATTATTCAGGATTTAAAATCGGAAATTGCATTTTTGCTGCATATGAATATGCAAACATTGATTCTCGAAATCTGCGATTATCGGGATTGCAGCCGTCATATTTGTAAATAAAATATTCACTTGACGACGAAAATTTCTGTTTAACTTAAATTTTTATTTAATAATAGGCTCAATTCTCGTTGTGCAAATAGCAAAATATAATATAAACGTAATGTGAAATTGGAGATTGCGTCAAAATTAATTTTAAATCATGATGAATAAAGATTCTTCGTGATAAAATGACAGTTGGAAGAATGCTTCTCCATCTTTTATTATGTATTTGATAAATGGACGAATTCAATGCAACATTTTGGCATATTTTACTGTCCCTTTCGGTAGGCATATAGCCAGGGGATGAGCAATCGATAGAGCAAACTGTTGATTCTGGCCCGGATGTTGGCCACGATTCCGGATTTTATGGCGGCACGAGGCGAATTGAACACGCCAGAGAAATCAATCGTTTTTGAAGGCTATCGATCTGTTTACACAATAAGATGGAGAATATTAAGTAAGAACAGAAATTCTAAAAATTTATTCAAATATGGTATATTGGATTAAAGCATCATAGATATTTTTTTTTAAATTGTAAAATTAGAGAATAACGTCGATATTTTTTTATTAAAAATATATGGATTATTGCTGATGTATTATTTTCTTTTTTAATCGAAATATTGGAAAATGAGCTTCTTTATGTTTCAAATAGTTTCAAATAGTTAAAAATGATATCTCGAATGGATGCACTTAAGACATTAGTTTTTCGAAATAATCTCAATTATTTTTATGAACTTTTTTGTGACCCTAACAATGTCTTTTTTATCGTTTTAGTGCATTCATTCAGATGTAGCTATCGACAAATTAGAAAGATGGTACCTCGGTGTGTATATATACTTTCTCTTTCTTTCTTTTTTAAAAGCACTCGTTTATCTGTTTTCACGGTTAAACTGCTTCGCTTTCAATTAAGACGGATAATCGGTGTAAGATTGTAATTAACGGTATTTATAAAGAAAAACAGAAATAGTTTGCTAGCTCAATTTCTGGAGAAAAATCCAATTGTAAAGTCGCGTTGAATTATACACGTTAATGATAATGCGCAAAAAGTTTTTGAAAGAAAAAATAATAAAAATTTAAATTTAAAATTAAAAAATTTTAAATTACTACAAGATTTTTATTTATTTTTATCTATATTAAATCTCTATATTATCTAGTTATCTATATTATCTCTATATTATCTATATTAAATCTCTTAAGTTGATTTTTATGTTTTAATTTGCTTTGAAAATGAAAATCTTTAATACCAAAGATAACAAGATTTATTTTTTAATATAGATATTTTACATTATGCAATACTATACATATGAATTATTAAAATAATTACAATTTCGATATCAGAGATATTGTAAACAAATGGATATGAGTTCAAATTAATGAATATGCATAGATACACACATATATATATGCATATTTAGATATCGTGAAGCTGTGCGTAACATAATTACGCATACATTTCCTAACTTTTCGATAACTTATACAGAAACTGTAAATTTGATTAGCATGAAGAGAGAGAGAGAGTGATTTCGCCAACCAACAACACGCTAATCGTTGCACGATAAACTTCGCGTTTAACATAGTGATATATACAACACTTTCGCATCCGAGTACTAAGTGTTAATCTGATATTCAAGTATCAAGTTCATGAATATGCGATCATTCCACATTGATACCACATTGATCTTATATCATTGATAATATATCACGTTGATTTTAATAGTTAAATTATTAATTTTAATATTAATGTAAATATCAAAAGAACTTTTTGTTGCTTTATTAATTTCTGTTAATATAATAGAGAGAGACAATATTTTATAATTTCGTGTGTTATTTATTATCTGTTTATAACTGAATTATTAAAAACTCGATAATATCAATAATATTAATTATTAGTAATATAATAATATAATATTATAATATTAATTATTAATATAAATACATATATAATATATTATTTTCACATGTATATAGTAAATTTTAATTATATATATATATATATATATATATATATATTTAATATATATATTTGACGAATTATATTTCAAATAAAATACTGTAGTACTTTCTGTAATTTTTTAGTTGCACACAAAGTAAGTTTGTAATTCGATATTGTTCAATATATACCTATAGGACTTCCCTTTCTCTTACCTAAATATATCAAATTCTCAAACTACTTTGTACGCACACATACGAGCGCACGCACACACATACATAACACTATGCTTCCCCCAAGTCAATATCGTGCGTGATCCTTCCTAACAGAAACTGTCACTTAATTCACTTGTATACTCAACTTAAAACTTCGGTATACTTTCTCCGATCACGAACGGCTTTTCATAGGCTCTTTCATAGGATAATCTTTGAAGAAACAAGAAAACAGTACGGATACACCCTCACAAATCCGCTTTCTATCTTCGGTCGCTTCTTCCAACACGAATTCTGGTCACAATAGCAACATCTCAGCTTTGCTTTTTCTTTTCTTCCATCCGCTATAAATACGAATCGCGAGTTCTGTCGACCGTGACCTCTCGTTAAGCCGTAATTGCATCGGGCTTTTCACGAGGAAAAAAGATCCTAGCGAGATCTTGTACTATATCAGAAAAAGATGTACCAATAAATATCTGGTATCAAATAATACTGGTAGATAATTTTTAAGAATCTAGCTAAATAAAAATATATATTTAACCTTTTTACAATCTTTATTTAACTTTTATAATAATTTAATTTAATTTAATTGAAATATTTTTAAAATTATATATTTGATTAAAAAATATATATTATTAAAAATATATATTATTTATTTTAGACTATATTAATTTAAAAAAAAGAAGTTATATATATAATCATATAAGTATAGCATTAGTAATCGTCATCTATTGTGCTAATCGGCTATTGATACATTTTTTCCAATCTCTAATTTTATTTACCTTTATTTGGAAGATATCGAGCAATTACAATGCACGTTGCGTATTTTTGTGACGAAAAATCACGATTTAATTTTCACAGAAAGTTTGATGAAATTGAACCGTGTGAAATAGGTGTTATCTTTCTTCGTGTCTCTTAACCTGAGGGGATCCATTTTCGACAAGTAACACCCTAAAATCCCGACGTATTTTCATCGCTCGCTCGGCTTCGTTGCTATTTTCTGCCTTAATTCTCAATTTCACCCTCGATCTTTCGCGCCTTGCTCTCGATGCTGTTCTCTCGAATCCCTCTTGAATTCGAAGAGTTTCTCGCGATTTAAAACCTTCGCGAGAATCTCTCGTGAGAGATGTACATTGATGCAGAGAAGTTAATATCGCGACTAGATAGCTAGATATGGAAAGAGAGAAAGCAAGGAAGAGAGTGAATGAGAGAGAGACACAGTAACTCTCATCCGAAATCGATGGAGCTTAAGACCCTGGACAACGAAGGCTACCGGGATGCTCTGGCGCCATTGCTTCGGTCGAGGAGCTTCTGCGGTTCTTTTCTGATTGACGAAGCTGGTCGGATGTTGAAGGACGTTCGAGTGCCAAAGAAAACATTTCGCTGTGGTTGTTCATGGAAATGATTGAAAATGGATGCAAATAGGGAATAAGCCATCTGTGCCTTATTCATATCAAATATTTAAATGTTTTCGTAAACAAAAATTTTACATAATACCGCATACAAAGTTTCGAGATATATTATATGTATGCAGATATAAAAAAAATTTTCATTTTTCGTTATAAAAATTATTGTATAAATTTAGAATTATATATATTCGAATGGCGGAAAGGGCCTATTTAGCACATATTTGAAATGTTATTATAATATAATTATATGTTGAAAAGTTTTTAATTTATATATTTCTTTATGCAGCGGTGAATTTTTAAATTAATTTAATTTTTGCTTTTATTTCCGTCGAATTTAATATCTCTTTGTAAATTATACTCTTTGTTACACATTTACATACGCTATATATTCTATAATACATTGCGAGATAGACATCGAATATTGCATTCATGAAAATCCAAGCGATCACTTATCTCAAACGGTTTCCACGATGAGCGGCAGGGGAGATTCGGCAGGTATGCTATTCGATTTCCGACTCGTGTTTTGCTTCGTAAATCACAAACAGAATTGATAGAACAAGTCGGCGGGCGCGCATGCAAGACAACAGATTCGATTCACGCATACGTCGAATACATTTCAGTCGATTTCGGCTTGCCGCATCTATTTCGGTATATCGAGGGAGATCTGCCGCGATGGAGCAGCGGGGGATTGAAGAGCGGAGGGAGAAGCGAAAGACGCGCGGGAAGACCTGATCGATCGCGGTCATGAGTACGATGGATGCAAAGCACGTGTCAAGGTAAAGCGGCTGCTGCGTCGCCGGGAAATCTCCGCTGAAAACGTATTCCGATGGTTCGTAACGATTTCTCCGGATGTGATACCTCGCGATTGCCGCTTTAGTCGCGAACGAGAGCACTCGTGCACGTTGCCAAGCTGCGAAATGATCTTCCAGTCCGACGCGGCTGCGATCGATTTGCATAAAGACGTTTAATATTCAGAATCTGTGACGCGTCGAATCTCGATGGTGGATTAAGTATAATCCAACTAGCACGAATACATGTTTCAGTTGAATCGATAAGTAAAGGGATCAAGAATAGATAAAGATTTAATTTTATTTGCCGATTTCCCGTGTTTGTGAAACTGTCGGCTGGAGATACATTTATGTATGTGTTATATGTATAAATATGAGGACGATAAATTAAAATTGATTCTGATTGATTTCAAGTGGGAGATATTTTATATATACTTAATGGTTTTTAAATTATTATATTTGCTGATTATCAATGCGGTATTTGTTGCTTTTAATTCCGAAAAGCGCGATTGAGCGAAGAAATATTAATAAATTGTTCTTTAATTAAATTTAATCCAACGCATTTAATAATCGAATAACAATTATTAAATTTATACTTCTAATCTAATGAATTGTGATCTGACAATGAGAGTTTCAGATTAATCGAGAATGCGAAATGTCAACAGCTGTTATATGTATTTTGCGTAAATTTCCTCGTCGAAAAAGTTGATATGGAGAGAACTTAACAAACATGGCAACGGTTATTTCATAATCTCATTAACGTGTCAAAACGTGGGTGATAATCGTTGGTAATAATTCGACTCGCGCTGATCTAATCCGCGAATCGCAAGTTATCTGTCGCTTAATCGGTTGGAATTATTAATTAACTCTATTCCCACAAGTATTCCCGTTCGCCGGAAGTTTTGACGATGATTGCGAGCGAGATTTGTAAATAAGTAAAGCGCACTTAATATGGAGAAAGGGAGATAGAACGAGACAGAGAGAGATGGAGAGAGAGAAAACGGAAATGGTAAACACGCAGAAATGCGATGATTCGACGATGTAAAGGCCGACATCGATAACTTTTATGTTATTATATTATGCCTACCGTATATATTTAAATAACAAATTTACGAAGGCAAATTTAGGAAAGCAAATATTGTCAAAATAATTTCTGCGTAACCTTAAACTAGAGTTATTGCGTATTAATACATAGGTTAATTAAATTATAACATACGGTAAGGCAAAATGTTGACAAATTAAATTGCTCTTTTATTTCTCTTGTTATTTATGGAGAGAAAGTTTCATCATATTAGCGTGATTGACTTGATGCTATTCTGTTTCTTTACACATTTGATCATACATTTTAATTGCATCGTATGCTTTTGTTTTAAATTGATCGATCAATTAATCAACTGTTATTGTCGCTGATGGTGATATGTTATCGCGGAAATGTTATCATGAAAATTTAATCACGTTTTACCGCATTTACACATACATACATATATAATGTACACACAAATTGGATCTGCATTAAAAATTAACTTGTTAATGCAATTTGAAAAATATATATAAAAAATATGTAAAAAATTTTACTTAATAAATAAAGTAAGCAAATTGGAAAACTTACGTATTACATAATGAGGGAATGAGGAATGTAATATCTAGAATTTGCTTCTGAACTATTTTATGATTTCACATAATTGCTTTCAAGAGGTCTTCAAACAAAATCATAATTACTCGAATACTTTTAGACGTAGGAACCCAGGAACTTTTCTCCAGAAAGCGAAAAAATGAATCTTTTCGTGCCATCGCATATATTTTATTCTTTTTGAGCTGTGCGAACGACGTTGTTATGGAATTTAAATCCACTGTAACAAAAACTGCAAGAATATTTTAAAAAGTCTGGTGTGAACACTTCTCTTCTTGTTGAAAAATTTTCCACTCCAGATATCCAGCAACGTGTCACTATACCGACTCCGAAAAATAATGACGTCCGCGCTGTGGCCATCGAATCGCTCATGCGCAAATTTGCATTAATTGCAATTAGGAAGACGGCGTTATGTCACTGTGGATTTTCATTAATTTTAACGGTTATCGGTCAACATACATGAATCCATTGTATCCCATTCCGTTATTCGCGCGCTTGTTCACGTATCTCTCGCCTCTGTATCCCAGCATGAGTATTGACAGCAAGGTATCGCGAACACGACAAGTGGAAGGCGAAACGGCTGTCGTTTATCTGTCAAATTCCTTTTCTCAGTGTCGGTGCGATGGCTGCAGTGAACGTCGACACGAGCTGTTGCCCTAAAGACCCATTTAACCCTTCGCGAGAGAATTTCGCCCTCATTTTGGCGTTATCAATGTCGCGCAACGTAATAAATAGCTTTTGTTCTTTGGAGAATTTTTTAAAAGGACGTGAAAAATATTATAAATTGACGCAATTTAATAAAATGTAATTTTTAACATTCGGAGAAATATCTTATATTTTTATAAATTATTATATTGTAATCAGAACACATATGCAAGAGCTTATATTAATTAAATACATAAAAGTGCTAATTACATTTGCAGATTACATTTAGGACGACTATGTAATAAAGCACATTTGAAAGTAATAAAACGATTGTATTCACGAAAAAAAAATCATACTATGTATCGAATATATCAAATTTCTACATTACATTTTATATTTAATTATAAAGTGACTTTCTCCATATTCGTTTATGTAAATAGCCATTTATATTGAAAATTGTAATATTTGCTCGCGTGGGTTCTGTCCTGTCGTTTCTGACGTCATAATCCAAGAAATTGTTTCGTCCTACATAAGTCTTTAAAATTGATCGATAGCAATCGCGAAATTCAAGGAAGTACTTTTGGTCACGTTAATTGTTGGACGAAAACGATTGTTCGATGATGGATGATTGCGCAATTATTTCGATAGAGCTTTTCGCTCAATCGAAGAATTTCAACGAGCCAACCGCCGAGCTGTATCTCTCGAATTCCGAAATAACTTGGAGCTTCGAGAAAATGAGACTTGACATGTTTGGCATTTGCCTGAAATTCTTTTACAACTTTCTTGTCTATATTTATGCGAATTTGAAGATTGTTTTTTATTTTACATTTATACATTAACCTGCTTGCTATGATCTTTCTTTCTGATAGAAACAAAGAGATTCTGTTATTGAAATATTTATTTAGAAAAAAAGGATTTGTCTGATTGAAATTAAAACAAATATTTTTAAAACGTCCAGGTACTATTACAAGCACTTGTTTCACTATTCAACTCAACTATTCGATTATAACTTGTTTCATAACAAATATAAATATTTGAAAATTGAAAAATATCGAGTAACTCTGATAGTACATATGTTCTAAATCTATTTAAAGCAAGCAAAGCTGGACTGTCGTTTACATAGAACTCGAATCTGATTACGATATCGTTACCATTCTTCGGCAACAGGATTATAAAAAATTTCATCATTATTCTTATATTTTTCTTCTGTCATGACGCGAGCAATATAACAATAGCAATCGCAAATGAGAGAGGCATAGCGAATGCATCTTTGTTCGTTGCTGTCCCTAATCAGAGACTTGAACGTAAATTTATGCTTTCGAACGTACATTTATTATCGCGAGCAAAAGTGACCTAAATATTTGTTCATGTTTCCTCTCGACGACGATACCTAATTAGACTTGGGCGCCATAAATTTTAATCGAGCCATTGCAGGATCCCAAATTTATTTTTCATCATTATGTGTTTACTTATTTGTCTATTTTTATGTACACACTATTATTATGTACACACACATACGCATGCATGTTCATCCCCTTCGTTTCCTCATATCCCTTGAGGAGCACTGGTTTTCGCCGACATAAAAAATTTATTTTTCTCCGCTGGTTCCCTTCATCTACGGGTACGCAGTAAAAGATGGCTTTCGCCATCTTGGGTCCTTTAATTTCTCTTCTATTATTTAATCTCGGATGGGCAATTTTTTATTTATATTGAAGCACATCGGGGACAAATTCAAGAGATCCTATTGACAATCTTATTAAATATTTAAGCTGTATAACAAGAATGGTGAAAGAGGAAAGATTATTATTATTATTAAGGTAAATGTAGTCTTTAAGTATACATGCATCAAAGGATATTTGGAAACTCATTTTATAGAGAAATTTTAGGCTTTTTATGACCTCGAACATATATGGGAAAATACGTATAAAGGATAGTATAAAGGATAGTAATATTTTTTACACATATTATTATCGTATTGTTATCCTCGCATGTCATTTTACATTTTTACGTTCCGATCATCCATGTATAATATATCGCTATCGTTGGTTCTTATTTCTCTCTTTTTCTCTACCACGATTTTCGAAGAGAAATATCTTCTTATATAGCCTGCTCTTCTCGCTCTATATCCTATATATATATATATATATATATATATATATATATATATATATATATATATATACACGCATATACGCGTTCTGTGGAATCTTACGATCACCCGGTGAATTCCATTAGCAGGTTTCATTATCTCGTAAGAATGCGATGGTTTCAGTAAAAGCGTTTTCACTTCCATTTACAAGTATATTATTCGAACGCGCATTTCTTTTTTTTCCCTGCATCTTTGTAACAAAGATATAAATTAAACGACATGTGTTGTTTTGTTACAAATGCATGCTCGCATGGAGAGATAGCATTATTCTATTCTGCTTTCAATATTATCGTCCGCTTTTGTTTTATATTCATTACATTTCGCAATTCGTTCTCACAGATTTTCCCCAGATATCCTCTTGTCTGTATTTTATAATTTAATTTTGCAAAACATAAGATCTCATTTATATATTATGCGTTTTATAATTTAAATTATTCCGCGGAAAAGGTTTTGTTTTGTCCGTTATATCTTGATTTTGTACTACGAAATTTTACATACGTTATTAACATTTTCTGTCCCAGCCATGTAAACAAATGTTCGTTATTTCGGAGCAAAGCATTTCAATATAAATCGCGAAATTTATATAAGAGATAATTAATCTTGTGCTGGACGCTTTCATTAATGCCGATAAATAACATCGATCGGTCGGCTTTGCATTAAATATCGTTGCTTGACTTTATTGTCGTTTTCGTTCGCTTTTATACGGTTTTCACAGATATTGCACTGCTCCTGTCGACGCAGCGAATGCGTAGCATGAGGATATAAAACTTTTTTGTCTGTCCGGTTCGATTAAACGATAAATGGAAATATCTTTGTCGTATGAACAGTTGTACTACATTATTCCTCTCACACACGAGGATATAAAGCCAGCGTAACTTAACGGAAGCGACTCTTTGCTTCCTTTTTGGAAATATAAAAAGATATATGAAAAAAAAATAGAATAAAGTATCTCTTTACCGCGACGATTATTTTCATGTATTTGCAATTTCATTATCATCTTTTGAACGTTATCAACGTTATTTCTTCGTTCGCATTTGTGTAATTATAATTGTGACGTGTGTATTATGCGAGTTACATATTTAAACAGAATTTTAATTATATTTCAAGCTTATTTTAATAAAAGCACACGAAAGATACAAGATAAATTGTATAACGTATGTTAATGTGTATTTTGCATATACAAAGATAAACTTCTGGTGCTCGAATTAATCATGCTTGATTCAATTTGCATTAATAGCATCTTAATTTACATCCATCCCGCAGTATGAGAGAGATTATATCAATTTCCATATTCTGCAGCCCGTAGAACGTGGCTCATGATCGAATATATCGATCATGCTAATAATGTATTCGGCACCATGGCTTTTATACGCCGGTGTCCGTTAACGCGATGTCCGTAAAATCGTCTTTGGGGTGATTTGCATTTAATCGCACCGATGGCCGATCAGGGACGTCGGCTGTGATTGGTGCGGACAATTAACCTCAGGCGGGTTAATCGTGCACGATCGTTACGTTGAAATTACGTCGGGAAGAAGGCACATTTCTGTTTCGAGGATCATACGAGGCGCCGAGAAGATTCGAGCGATTCAGCTCGATCGCTCCTCAATGTCACGGGTACGTAATTTAGGCACGTCGGCTCTGGTCGATATAAATGATATCAGTCGAAATAAATCAAGAACGTTTTTAAAAATCGCGATCTTAGACAATGAAAAATTTCGGGAGAATCCAAGGAGAATAAATACCATTTGTACGTTTATGAGAATTATATCTCAAAGTTAGAGACGGAAATAGAAATTAGGGTAGTCGACGATATCATTGATATTTTAAAAATCGCTTCTCGAGCAGATTCTTTTAGCATCACGTAAGAATAAAAAGGAAAAGATATTACTGATACGAATTTTTGCACGATATTATTCTGCTAATTCCCTAATTAAAATCTTCATTCAGCTTATTACTTCAATAATTATTAAAGTGGCTAAATGACTACTTTATTAATAATCAATTAAGATTAGCATAATCATTTATGCAAATCTGCATACTTTATGTTCGAGCAATCTTAATCAATTTTTTTCTGTCTCATTTATTTTGGTCCTCCTCCCAGGTCAACCATTAGGAATTCATCAAGAATTACTTAGCGCCAGCGCTACAATAGCATTCAATTACATTCGAGTATAAATTATTCCGACCGCTCGTTATTTAAATGCGAGAGATATATTAAATGTCTACGTGATAGTTCCTCTACCACTTATCAGTTAATTTGTCATTTGAATAATCCGTACATATAATATATCCCTCTTCCTGTATACGATATATCGTCACAATAAGAGCGCGTCGTAGAAAAGACGTGTTTCCGAGTGTTACCAAATGTTAATTAATATCTACTGTAAATTAAACCGTTTGGTCGTATTCATGTAAATGACACTCGGACTAGTCGCTTATTTTGCTTGGTCGATTTCATGGAATGAACAACGGATGATCGATGAATCCTTTAATTTGTCGAATGGAAAGATTAAAAATTCGTAAAAATGAATAAAAGATGAATTAAAAGGAGGTTTTATTCATTGATAAATCTCTGTCTTTTATAAACCACAGGGCAATTTGTAATCCAAATTGTAAATCCAAATTACACGAAACTTAAACGAAATTATATATATTGTATTTTATAGATACATGTATATATTTTTTCTTTGTCATATTTTTCGCCTCAAGCTTTTATTTCAGGTTGCGGAATTATAGGAAAAAAATTGAATTTGTGTAATTGGTTATTTTGATTGATTTCATTTCTCTATGTATTATCAAATAAATCAGACCCCTTTTCATAAAACAATATTCAATAAATCACACAAACATAAACAAAATATGATATATCATTTATAATTAAGAATTATTATCCGTATATTAATAGGATATGATATATTGAGAGATATAATTTCATTTGTAACGTAATTTGTAAAGATAAGAGAGATTTGGGAAATCTCTCTCTCTCTCTCTCTTTCTCTCTCGTGTAATTATTTTATCTTTGAAATTAAACCATTAGTCATACATTTATTTTCACCTTGTTTTATAAACAGTGCATATTTTTAAATTGAAATTTATTCCGTTCATTTTTCTTCATGTGATTGTAATTTTCTGCGAAAATAGTTTCTCTTGATATTTATTGCTTGTTACATACATATTTCTCCCATTCTTTTATCAAACTTTCGCAGGCTTAAAACTTGTTGTAGTTTTGAAAAAGAAGAAAAGCTAAAAGTAAGAAATTTCCAAGAATAAAAACTAGGAATTTTAATGACTTGATTGAAATTCGGAGTCGTCAAAATTTCTTGTATATTATATTTTGTACGATGCAGTCGGATATGCATTACTTTCTTCAATAAATTTTGACATTTATCTTACTTATTGCTGTATAAAATTTGTTTATCGCACTTTGTATTATCATTTCCTTTTCTCTATCATTTTTCCAATCGAATTTGAACCGTTCATGTAGACATATGTGCGTATCAATCATACATTACATTTTATACGTGACCACTGATTCGCATAAATTGCTAGATTTCTCAATTTCCCTCCGTCTCCTGCTCCTACATATTTCACGCAAGAGTCGAACGCGCATTCGGGGATCAGATGCTGCATATATTCTGCAATTCTCTACATTATACACCGCGATCACATGCATGCATGTATGAAGCGTGCATGCGAAGCCGCGCGTGAATGGACTTATAAGAAATTCCATTCTAGATATCGCGCGTGTGTTTGTTGATCGCAGGTTAGCGAAAGGCGGTAACCGATGATATGCGTACGTACGTACGTGCGTGTGCGCGCTCGATAAGCTAAAAAAGATGCGCGGAATCGACCTCCCACGTGCGTGGGAATTTCGCGGAATTTCGATGAACGCGTCCAGATGCGGTAACGCGCTCGCGGCGTGGGCGTGAGCGGAAATATCATCGTATCCGTCTCGCAAACACGGAAAGATATATCGCTTTTATGAATCATATATATGATTCGATAAAAAGAGGGGACGGGAAATAACAAAAATAATCGTGATGACAAAATGATCGTATCATATATATCGTCATGATTACTTTCCCCATCGCGCTTTCATGACATTTCATCAAATTTTCGTTTCGTTCACGCCTCATATTTTATTAAAGCGTCAATCAAATATACGCGCTTATTAAATTCTTAAAAGCATTAAGACTTTATTCTCGAATTAATTAATTAATAATCTTATATATTCGATAATGAAGAAAACATTCAACCTGATTTGTACGCTTATTAAGCTACGTAAGCACGCGATAAATACGATCTTTCTATTTTTTTTTAATTGAAATCCACATGTCGTATAGATAGATAGATGATAATGAAAATTATAGATAGATAGATGATAATGAAAATTATATACGCGCATTTGCTTTGTGCTTTATTTTTCATTTTGACAGGTCGCCGCGATATTCGTCGCCGAAACGTCGCGAACGGGAAACGATCGTTTGCATTCGCTTTTTATCGATCTCTTTTACGCGTGCTATTTCCAAAGAGTCTTGCTGCAAACTCTGCGGATTTAATCGCTTTTCGAGCGATGCAAAGCAGATCACGCGAACGTAATTCGCTTGCGTACATACCTTGGAAGTATACAAAGAGATGTATGCACCAAAACGCATAGTAAGATTCTTTGACACAATCTCGAAATTGATTTCTTTTTTTTAAAGATTTTTTTTTATTAAAGTTAGATATACACATACATGTACACATGCGTACACAAATTAGTTTTTAAAATATAAGAAGCTTTTGCTTTCTTTTTTGATAATTATATTCTTTTAAATTGATCAGTGTATTATCTGACGTAATAGTTTCAGTTATAAAAATGATACACTACAGATAGTAATTTTTTAAAATGAAGCAGATAAAAGTATAATAAGAAATTATGACATTTTCGTGAAAACTCATTATTTTCAATCTTTGTAGAATGAGTGATTATAGTTTATCTAAAGCGTTGAATGCGAAAAAACTGAGAACAACTGTCTCGCATAGCTCGACGAACTGCACGTATTTCGACCTCCTTGCATTCCGGAACTGATGGAATTTCAAGGAGCGTCCGGAATTTCGTTTTGTTTATAAGAACGAAGGCCACAAAAGAACAAAATAGCAAATCATTCTGTGGGTCTTTAAAATGTATTTTTGAATATTACTAGAAAATAATGACTTGAATTACTAGAAAATAATACTGAAAAGAATGCAAATTTTTCAGTGTGCTCGACTCCATTTTCAATTTAATAAAATTGAATTGTATTAAAGTTGATAAAAATTGTATCCGCGTCGGAAAACTTCTCTTTTCACATTTAAGTATTTGCTGTAAAATTGCAAAAATACGCAATCAAGTTGTTCCATTTGTCTCTGTTGATATTATTCTTAATTAACGACGAACTGCGCGCAAAGTGCATCAATATCGAAGTAAATAAGCAATTTGAAAGAGCAATTCTCGATTATCAAGAAACGGATACACAAAAAGATTCCGATCCTAGGATTCTTTAGTGATTTTCTTTTCTTTTCTTCTCTTTCAGAAAGGAAACCTTACTTTGTTTAAAACCAACCGGGCTTCTTGTCTTCTCGAATTTTGCTACGTTACAAAGAAAACAGTTTTGAGCACAAAGTTATCTCTTGCCATAGTCTTGGCTCTTTTGTCTGCAGAAACAGAACATAGAAGTGATGTAATTAAGAAAATTAAATCGATGTAACGGTTGCAAAACAATTAAGTAAAATAATATTTTACGCAAGCTTTTTTCCCGTGGATATACAATAAAATATAATAAATATAATAAAATAAACATTTTTACTTGTGTAAATATTCTGATATTAATTTTTCATGTCATTTTTATATATTTTTACTTGAAACATTTTTTGCAAATATATATACAATAAAATAAAAATTTCTCTAGGGATGTGCTCGCAAATTCGATGTATATTTTATTTATATATTCATTTATAAAATTTATTTTTTCTTATATTTTATAACTGACGTATCGAAAAAAAATTGCATATCCATGAATATATAATCAATGGATTTGAAGAATTCAAAGAAAATTAATATCTTCGTTTACATCTCTTTGGAGCTATTTGTTTTTATTTTGAATTTTTTATTGCTGCTTAATTTTTATCCCGGAGAATTCTTACGTTAGTTATAAATATTTTCTGTAATTTTTCGCCTTTTTCCTTTTAGGGCGACTTGACTGTGTGTTTTAATATTAATAATATAAAAATTGCTATATATATATATATGACAATCAAATATATAAAATATATACCTTTTTTATATTTTATTGTTAATGTATTGATTCATATATGTATATAAGCAGTTTTGTATAATTAAAGTATATTATGAAAATTCGTGAAAATTTTTTACAGATAAAATTTTTAATCCTATTTAAATCTCTAATAATTTTTCTCTCACTGTATTATTATTACATAATACTTTTAGAACACATTATCTGAATTTTACTATGAGCTTAAGGAGGCAGTACTTTTCTGCATAACTTTCTGATACAAGTTTCTATTTCAAGTTGCATACTTGATATTATATTCTACTAAAGTATCCGGAAAGTTTGTTGCATATCGTGCAACAATGATGGAACAATGATGGTATATCACCGCAGGCAATATAACATGAAAATGAGATAACAATTTCGCATTAAATTATTATCGCGCAAAATAAATGGCATTAAATAGTGTGCGGTAGAGCAATAAAAACATAATTATTCCGCCACATTAATTGGATTCAACCGCAGTTTTGATTGTACTAAGACATATTGAGCGATCGTAAATCAGCTTCACGTCGAGATTGACATGTGATTGATAAACACGATAGATAAGCCGTTTCATAAATCTCTTGTGATATACAATTTTATCTTTCAGTTAATCAATGTTCGATAGGATCACCGCGCGTTATCATTCTTTTTAATCCTGACAAAATTGACATCAATTGACACTGATGAACCTGCATAACTGCACGAATATGCGACATTTAATTATTAAAGTTTACATAAAAACGATTCCATTAAATATATGAAATGTATAAAAAATGGTCATTTTTCTCTTCGTGATGTCCGACTCATCAAGACTTGGAGTTTCCACGAAATGAAAACTTCTGTTGCACGAATTTTTACTTCACTGTTATACGGAATCTATTTCAGCTTAAATGAAGCGCACTGTGCGCGAATTTTCATCTCTCAGTATCCATTATGCTAAAACAGAAATCTCGGTGTAAGATCTAAAGTATCGCCGTGGTTGAGGCGTGGTTATACATCACAAGCCAACTCCTTTACAATTCAATTGCATTATTCTCCGGGGCAGCCGCTAAATTGAATCATTACCGTCAGTTTTTAGCCGCGGGATGCGAACGTAATTAACATCGCCGCGAGACCGTTCTCTCAGTCGAATTTCGCGATAATCCCTTTGTTACATGCGAATGCAAATTCACGAAACGTTTTCACATCGTGGCGATCGTCCCATATTACACAATCATTGCATTAATGCAAATTTGTATGCAACAAACAATAATGAAAATTGGATTTTCGATCTCGCGATAGATAGCGAGAAATGATGGAGAAACTCACTGCACACGTCGCCATTGCTTTCTTTGCTTACTTGTTACAGATTCTGAAACATTCTTTGCGTCCAAAGATTGGAAAATATTACGTAAAGAGGTTTGCTCCTTTAGTGTGGGTTTAATCTTTTTTTTTTAATAATCCTGGAAATGGAATTTCTTAAGTATAATACAAATCATGATTTACTATCCATAAAAATTATAAGATAAAAGAAAAATAAATAATACATAATTGTATATTTTTTTTATAATCCATTTTTTTAAATTGATAGACATTAATATTATATTATATTGATTAGCTGATTTCTCGTTTTTAATTGAATTATAATTAACGTGATAAAAATTTAAATTTTCAAGACTTTTTGTCTTCTCCATTCTACTAATTTACATACTCTCTCTTGGCGTTGCTTGAATCAAATCTCTATCTCTATGAAACGTGAATGACATTTCCTTGAAATACGCATTTACTCCGATCTTATCTCTCGTTTTTGTCTCACAATATGCTAATGCAAATTCGTCCTGTAGACGTCTACACATTCGCCTTATATAAACTTTCCATTTAGTTTTCATGGAAAAAATGAAACGTGAGATTCTAGCTGGATTAGAGTCGTTTAGATTTTTGTCGTCGATATTCTAAGCCGCAAATATTTCATTATTTGCAAAATTAATAAAAACTTCTATTTAATTTCGCGAAATTAATAAAAATTCCTAAAAAATTACCATATTTCTATGATAACTTTTTATCTTTGAAAGAATATTCAATGATTTTATCATAGTTTATACGTTTTAAAGTACGTTTATATACGTCTAAAAAGGAGCATGTATTATATTTATTAATATCCGCATCTCTTTCAATCCTTTCAAATCTTTGTCTTTTTTAATTAAGAAAAAAAAATACTAGATTTTCATCCTATAAACAAAGAAAAAATTTGTACATCCCAGAACGTTGAAAGCAAAGAAGTGAATATAGACTCGTTAGTAAAGTTTTCTTTACGATGAAAAAAGCTAAGAGAAACTTCTCTTAAATTTTTAATTTTTTAATTTCTTTATAAAGACGATAAAATCTGAAAGAGAGGGGCATTATTAATTTTAACCTCGTTTGCGTTTAAACAAAAAATACGAAATTGCCTCCGTGCCATCCTTGTTGTATTTATTGCGAATTCCAGCTCTCTTATTTGACGAAAAACTCGTGTTCTTTGCGTAGGCAAGAGATTCGAGGTCGCTATAAAAAGGGGGATGGACACGATTACGAAAATTTCAGGTTCATTATGCCATAAGGTGAACAAAATATTATTGATTTATACTTAGGCTATCGCAATGACGTTACGGTTCATGGATAATCTGAGGGTCTTTCGCTTCCTCGAACGATTTGCAACCGTAAATTGCTGTCTTTTCTCTTTGCCCTTCTCTGTAAACCTTAGCCCTTCTAGCGTCCTCCGAAATTACGCTATCGAATTAGACGCGCGGCATTAGACCCGCGGCGCTCTAAACCGACAAAGTTTCGCGGCTCTCTCCCTCTGCACATATCGTCGGATTATCGACGTATTATCGACTTTCCGAAAATAACTCGGGTCGACTGGAACCTCGAGAAAATCAAGTCCTCTTTCCGTCTCTTGCATTGTCTCCACTCGATTCGATATACGGCGAAATAAGAGTAAAAGAAATAAGGAATAAATGTAAGAGAATTCAATGCACGAGAAACCATGTATCAATATGAGATGCACATAATCAGATATTCTCTTATGTTTTAAATATATATTTTCTTTCGTACAACTACTGTATTAAAGTACCTTTATTAATCTTTTATAAGAAACCTATCTTGCATCTTTTAATCGTATTTTCTCCACCATTGATCTTATCAGTATTCAAAATTTAAATATTTTCTTTTATTAATGGCGATGTAAAATTATAATTTTTTATAAAATTCGATTGTACTTATTAAATTTTATGAATGATGATTAATTTTGTAAATTTCTCTTACGTCAAATTTATCTCTGTTTATGCTCATGATTTCCATCATATGGCAAAGTGACTCGATTGAATAGTCTGGGAACTGCACTTTGAGTCATCATGTTCGATTGGGTATTCATGCGAATTGTTACTGAAGCAATGATACGTTGCCACTAAGTGATTGTTTGTTGCGCTTCAATCTTGAGAAAGCTAAAGTACACCCACCATCTCTCTTTCCAATCTCCTAGCACCACCTGTTGAGAGAGAAAAGTCGTTCCCGAGACTCGTGCTCGAGTGTCAGTTATCTGAGATCGTGTTGGAGTATGATGTACAGGATAGTTCAAAATTACTCGACTCTATCATAAGAAATTTTTTTTCTAAAATTAGATATCGCGAGAGAAATGTAAAATACCGTTAATAATAAATCGGTATTGTTAGAAAAATCTTTCTCTCAAGATTTTGTTAACTTTTAAAATCTGCTTGCAATTTTAATTGGAGAAAAAGATTTCAATATTTAAAGAATAAGAATAATTATGCATTTTTATTCATTCTTGAAGCTAAATTTCCAGAGACTCATTAATTATATATTATAATTCTGTAATTATAATGTAATCTTGGTTCACTTGGTTTATTATAATTTAATCTTGGTTTAGGTGTTTAAATGTGTTAATGAAAATTTTTTTGAAAAATACAGTCTTGAAATTCAACGCGAATCTTCTTACTAAAACTCATAAAAAAATGATTTATGAGCTCTGGAAGAGGATCCATCAATGGAATGGTGTATTAGACTTCAATGCTGCGTCAATATTTTTGTAAGAGTTTAAAATTTGAGATGTTTTTTTTCACAAAACTTGTAGAAATAGCTTGTATCAAAAGCTTGAAATATCAAATATAATTTCAATAATTTCAAAATTTTCAAATCAATTATAGTTAATTCCAAGTTAAATTACAAATCCTAATTAATATATTAATTATTTATTATATATTATTATATATATTATTATATATATTATTATATATTATTAATTATTTATTATATTATATATTTAATATATTAATTATATTTTAATTAATACATTAATTAGGATTTTTAATTTAATTTGGAATTTTATTCTTAGAATTTTCAACAAAATATAATTTTATAAATTCTTACAAGATCTATAATTTTTCGTGTAAATTATTTCTATAGAGAGGATTTCTTAATAAAATACGTTCGTCATTTCATATGAACATCACGATTCATTCCGATATCGAATATTACGTCGAGAAGTTCATTTAGAGAGATTTATCGATAACGTTGCAGGTGATTAGAAAAAGATTACGATGAAATGAGTCCTTTCTGTCTCCGTTCTTGCGCACGGCTTTCTCTTTCATGTTGATAGCTTCATTTCCGGTACGATCGGATGCTGTTTGTGGTTTTTCAAAGGGCGCAGGTAAACGAGCGAGATTTATTGGTTGTCGAAATCAAAAAGCATCAGTTCATTCTGAAGCTTATTCTCATCGTTTTGAATATGTTTGAATTCCAAGTCAACTTTAAACATTGCAGCGAAAACAAATTCGTTCTTTTTACTTTAAACAACCCGTAATATTATTTTTTATTTTAAAATCTTTATTTTTTCGTTCATTTATTCAAATGATTGTTTTTTTGAAAGTCAATTTTAATTATCGTGAAAATGTTAAAATCAATAATAAACAAAAATATATATACATATACCAATGATAAGAAAACAAATGTTATATTTAATGAAATATTTTATAAAGTTAAATTTAACGAAATATTCTGCAATGAAATCCTTTCCAAAATGAAATATTTCTCATCAGCATATTAGAAATCTTATGAGCGTAAGAAATATCACTTTAGTGTGAAAATTATTAAATGCGATAAGTAAATTTATGTGCGTATTAATCTTTTATATCAATAATATCTCTCTCTCTCTCTCTCTCTCTCTCTCTCTCTCTCTCTTTCTCTCTACCAAATCTTATAGCAAACTTGAATAAGTAGGACTCGCCACCCACGCCAGCAGGCTTGATCCGTCAAAGGAAGTTAATCGCTCCGAAAATTTGCGTGGTCGTTTCATTTAATTTGCGCAGCTAGATTGCATCAACATTCAAAATCAATCGTGATATCTGATGATATTTTCCGATAAAAATTTTTCCCAATCTCTTGTCTTGCTTTTTTTCAAGTCCACATCCCCGCCATATCCCGAAAAAAACGACTGCAGAGCTCTAAATATTATATATATATATATATATATATATATATATATATATATATGTAATTTATTTATTTATATTTTTTTACGTATTAATTTATGCTTCTTAATAAATATCATATACAATTTTAATTAAATAATTAAATTTACAATGATCATTTTCGAATTATATATATTTTCGCATTGCTAGTCTTTAAATTATGTAGATTAAGAAAAAAAAAAGCAATACATGATTCAAAACAATAAATTTATAGGAATTGTAAAATTTAAATTTAAATTCACAACAACTGAGTATTTTTCAATAAATCCAAATTTAAAATATGGATTTATGAATTGAACACTGCACAAATTATGAAAAATGTCTATCTCGAACCATGCAATATTTTGATATATCCGCAAGCGTGTTGAAGATAAATTCACGATTGAAATTTATTTACTAGCTAGCAATGCAATGTTTATTATGTGCATATTTTATATTTACAGGCTCCGACCAATGCGTATTATTCTCGCAGCACACATATGTATATTATATTACGCGGATTATTCCCCAATAAATTGTAGGTTCAATAAGACTATTTTGTTAAAGGAAAACGAATTTCGCAGAAGCTGTAGGAGAATTTAATTAAATCTCGAACTTGTATGACTTTTATAAAAAGCATTCATTCTCTAATCTATGATAACGTGGTTGTAGCAGGTTTTTTATTAATAAAAATTATATAGCGAATCTGTTGATTAAATATTTGCAGATTATTATGAATAATTGAATTCTCTTAAGATAGAATTTCTCTCCTCATATAAAAATAATGGAGAAAATAAATATATATAATTGACTAATCGAAAAATAAAGTTCTTATATTCATTGTCACAATATTCATAAATGTTAATGACATAATAATGCATATATAACGTGCTTTTAGGTTTTATATAAAAATATCCAAAAATATACTCCTCATAAATAAAAGCGACGTCCTTACATTCATATTAAATGCATAATATATATCGCGTTATTATGCATTACCGATTTTGTCTGTTGATTGTCTAATAGATAATAAAATTTTCGAAACACATATGCATTCAATTTGATTGAAATGCGATAGTAGATGGAGAAAAATTTGATAGATGCCACGCGTTTTTTCATCAGATTCGATGAGAATTTCCGGAGGCAATCGATATTATTTCTGTCTAACCGGGAGAAAAAGAACTTCTTCCCCATTTCAAAAGAATCTCCTCACAAGGATTCTTGGGTCTGACAAGATTCTAGGTCGACAGAGTTAACTGAATACCAACTACAGTTTGTGTTCCCTAAGGGCGAAACAATCACAGAGAAATTATTCTGTCGGCAATTTTATCGTCACAAATATTTTACTCAAGGGACTACTAGCGATATCACGATTAATCCTATTAAAGGGCTAAAGTTTGGCGGCCGTTAATCTTGATTTCTACACCGACAATCTCTTAGGATGTTTCAGAGAATCCTCCATCTCACAGGATGTTTCAGAGAATCCTCCATTTCATAGGATGTTTCAGAGAATCCTCCATCTTAGATTTCAATTCGGATTCTTTGATCTGTTTAGTTTCAATTTCTCTCAACAATAATGTATATATGTGTATAATTAACATAATTTTTGTCAAATTTTTAAAAGTCAACTTTAAATATATTTTATAACCAATAGTTAATTTAAAATTAAATAAATTAAATTCTTACATAGTTAAATTAAAATTCTAAAATAAATTTTTTTCAAATAAAAATTAAACCATATTTATCTGCATCTTGATAATTTCAATTACAAAATTCTTAGATTTTCATTTATAGCTTAGAAACTCTATCACAATATCTCGACATTAATAATATATATAATTTATGTACAAAAAGTTTTACTGTTATAATTTACAAAAAGTTATTTAATCGAAAAATCAACAGAAGTGAAAGGGAATATATCAAATTTGTAACGTTGTATGTGCGCGTTTTGCTTTTCGAAAACGATATGCGGTTGTAATCTCTAATGGACGCCAAATGAAAGTGGTCTTGACTGAATGCTCACTAGAATATTTGAATCCTGTTAATAAAACTTTCAAGCGTACATTTAGCATTTCTGTATTCGTTTTAGTTCGATTAAAATGTTATATATATGTAGCTTTGGAAATCATGAATGAGATTTCAAAAACTTTAAGATATTTTCAGAGTTCTAAATCTGCTCATTAACTCCTTTACAAGTCTCCGTTTATACATCTCGATTTCTGGTATATAAACATCTTGAAAACTCATTATTTTATTTCTCATAATTATATGAGCAATTAGTCTGAGAATATTGCAAAATCCGAATTAAATTTTCTGTGTTCAAATTTATTTAAATTTCTCAATTTAAATTATTATAAAATTATAAAATTCACTTATATATTAATTTATGTCGACAAACACTCAAATTTATCATACATTTCCTAAACTCATTTAAATTATTATCAAACTTTGCTATTTAATATATATTAATTTATATTAATATTTGATGAATATTGAGATTTATAATTATTATCGTAATTTGCACTGTTTTTAATATAACTGTTTCTTATAAATACAAAATGTTATTTATTTTGGAGAATTATACATTGTAAATATGAGAGAGAAATTATAGGAAAATATATATTTTAAATTTACTTTATCTTTATTTTTTATCATATATCTACTATAGTATCCTTTTATAATAAAAATTTTACAAGCGTAGCAAACTAAAAAAAAACGATATTACTTATTGTTTTTGATAAATTATGAAGATTAAAGATTAGATTAGTTTCAAATTAATTTAAGAGTTAACAATTTTAATACAATTGATCGATGTAGAATCTTGGATAGTACACGTTTAAACGAAAAAAGAAAAAATGGAGAACAAAATGAGAAATAAAACCAAGAGTAATCGAAACGCGTAGCGTTGAGCTAGTAGTACAGGAACGCTATTAACTCGACTGCCGAAGTAGATTGATCCACACTACTGATTTTTGTTGATCAGTAATAAAAGAGCAGTCACTTGAAGTGGTTGTTGCGAAAAATTCACATTTTCCTCGATGTTATATGCCGGTGGCAATTGCTCTCTGTCGTGATTGAATACTCGGTCGAATTTATCGTCCGATATTTTGTATTTACGTCAACGGCAATCGGCGGAAGGAGTAGTAAATAGGACGGTGTTTTCTCTCCTCCGGCACGATCGAAGCAGGCAAGCGAATCGGCCGGGAAAAGAGCGCCCGGGAGCGCCAGGCTTTCCTTTCCTCGAACATGTAAATCAAGGCCATTGACGAATGCGAAACGCTTCTGAGTGAAGTTAAAGCTAGACTGAAAAGTTGCTGAAAATGGAAAATACGAGTCGTCCCGCCGTGATTCGCGGCCACGATGATTCAGGCTTCAAAGACCCGTTCCATTTGGCGAGCCGCTTTCGCGTTTACGTCGCTCGAAAAATCGAGCCTATTTCCTCGCTCCCCGGGGTTAATCAAATCGACCTCAAAACGAAACGGGCAATTCTCGTACATATGTACGAGTAGGTAATGAAACGCCGGGAATGGCACTCGGTACGCGGCTGCGCGAAATCTCGATAAAAGGCGTCGCTCATTGTTTTTCTCGGCCTCCATCTCGCTCTTTCCTACCGTTTCTCGGCAGTATCGCCCGGTGCCTCTAATGGAGTTCTCGGCACAATAGCGGTATTGTATAGTCTCTTTGCAAGCCTGTCAGGCCTCTCTTCCCAGGCCGGTTCGCTCGCCTGACGAATGCTTCGACCGTGCTAGAGAAGAGAGAGAGAGAGAGAGAGAGCAAGAGAAAGAGAGAGGGTGCCTATCCTTTCCAGCGACCGTTGTCGTCGCAACAATATCGTACGATAGCTTTGCCAGGTATTCAATCGCGCGACAGGAAGCAACTGCCATCAATGTGTAATATCGATTGCCAGTCAGAAAATTGCGGACTTTTCCCGACGATATTTGGCAATCTCGCTTGATCATTTTGGTTACGTCAATAACGCTCTTTCATTATTAATGATCAAAAACTAGCGACTGGGTCAACTTTGTGATCAAACTAATAATAGTATTTTGCTACTAACGCGAATGGAATATATTAATATATAAAGTGAATCTCATATATACTTTGTTTTGAGAATTTGTATCTCGAATTTTATTTCTGTCATCACTT
Source organism: Camponotus floridanus (assembly GCF_003227725.1). NCBI lineage: Eukaryota > Metazoa > Arthropoda > Insecta > Hymenoptera > Formicidae > Camponotus > Camponotus floridanus. Next base: position 89,149 of record NW_020229859.1, on the reverse strand, counting down.
TTTCATTTCTGCGTTTTTAATTTAAAATTTTTTTTTGTTTAAATATATCATCTGACAATGAGATTTTATATCGTTACAATAAACTGCTAAATCTCAAATCAAACTTCAGCGCAAATATATCGTAATATGCCAAAAAATATAGACGACTCTTTTTTTAATTTATTATTTTATTAAATTTGATATTATATATAAAAATGCCATTTTATTAAAAATTGATGAAAAATTTATTTATATTAAATGTCATTTGATTTTATTTTAATAAATTGTTGCCATTTTTATTGCAAAAAAATACAAAATATAAATGACAAAAATTTTTTAAATAGTAGAAGTAGTGAGTTGGAATATTTTTTTATTATTATTTACGACAATTTATAATAATTTATATTTTTTTATGTACATGAATTAGATTTCCATTAATCAGTCATTATTATGAGAAAGCAAATTCAGCTGTATGGCATAACTGAGTGCTGACATATTGCTAACTTGTCACTTTAATTCTAAATTTATCATCTTTATCAATTTCTAGAAAATAATATTAAATATGAAGGTGTTAACTTAATATTAAACTAGTATCTCTTTACTTCCGAGAAATATTTATAATAAATCATAATAAAAACAAAGATGATGTCAGAATTAAATTGATAATTAATCACTCAAAAATTTCAAAAATATAAAATTTTTATAGATATAGACTAACACAGGGCATTATGATTATATAAAATAGTCAAAAATAAGAAATTAAAAATATTAATTTGATGTCAAATTATTTCCCGAATTAATTGCTATCGAAATTTAATGCTCGTGAAATAAGGTCAAGAAATAATTGAAAATGTTCTAACATCTATACCGTTATTGTAAGCGCAGTAAACTATATTAGTGTAAATTAATTGCTCAATTGATTTTGGTATTAATTAAAATATTTCCCGGATTATTTTGCTTTCAAGACGCTGAATTATTAAGTTATTATTATACATTCAAATTTACTATAGAGGAGTTAACGGAGATTTTAAATTGCATAGTCATTTACATATATTACACACACATACACACGTTTGATGTATAGACAGACTAATATTCAGTCGTCCAAATATAATCTGCGATTCATTTTATATTAAAATGATGTAAAATAATTTAGTTACTATCGCGAAAATAAGCAAGTTAATTCTACAAATAATGAATAATAATAAATAATAAAAAATTGAATTACTAAATAATAATAAAAAATTGAACTACTGAATATTACAAATAATAAATCAAAAATTAAATTGCTATCGTGAAAATCAGCAAGTTAATTTTACAAATAATAATTAATAAATAAAAAATTAACAAAATTATAAACAAAATTATAAATAAAATTATAAAACTTACTCACATGATTGCTCCGCGATCATGTACCCTTTCGAATCTTCGCTTTTTGTCTTTTCCTTCATGGCACTCACATGACATTCATTCGCAAAAACACAATTCATTACAATCGCGCGCTCACTTTATATAGCACTTCAGACATTAATTGCGCACGACGCGAACTTTATTTTTTATATTGCAATTTAAGATAATAATCTAAAAATTACAATCTAGGATGTTTCTCTCCGCACTCGATAATCGTGCAAACAAATGCTATTTCTATTGCTTATGATTATATAATTATGAATATAATCTCTTGTTATAACTGTGATAATCATCAGAATTAACGCTTGATATTTTTTATAATACTTGTTGCGATCATACATTGAGAAATAATACAAGAAAATGCAGAGTGTATTTTTACATGTCTCCTCTACCATTTGAGTCTCGTCGCTTTGAAATGACAATAAGATGACCGTATATAAACATTAGGAGCGTATATTATTCATAAGCAATAGATAGTATGAATTCGGACGCGCAATTCTCCAATGCCGAGCGAATCGTAGTTTCATGTAATCGTAATTCTCTCGTTCTCCCATCGGAATCTCCGTGTCAAATTCGCACAATGTTACCTCTATAGCTTGTGAATAATATACGCATGCATTTGTATGAAAATTTTACTATTTTCAATTAAAATTAATTGCAATTACAATTATTGTAATTAGAATTATCGTGTGTCTGACTAATTTTATAATTTTCGAGCGCATATAATATTTGTATAGCAATTTCACTACCTCTCATTATAATTAATTGTAATTATAAAATCGTTAGAAATTATCTAAATATCTATACTTTTCATATATATTATCTATATTTCATATTTCCATATTATTTATCACGATCATGCTTGGAGTGTAATAGAGATAATACGTGACAATAATAGATGTAAGAGATAATATGCGCACGTAAACTTTGCATATAGCGTCCTAATGTTTATACACAGTCACTTTGTCATTCTTGCAACGAGATTCAAATGTGAGAGTGGACAGACAACGCTCTGTATATCCTCGTATTATCTCTCGCGACAATCATGATATTTTCGGATGTAAAATTATAATATAAAGTGGACGTTATGATTGTCGGAAGTGTTATGGAAAAATATTATCGTTGTATTAGTTATTAGTATATGCGTAATTAATTTTTTGTGTTAATTATTTGCTTATTTTCGCGGCAATAAATCAATTTCTTTATTTTGAAATATAAAATTTTTTCTTAACTGATCAAATATAGATTGTTTTGACTCGCATATCTGTGAGTCGTACATAATATTAATGATTACAAACTTCAAGACTTTTCTATCAATCTGATATCCTTGTTATGAAAAATTTGGATATACACATATATATATAGCATAATTAAGTGCTAATTCATTGTGATTTTATTGTTTTAATTCTACATTTATTATTTCTATCAATTATCAGGAAATTAAAATTAAATACGGAAGTGCTAATTTAACATTATCAACTTAATTCGGAGAAATATTTATAGCTAATTATAAACAAAACTAAATGTTCAATGTTAATTGAACAATGTTAATAAATGTTAATTGCTAATTAATCGCTTAAAAATATTATAAGATAAATATGTAAAAAAAGATATAAAGTTTTTTTTCAAATCTAACACACGGAATATTATAATCATATAACAATAAAATAGTTAAAAATAAGTAATTAAAAATAAAAAAAGTTAATAATATGGGTATCAAATTGTTCCCCAAATTAACTGCTATCAAAATATCCTAATTTCCAATTTATTACTGGTGAAATAATTAAAAATACTCCAAGCGTTTTAATGAGAAATAAATTCGGTACTAGTATATTTTGAAGGTAAATAGTTCGAAACGTTTCGAAATTGAAAATGCAATTATAATAATATTAATATAATTTATTCATTAAAGACGTTGCAGCATTTTCTATTATTCTATTAAACTGATTTTGCGAGCATGCACAATTTTGTGCAAATTTTTAATAATAATTAAAATTAGTTTGAGTGGAAAATTTAATCTCAATTTTGATATGCAAATTATGATTTTTGGATTATGAATTACTTGTACGCTCGATTATGAAAAATGAAATATAACAAATTTGTTCAATCATTTTATACAACGTGCGATTGCGAAACCGGTTAATATTCTTTTGCTATTAACAAATACATAGCTTAATAATAAAATGGATCAATTCATTCGGCAGCCGTATAAATGTATGTAAAACCGTATCTTGATTACTGAAATATTCTTTCACTATTAATAATTATATATTCTTATATTGATTACAAATTTAATTTTTGTATTAAGTGGAATTGTGTCACGTTAAGTCCATTCGCAATTTTTGTTTATTTATGCGGATTTGGATGGCTACAGACGAATCTCTCGTCTCTCTTAAGTTGATCCGTATTTGTTTCCGCTATGCTGATACTTATATCGTTTTGGAATTTTTTTTGTTTCCGTCATCCCCGTAGAGCTGACGTAATGCGGATTAATCGGGAATATTCCACGTATGTCATACACGACGAATGTGTTTGTCGAGTGGTCATATAACGGCTCAACGAACGAACGCGCTTCGAGATGGAGCGATTAATAACGGTACTATAAAAATATTATTACTTGCGGCTGTTATATTGCATTTGATATGAATATTCAATAAGAGTAACATTATGTAATCCATGTCGATGTTGTACAATTTAGACAATTTTTTTCGTAAAAGCTAATTTTAAAAAATGTATTTTATTCCCATTTTTATGATATTAAATTTGAATCGCACGATTGAACATTTGGCGGAGCTATTGTTAAAACGTATTAATTAATAAAAAAATAAAAATCAATGGAAAAATGTATTTCTGTGCAATTTTGTTTTGCATTTTTAAATATCAAGCAAAACGGCATTAATACACTCTAAATATCGAAATTACAATATTCAATAATCTCAATGGAAAAATGCGCAATATCGGTGAATTATGAAAGAAAGAGGGAGGACCACATATTCGAATTGGAAATAATTTCGATTGTACGAATTTTGAAAGGTATTATACAAAATTTACACGCTTATGTACAATTGTTTCGAGTCGTTCCTAATTAAAGTACATACGTTCTCCGTCCTGCATGCATAACATTTCGATATTGCGGCGGAAACTGGAACATATCTGGAAAGTTGGTCGCGGGAAGCGCGACGCAAGGAATCGCAACATCAACACACGTGCGAGTAACCGCGTGTTCCGACCAGATGACTCCGAATTCACGTTACGATTATTAAGTACCCGCCAAACTCTTTGATGCATGTGTTCGTTTATTAGAAAGTACATGGAATTCCTTCATGGAGCCTCGAAACTCTGCCTCGAAACTTTACGCGTTCGCCCAGGTACTTGCGCGCAAGTTTACTCTGAAGATTTTATCCGAATTGGGAATCCTTAGCAGGAAGTTTGCGATGTTTCATGCCGCGAGAAGTTCATCTCTAGGGCCAAGCTCTGATAAATTTATCGTAACATTACACACACACACACATTCTCTCTCTCTTTCTTTTGGCTAGATCTCTATATTTTTGATAGCAATATTTATGTACTGACCCTCCGCCTGGATGTTTTAATTAGCGGAGCGTGACACGAAGTCCAATGCGCGGAAATAATATAGAATTGCGCGGAGGAGCTCATGCACGCTTCATTGCGGCTCCCGCAATCCCGTTATTTCGCGAAGCGTTTAATAAAACGTCCCGGCAATTTATAAGTACGTATGCATAAATCCGAAATATACATATGCCGACGTTATTCGATCGCGCGCAAACGCGATCTCGTGTTAATTTGCCAGTCTCTCGTACATATTTAAATTCATCCTGTTCCCCTCTCGTAAGCGAGAGACTCTTGCGTGATTCCGGTGACTTGTTCGCGAAATGGGATCGAATGGTTGCAAAAGTAATTTGATCATTCCGGTAGATGAAAAAATTCATTTCGTCCAGTCTCGGTTAGTAATTTGAGTAACCAATATTATTCTAATCTCGGATAACGAATGTTATGAAATGTTGATGTGCACGAAAACTAGTAAAAATATATTTGCACTTTTTTCCACATAAGATTACTGTAAATAATACTGATACAGTTAAAATTAAATAAATTAATTAAATTAATTAATTTATTAAATTAATTAAATTATTAAACTTATATTAAACTTATATTAAACTTATTTTTAAACTTATATATAAAAAAATTAAACTTATTATTGTTATTATTATTATTATTATTACTATTATTATTATTATTAAACTTCTATATATAAAAAATTAAATTATTAAACTTGAAACTTTTGTATATAAAATATAATAATATTGCGTTTTCCTTTCTCTGTATATGCGGGAAATTTTACCCCAACTTCAACACGTTTTCTTTCTCAGATTTTACATTGGAAAGAAGCGCGTACTTTTTTACGTTTAATAAAAATCTCTAAATATATTCAATATTTAAGGCGTAGCGTTTGAATTAATAAAAACGCTGAAGAACGGACGCAGGATAGTGGGTCGCATCTATTTAACGAAACGTGAACATTTCGGGTCGCAAGGGTGTTAGATTATTATTAGATTATTAAAACGGCCAAAGGTCAGTCCGCGTCCTCCATGGCTATTTTTGCTGATGGGGTACCCGATATAAAAATAGAAATTAGAATAATAACCGCCAACCACACACGACGTATAATATAATACCACGAGTTTCTAATATCGGACACCTCGAGACTACATAACTGCGACATATTCACGGATCCCTGCTGGAACGATAATTAAATGATCGCAATGAACGATATAACGGCGCTGTTAAATACGCGCTCGCCACAACCAATCCTCTTAACATTTCCTCATAAGCCTCGCTTATACACAGGTTGATTATGAAGTGAAGCAAGCCTTTGTCATTAATTGTTCAATATTGCACCGATGAGCTAACGATCGAATAGGCCCAAATGGTCTTTGTAGAGCATTTTTTTCTTAGAAAAGTAGAAGGACATATCGAGATTATAAAACTAAATTAATAAAAACGCAGACATAATAATGACAGAGAAAATTTCGAAAACTTAATTTTGACCAGAGGGGACAGAAAGTACTTCATCATGTTACAAGATAATGCGAAAGGTACAAGGGATTTACGAAAACGTGACGTGAAGCATTATAGGATTAGCCCCGCAATGGATATTGTTCCTTATTTGGCCGGCTCGAACGTTAATTTTATCATGAAAAATAATGAATCGCTGTCTAAATCGGATTAGGGGATAGTCTGACATTTTGCGGTTTAATTATGTCAAAATTAATCTGCTTTGTATCTTACAATTTGCAAAACTGGAAGAAGAGCGTAATCTAAAATTTTTTTCAATTAAAAATTTCTTTTTAATTTTAAAAGTTGTAATATGATTTATTCCGAGTTCGTTTTTGATTGTTAGTGTTTTTAGAAATAATTTACTCTATATTTTTGCAAAAATCTAGTTTCACCCCGTTTTATCAAATAAACTGCATATTTTCACGATCGGTAGAGTATTGAGTTTTCGTTTTATAAATAATTGAATATTGTGGTAAATTGAATGTATCCATTGTACAATCGCGTGTTTTTAATAACAAAACCTGTTGATATATATTCCTATTGAGTTCACTACTTCGGACCGATCTATCAGAGCGTTTTATGTTAAATACACAAAATTGTATTTAACATCGGAGAAACATAAATAAAGTAGTATAAATATGAAATATATAAAAGAAATATAACATCGTCTATTTGATCTTCGTAGATTCCACTTTCGATTGCCAAAATATCCTAAATATTCTATAAACATTTGTAGACTTTTTGAAAATATTTCTAGCATATGCAACTTTTATATAAATGTATTTATATATAAAAATGACTTATATATAAATGAAAATCTCGTTAGAAATTCTCTTCGATATATAACCGTGCTACTCATTATTTATTATTAATCATTTAATTGCATGATCGCGCGCGCGACCGATAACCGACATGATGGGCGCTTCTTGTGTCGGCTTCTCGGCGGAAGGAGCTCGTCTGGGCGAGAGTCTGATATCTCTAAGGGTGCAACGGCGCGAATGCCGACCCAGTTACACGCTGGTCTGGTGGCTGACCTACTTTTTTGCGGCCACGGCTCTAACTCCGTCGTCGGCGGGATTCGCTTAGCGTCGCGTGTGCGGCCTAGTCGGGCGTACGTTGTAGAGTTCGGTTTAAAGAGAAAGAGAGAGAAAGAAAGAAAGAGAGAGAGAGAGAGAGAAAAGTAGCAAGCCAGCCAGCCAGCCAGCCAGCCAGCTCGAACACAATATCGGGAACGCGTGTAGAACAATGACGTGCGTCCCGTTGTACACACTACCCGAGCATACGGCCAACAGGTTGTGCGCGTCCGCATCCCTGGCTCTCGTATAAATAGACACAGCCGGGATCATCCCTGGACCGACTGCGAGCCGCCCCGACTCTCCTCTTCCATCCCTCCGTCGTCGTCGTCATCCCTCGCGCGTCCCTGAAACTACCCCACTGCTATTCGCTCTGTTTTTCTCTCTTCGATCTCTCTTTTTTTTAGTTCTCTCGTTCTCGGTTATCGGTAATAATAGAGACTTCTCACGCAGTCGGCGATCTCCAATAGTTCGCCCCTTTGCGTGTCTTGCCGCGTAGCACGATATCTCGCTTTCCTTAAAAAGGAAAAAGGGTGACTTGTTTATTTTTCCATTTTCATGCTCGTTTCTCTCGGAAACGTCGAGACCTATTGCGATTTCCGCGGTGATAAAGCTTAAGTCACGGGCTTTTAGTCACGCTTATTCATATTACGAGGTTCTTGTAAAATACTTTACTCATAAGTGGGTCTACTCGTAAGTGTTGAACCGTATAATAGTATTATGCTAATTCAGAATAACATAGGAAGCGAATGTACTAGAGAGTTTCACATCACATAAGTCTAAAATGTTGTATAAAAATAAGAGTTAACTATGATAACTTACTTTGATCTGAAGAAATAACATAAATTATAATAAAATAATAAATGTAAAGTTAGTTCGTTGGCTCGTGATATAACATGATTTTGATATTAATTTTTTGCAATCATATCTTGTCGATACTTTAACATATTAATTTATACATTAAAAAATAGAAAATTATAAAATCTTTATATATATATATATATATATATATATATATATATATATAAAATAAGCGGAATAAAATATTATATGTGCTTGATAGAAAATATTATCAATTCAAGAAATAAAATCCCATGCGACTTTTTCAATTTTACTCAATTGTGAAAAGATGGGAATCTTTGTACGATTGCAATATACTGACCAGCATTATTCGATTTATATTCTTTGTGTCCGCTTTGTTTGTTTCACTTTTGAGAAAAGAAACGTTGCGTCTTATGGGCATATCTAGACAATCTAGACGATATTTCTGCCCTTTTATCTCGATTTTCTCGTAATGATCATCTATTTTCTATTCGTTTTCTTCCAGAATCGACTACAATTTACTCGGTTCCCCAAACGTTTCCATATAATGAGATCTGTCAAGTCGCGAGATGTGTTGCAAGAATCCTTCAAAAATGCGATAAACATTTTTCCAGTTACAAATGGTTTCTTCCTCTTGTCTTTTAGTGTCAGCTTATGACGTTCCCTAACAAAACATTCTTATAAATAATTTTGGTATTTAAATCGCGGATTATTTTATGTACAATTTTATATTCTAAAAAATTTCACTTTATTTATCTGACAAATTCTTTCTTCAAGCGTAGGTTAACGTCATGACTTTCGAAAATAGCTGTCTTTTATCAAGATAATTAATCATCCAGGTAGATTTTTAAAATTGATTCTAGAAATTTGATTGCCTTTTTTTTCTTGGTGTATCTGTGATTAAAACTCGCAATAATTTTATATCGAATTCTGTATCGAACCAGTTATTCGAAGAACTAAATATATCAATCCGTACGAAAATAAAAGATAACTGTATACGTTGAAACTTTTCTTGTTACATGGAGTATTTGTATCGGAAACGAAAGAAACTTTCCAAAAAATGTTTCAAGCAAAACTTGGCTTTGTCTTATTTCTGTAACTATCTATCTGAAATCTTATAATGCTATCTAAAATATTCCAATTGAAAGCCACACACGTGAAAGGAGAGATATTTTCATCCTGTCCTCGAAGAGAGAGATTATTTTCTTATTCATATTTATTTATTAAACCTGTAATGGTTACGATATCGCGAGTTTGTCAGTAGTAATACGTACTAGCATGTCATTATGCACAATCGTTTCGTATTGGCTTCTCGTCAATCTGAAGCAATATACGTGCTAAGAGGCTATATGCGTCACTTGTCTGCGAATAGCGATGCACGTAGCTCTAGAATATGCCTATTTATGTTCTCGCGAAATGTGTTCATCGGTTTTCTTTATGTCGTCGGGAAAATGGCCGTTTCAGGAAGCATTGTTCATTCACCGTTTAGCTCCGCATCTCCCTTCGAAAGTAGGACTCGAAACAGGGCTTGATTCACATATGTCGGGCAAAGAATTTCTACGTTGACTTGAATTCAGTGTAGGATAATGGACACTAAGTTGTCAATCGTTAAATTTGGAATTTAAAAAAACTTAAGAAAACAACATGTAAATAAAAATACGAGAAATACGTATCTTATACATGTATTTTTATCAATATTATTTGTACATTTCCTATATGGAATAGTTCCAGTAATATATTTTTATGTTATGAAGAATATAGATTATAAAACATAGCTTGTATCGATAATCCCTTTAAAAAAAGATACTCTCTCGTTATTACATTTGTATCCAATGAAAGCAAGAAAAAAATTTGATCTCAAATATCTAATATAAAATGGAAAATGGAATTGCGAGCAGACTCTCCGAATTCGTGGCGACCGATATGAAAAATGACATCGCGACCTCTAAAGGCGATTAAAGGTTTTACACGTAAATAATGAACAAGAGGAAAATCCGTGATTGTTCTACTGTCGACGAAAATTTAATTGAGATGGGGGAATAAATAAAAGCGGAAAAGAATCGTATTTTTTCTCTTTCTTTCTATCTTCATCCCGCATTCATTATCCACGCTGTAATAGATATACGTGTACGTAAACAATGGTTTCCTTCTTGAGTATATGTAATCACAAATTTTGTTATGATCTACCTAAAGAATAAATGGCATATACAGCTCCGTGAATTAATTTTTAAACTGCATCGCTCTTGATTTATTGAACGCATTATAAACCTTTAACGACCTCTTTTGCATCTTGATTAAATTAATTTCTTGCAAATAATCGTAACCGTCGTCGATTATTGTTTTAATCAATCACAAATTTTGTTATGATCTACCTAAAGAATAAATGGCATATACAGCTCCGTGAATTAATTTTTAAACTGCATCGCTCTTGATTTATTGAACGCATTATAAACCTTTAACGACCTCTTTTGCATCTTGATTAAATTAATTTCTTGCAAATAATCGTAACCGTCGTCGATTATTGTTTTAATCAATCACAAATTTTGTTATGATCTACCTAAAGAATAAATGGCATATACAGCTCCGTGAATTAATTTTTAAACTGCATCGCTCTTGATTTATTGAACGCATTATAAACCTTTAACGACCTCTTTTGCATCTCGATTAAATTAATTCCTTGCAAATAATCGTAATTGTCGTCGATTATTGTTTTAATCAATCACAAATTTTGTTATGATCTACCTAAAGAATAAATGGCATATACAGCTCCGTGAATTAATTTTTAAACTGCATCGCTCTTGATTTATTAAACGCATTATAAACCTTTAACGACCTCTTTAGCACCTTGATTATCTTAATTCCTAGCAAATAATCGTCGTCGATTATTGTTTTAATCAATCACGAGCGAGTTTGGCGCGATTGAAATGTATAACTTAATAATATAAAAAAGCGATATTAATTGAGAGTTGCATATTGTCAAAAAAACGCATAAAATAATTTATTATGTCTTACTTATATTGAAAAAATTTATTTTTATTATATAACTTTTTTATTTTTATTATATAACTTTTTTTATTATATTCTCTTTAATATTTTGCTACTGTAAATTTTAGTCCGAGAAAAGAACAAAATTTAAAAAGATAATAATTAGGAAATCATCGATTTTGAAATATTTTTGTCTTGTGTATATGTATCTTGGAAGATTTTAAAATAAACCTTATGGCCAATCACAACTACTTGCTGAGCGTCTGGAACCTCGACTATGGCGTTTCTTTTTTCTTAATTAAACATCGTATCTAGATCTTGAAAAATTAATTTAACTTAAAAATTAATTCGTTATTAATTATTAAATGTAATAAAGCTATTTACAATTTTCGGGAGTTAAACACATTAATTTATTAAACTCGAATGTAATATTTTTATTTTAAGAGTTTACGATTATATTAATATGAATATCATAATTATTTAAACGACACTATTTCAACTTTTATACAATTACTATTTTATACTGTAATTATTATTTTAATTTTCTCCTGTCTGAAATCCCTGTCAGAACAGTCACATACAATCGATATCTTCAATTGACTATGCATTCGCAGTGTATCAAAGCCAAATCAAGCGGATTGTTGTCGCAGGCATAGAGCAATGTCTAAAGGATTCGAATCTCCAGTGCGATATAATCAAGATTGCAATACCCGAAGTTCTGACTATTCTCGCGATGCGATTTGTCGTCGCAATACTGCTACACCCGACTACTAATTCGCACGTGCCGCACCAAATTGACATTCGGGACTCGTCGTGTTGCTGTAACACCGTAAAACGTTCTCGACGTTCGTGCGACAAATTTTACACAAATTTCGCTTGCACGTTCCCGTCTCCTGTGTTTTTCTCGCGTGAAAGCAGCCGCGACGCGTTCACGCCGTGTTTTTCAATGAGGGAAACGCGGCCTATTTAAACGCCGCGAAAAGAAAAGCAACAAGTAAAGGGGGAGGAAGGGGAGGAAATGTCACCTCTGCCGCTTCACTGCTGTCCTCCAAATCGCTCCGTATGCGTCAACGCTTATTTGCAGAAACCGGGGGTAACCTCTGACTATACTCGCTCTTCTCGATGTTATTAAAACTGGCTCGAATAATCATAAAATAAACACGATAAAATTCTCGTGTGAAAAAAGGTGCGATTAAAAAGAATAAATGTAACTGAAACAGTTAAATATAACGAAAATAATTTAATTCAAATAGGTGAAAGAGAGAAAGAGAGAGACATGTGTATTACACCTTCTTGAGATCGGAATAATCCTATATGCTATTAACAAATTTTTGATGTATTCAAATTTTTATTTTGCTTTGTATAAGATTTTTTTAACAGATATTATATTTCTCTTTAATAATGGTTGATGCGTGACTGGTTCACATCTGATTATAATATCGTAAATATAAATATAAAGTAAATATAAAGTTATTCGTAACTTGTGAATGAGGTGAAAATTGAATTGTATATCGAAATCGCGTATCCTCGATTTATATTACCATCGTGCGTTTCGTCTAGATTGAAAGTGTCGTGAAGGACACACTTATCCGATTTATGAATTTTATCGATGCGAGAATTTATCCCCCCTCCCCCCCCCCTCGTTCGAGAATTAATGTAACTTAAAAGTTTATGGCGCGCATTTTTCTCATTTATCGACAGACGACACGGCTGCCTGTGTATCAGCCGTTCGTATCTTCGTATGAATTAAATATGAACAGCTGGGATTGAATCGCGCGAAAAATAGAGGCAGCTATGAAAATATCGTGTGATTTATACGGGCGATGTAAACGCAGAGAGAGGCTGCATATTTAAATAAATAATACACTGTAGTGTAACGCGTTCACACGATGTGACTAGATTGAATTTAATTATAGCTGATTCGCGCGTTACGATAAATCTCTGTTCCTATTAAATCTCCTTATATTGAATCATAAATGATTGTTATTGCAAAACGCGTGCATACAAATTTGAAGAGTTATTTAAGTAAATAATACAACATGTTAAATTATATCGTAATATTATGATTGCTTTGCACATAATATTAACATAAATGCAAGTTCATATTCACGCTATAATAAATTATATTAGTCAGAATAGTCCCCATAATGTAATTATCGTGCACAAAAATTATGATGCATATCACGGAATGCAAGAAATTTGCATTCACGTTGAGATATCAAAAGAAATAAATAACAGTTGATTGAGATTCTTATATTTCGCCAATCTTACTTAAGCTACTAAGTAATAAGCATACAATTAATTATTCTTTTTCCTTCTCTTTCCTCTATTTTTTTTTTATTTCCTTGATAAAATATAGAGAAACTTTAAATTCTTTTTTTTTTTCAATGAAAAATTGTCGTTACCGCGTAATCGCGTATCGACTCGTACTCGCTCTCGTGACAATTCTCTCGGTCGATTCGTAAATTTTTGGAGAACGATTGTGCCAAACCGCGCGTCGCAAACTTCGGTCCCAAGTGTATTTTCCGCGCGTCGTGCGTTTTAGCCGGATAAAACTTTTACCTCTCGTTCCTTTCCCACACTATGAAACAACACCTCTTCCCGAATCATCTACGAGCCATGAACTCCGACCCTTTTTCCACTCCTGTGTGCGTTATAAACTCGAAGATCTACGATAGCATCAAGTGACACGCGATAAAATAAAATTGGATATACAGATGAAAGCAAAATTAAATATCTTCTTTTTGATCAGAAAATATAGTCGAGTTCGTTTATTGTCGTGGCATGTGATAAGAGTCGTACGTTAAGCTGTAAATTCGATGCTTTACAAAAAAATAATCGAGCACCCCGTTCCTTTGATATTTAGCGGCATACAGATCCTACTGTGTGTTTCCATTTCTCATCGTTTCTTTTTTGTTCTTTTATTGACGATACTCGTTTGAAATTTGCAACGTTGCACTTTGCTCAAGCGCGTTCGCGGATATAATTGTAATTCGCATAAAAAATGCAGACAAATTTCTACGATGCATTGTTATACGACACATTATTTTCCTAAACGAAAATAAATTTCAAGTATTGAGAACTTGAATAAAAAAATATATTAAAAAGAAAAATTTACTCGCAATATGAACTTAAGAGATTTTATTATTTATTTGCATTTTGATATTTTACTTATAAAAAACGGTAAAAGATAAATATCGAATAAACACAATTAATTATTCGTGCGTATCTTCCGAAATTTTTGCGTTGAAAAATTTTAAGAGCGAAAAAATAAGAGAGCGAGAAATATCAGCACTCCTACAATTGTTTAACTAATTGAAATCTTCCGCGATTAAATTTATGAGTCAATGTTAGATGCTCAAGCGAATCTCGAACATAGTTGAGAAGCAAAGATTCCGGCATAATCAGAGAAAAGTATGTAGAAAGTATGTAGAAAGAAAGTGTTTTATAGAAACTATGGATAAGATTATCGTCTTTTTCCTGATTCTTCTCAAAATAGAAAAGATCTCGATGACAAACTTGTGAATTTAATTATTATCTTTTTTTTACTAATTATAATACAGTAGCTAAAAAAAAGAAAGCGTATATATTAGTAACAGCGAGATACGTACAAGGGAGAGACTGAAATATTATCTCTTATTCCTAACGGTATTTAACTTTATGAATTTATATTACAGTTTAAATTAGCGAAGTATATTAGTGTACTCCTGAGAGCAACTTTATTGCAATTATATGATTTCATGTTATGACAACTATTTATTAAATTGTTGAGAGAAAAAGAGAGGAAAATATAATCAGAGAAAAAATAATAATATAAACAATATAATCAGTATTTGGATGTTAATATTTAAATTTTACAATAATTTAATTTTAATGTAAAGCTGTGTTTGCAAAATATAATAAAATCTCCATTTAAAAAGACATAATAAATGTACCATGTTCTTTTATTTGTGATTCAAGAGGCAGCAGTTCTTAGCACTTCTCATCAGGCCGCGCATTGTCCTGGAGATTTAACTGACAACTCAGAAATAATCTTAATGCAGCATAATTTCCTCTTTTTTTTTAATAAAGCGACTGCCTTGGAATCAATATATTCATTTACGTCAGACGTATATTCTTGATAATTGAAATATTATCGGGCTGCATTACATTTCAACGAGAAGTTACTCTCTCGTGGCAAACTAAAAAGCAACGAAGCATGAAACAATACTACGAAATACAACTTGTTCTAAGTATTTTTTATAATTTAGATACTTAGCATCAGCAAGTTCGCTGATCCGCAAATTTACGGGCAATAATTAATCAGCATAATTACGAGTAATGCGCTTATTGAAGTGCACAAATACAGAAATTATCTTAAAAAAAAAAATACCACAGAATACGTTCCAATGATCCAGTTTATTATCCCTATCGCGAATATATATTTAATTCCGCTGTTGTAATGTCGATGAAAAAAAAGTGTCAGATAGATTTCTAGATGAACTCGCGAACAATACATATAAATACAAACGCGCACATATTTTAATGCAGATGCTGTCTTTTTCTTTGTTGTGCGACTTTTCTGAGAATTTTTATTAAATCGATAGCATTTATTGTTGTATTAAAAGGAAGAACTTTGTTGACAGTGTAAGTCGGCTTTTATATAATCGAGATTTCCATGAATTCCAATTACGATAATAATCTACTATATATTCATCTGCATATGGAGGTTTTCTCGTTTTATTGCGCTCTAATCGCATTCTCTCTTGCTGTATGTTACTTAACTTCAATTCTAAGTTGATGGATTTAATTCCTCTAATTTTGGTGAAATTAGGGAAACGAATTTACAATTATCTGATAATGCAGATATATGTACATATATTTTATCTGTCCACGCGTTAGAATATCTACAGAGTATGATTAAATAATTCAAATATATACCATATCTTCAATTTATATTATATATACAATATATACCATATCTCTATTATTGATATTAATATTCAAAAACATGTTTTATTAGTTTAAATCGAACGATAGAATATAAGGTTGATGTAAAACTAATATTTTTATGCACCGATATTTTGTGAAATAGGGAATTCAGCCGGTAATCTCAGAAAATATTTGATTAACGCAATCGAGCTATTTGTTTATAAATGCTTGAAGTTCCTAGCATAGCGATAATTTGAGATTCTGTAAAACACTCGCAAAGCATGTTACATCTCTCTATATCTAAGAGCTTTAACGATCGCAAACTAACCCTTTGAATTCTTTTGATTTTCCTTTTCGCGACGAAACGAAAGGGCGTTTCGAGTGCGTTTGACAGGAGAGAAAGAGAGAGAAAGAGAAGCAGAGAGAAAGGGGGAGAAAATGAGAAAGAACGCGAAAGAAAACTATTAATTACTTCAATTCAATCGACAACAAAGCGTTTCATACGTGCGTCGTAACGCGTTGTGTTGGACGAGCTTATCGTCGAGTTTGTTAGTTTCAATAGCGGTAAAATAGGGGTGCGTTACATCAAACTGGTATCAAAGTAACGTCACTAGCTTGCGAAGCGCGCTCGAAATTTTAGCAAAGCAGCAAAGCAAAACGCTCTAACGTCAGGTTTCCCAATTAGTGGCGGCACACGACCAGGAGTACGATATTGACTCATTGTCAGTGTTTCGGCCTTTGGCATATCTTTCATTTCATACATTTCATACGACCGCGAGTGACACGTAACAAAACATGCCTTGATATAATAATCAAATTAACGCGAGTCTCGATAAGAGGCCAAGATCATTCTATTTAACAAACTAATCACATGACCTGGCAATCGAAAAAAATGCCTCGAATAATTAATTCTGATTGATAACTTTTTCACTCAAATAGTAGCTTTCAGCTACAATTGCGACTTATATTCATACGTTATATTGACCTTATTTAAGCAGTAGCTCGTTATAGCCTTTCTTGTTACGATGCAGCTTTGTAATATTACAGCGCATTATTGCGCTTGTCAAAGAGTCACTAGTCCATTGCGAAGTTTATATAAGGTCGTTCATATAATGTCAACATTTAAGATTTATTACAAACTTAATACACAAAATCGATTTTCCATAAATCAAAGAATATTGAACAAGTCACATCAATTAATATTATTTCTCGATAGTGATGCATGTTAGTTTGATAAAGTACCTAGCTCGATAACTAAAGAGTATGGTTAAAAATATGCGCAGGAAAAATATTTCCGGCTTTCGTAATTCAATATATTTCATAATTCTGAAAAGTTCGAGACTATAATCATCGGATTAAAACTTATTCCGGCGCATAATTGCGGTATTAATAAAATGTGAAGCAGATAAATACACGTTTAATTATAATTGCAAAGCAATCTTGCGCTAAATATTTGAAAACCGCGTATAGTATATTATACGTCAGTGCACACGGGCCCTATTATGAGGCGGTTTCATTATGGTAAATTCACGATGCGTATTTTACAATCAAGATTATAAGCTATATTCCACTCGATTTGTTGTATGAAAGTAGGAGTTTGCAAAGTGCATCTCAACTATTTGAAATATTTAGAATAATTCGCTTTACATATTTAACTCTTTTGTGTTTTTAATTTAATAAGCAATTCTCACTTTTTTTTTAGCTGCTTTATTGCTCATTATCTGTTTTAAAACTCTACTTAAACTCTAACATATTAAAACATTTTTCTCCATTCCGTAGTTTTTAAAAATTTCCATAAATCGATAAAATCGGATAGAAAGCATTAACATTTTTTGTTTCTCCGAAAGATGCAAACTTCCATCAAGAACGATTTTCCAACTCTTCAGTTGTCAACTTTTTTGAAAGTTCGAAATTTTGCAAAACAACTCCTGGGGGGGACCTTTAAAACTTATAATCTATGATGTTGCTTAAATATTCCAAAGAACATAAATAAAAATCATATTTAAAATTTTCTTTATAGAAAAAAAAGTATTGATTAGAAAAATATTTCTAAAAGATTGAAAATATAATTTATGTCGAAATGAACAATTCAAATTTAATTTACTTTCAGCTTCATAATTCAGAGAAAGCCCGCAATAATTTTTCTACTCATATTAAAGTAAACTTAAATATCTTCAATAAAATGATCAGCTTGAAATGTAATATTAGTTTCATTGTGACAGATAATTTGGTATCAATACTTTAGATCCTTTTTTCGTAATTTTTGACGGCGGCGATAAAATTTGCTCGCCTTTCTATCTCGGGAAAAAGCAGAGCCGAATCTGATTTGCTGGATTTTAACGTTCGATCAAATAAGCTTGAAAAGTCACTTTTCTTTTCATTATACGTTTTCATCATAGCGCATATTTTTCATGACAAATATTTTTACGTCTGAAAATAAATTGCAATTGAATGATCATCAAACTAGAGAAAGAAATGTCATGCATAGTTATTGTTGAAAAAAATTTTATTGTATTTCACGAAATTGTCCTTGATAAATTGACAAATATAAAACTGAAAATGCACAATCCATTTACAATCGTTTTTACAATTTGCCGATTAACTAAACAATAATTGCTTTCGCTAATAGATCGTTTAAATAAACGAGTTAAAATTGTTAACGATGGTGATGGAAAGGATGCCGTGTGCCACTTGTTGTTTCAACTAGCCACAGAGTTGAAACTAGAACATTTTAATCAGTGCGCACTGATTTAGTTCAGGGTGACGAAGTTATTCCGCCGCTTAAACAGGTGCGTGTATGCGTGTATGTATGTATACATGTATACATGCACATCTGTAGGCATTGACATTTCTGCGCATTTCTACACCGAGTTATATGATGAAAAAGTTCACAAATGCACTATCAATATCGTAAGCGGCCAGGAATTTATGCGTTCGTAGTTCGAGAGAAATTATTATAAGATGTAAAAGACACCTACTTTTTATGCATGATTATTTTATGCATCGTTTATCAGAGCACATTATGATTACAAAGCACGATGTTGTCACGTTAAACGGACTTCTAAAATAGCAGTATAACTCGACAAGTAAGAAATCTTATTAGCGTATATCAATTCTCGTGTAAAATTAGTACTTTATAATTACTTACTTATTTACTGTATGCAAAATTTTGTAGCTACTTATCAAATAATGAAAAACACCAGAATAAAATAATGTAATATTTTTATCCAAATATAAAATATGATGAGTTGTTATTGTTTGAATTACAAAATTTTTCATATTTTCCATCTGCTAAAAATTTATTCTTTTCTTTTCAATATTCTCGCAGTTAATATTTCTTCTAAATCGGTCAAAAAAACATACAAATGAATATTTCCAATATGAATGTCTAAAATTTGATTATGGAAAGAACAATGGTGCTCCAGATGTGTTAATCAACTGTCACAGTATAATTTCGGGCAGTGACGATACGTTATTTCCGCTATTGCAAATGTGAAGAAGCAGAGGAGATAGCTTTTTAAATACTTTGCGAATTGCAATTTTACAATATGCGATATAATATCGGTTTCTCGAATCGCGCGTATAATATTATAATATGTTAATATGTTATCGATTTAATATATTAATATGTTACTAAAATGAATAAGTGAAAGGTGAATAAGTGAATGTTATCAATTGTGGCTGAGCGTTGAGCGATGTTCGTTTATATTAGCTTTGAATAAATTGACGGCGATAATCGTGATATTGTGATTGAAGATTGTCGGTAATGGATGTGTTCAAAGCGTTTGTCGCATTTACATGTGATCATCCTATTGTCAGTAACAATTACGTCATTTTGTCCATCCAAATTTGAGTGAATTATTTTATCGTGCCGTTTTGTAAGAGAATTTGCTCGAGTTGTGATTACAATCATTAATATATTTTGCTTATCAATTTCCTGCTCAAATCTTATAAATGTTTGAATGGATAAAAAAATTTTGACGTTGATTTTCTCTTTAAAAAAGATAAAGATTAAGAAAGTTTTTGATACATATATGAACTTTATATTTATATATAAAGTTAGATTATCCATTATTTCCTTATCTATATAACTTTACATAATATATATTTTTTACATAATTTCATTTTATTCTTGATAAAAATTCAATTAGATACATTCTCACAGTTCTTAATATTTGTTTTTGTATGTAATAGTTTGTTAGTAAATTTCAAAATTGATTGAATTTAAAACTCAATAATCGCGAAAGTTATTATAAATAATCTTCTTCATTCATTCGCCTCTTTATCGATTTTAATTTATGGATATATATTCATTAGTTTGTAAAAGAAATTTAATATATTCACAAGTACTCCTTTTGATTTGTCGTTAATTAAATTGCAAAAATAGCTCGATTCCAAGAATTCCAAGAATTCCACTAACTTGTAGAATTGTGAGTGCTAATCAATATCTCCTCTTTTCTGCGATACGTGTAATATTCAGCTATGTCGATGACGCTATCCAGCAACGCCATTACAATACAAAAAAGGGATGAATGTAATTGTTCACTATAATTTCTCTCGTTCGAACTAGGACGTACATATTCTTCGTTCCGTCTATTGTTCTCTACTACAACTCCTTTCGCACGTCGAAGAGGCGTGTAGCGAGAATTTATAATTACCGTCGCGGTGTTTTATCAAAGCGCATTCTCGCCGATATTGACTACCCCTTTACTAGTCTATCACCGTTAAATCCATTAATTGACGCTAAGTAGGTTAAACGAGAGGCGCTACAATAAGGCGAAATAAAATTAAATTTAATATTGTCCTGCGCAACTCATGAGCTTCTCGTAGCTGTCCATTTTTTCCCCTGGGCCTACCTCGTCGGTCGTTCTCATGCCATTACAAATCATTCTCCGCCGATCGTTAACCGTCATCATCGGTTTATTAATTCCAACGTGTCGACCGACACCGCCCGATAAATCACATTTCCTCTCGTTATTCGATTAGTGAGCTCTGCGCGGTTAATTAACGGCTATCGAGTTATTGAAGAAAAAGAATCCGCTGAATTCGAGAAAATCGCATAAAGCCGAAATGTTCTAGTGGTGATGATACGATTCGCGAGATGTATAATTTAATTCGCTTTTTCGAAAGTAGCGTATATGTCCCGTGATAATTAAAAACGGGTGTAAAAATTTAGATGCAAATAATTGCACCTCATTATAATTGATCTCATTAATGAAAAATATATACATTAAATATTTGTGATATTCTTAATGATATAATTAGTTAATGTCATATTCTTGATTAAAAGTGTCATAGAAACGAATAATTTAAAAATTTTAACGATATAAAACCTGTCGCATTTATGTATAATAAATGAGAAATTTTTTGATGTATTAAAGTATTTTCATTTTCTAAATCAAAGTTGAATCCGTAGATTTTTATCCATTATTTGATATAACGGACAGTTTTTCTTTATAAATTCGTTGTAATATATTAGATTGATATATAGAATAAATATAATTTAGCTTTAAATTATCGTCGCAAAGTTTTATAATATACGCAGCATAATTTTATAGTTTTTAAAGCCAGCTTATCGCGCGTGCTTTAAGTGTTTAGCTATACTTAAAAGTTTTTTACTATTATTTTATGCTCTTAGATAAAAAATATACTAATTAAAGTTGCATGAAAAAGGTTTCTCATTTATTCTGAAAAGATTCATCTTCCTTATATCTCTTATGTGTTTGCTCAAAAAAATTCCAAACGATTTACATCGCTGCAAGAGAGTATGCAAATTATGTTAAAGCAATTGTTTCTTTGTTGAAATTTTCCTGAATAATTTCTTCTCGAAATCTGTACATTGCCAAACTTATTCCTCATCGTTTAATTTAAAAAGATAGACCGAACGTGTAACAATTACAATTAACTTGTTGTATAAAAAAAAAAAATATGTCAATGCAATTAATTGCGATTAATTGCACCTTATGACTTTGATCTCGAAACATGTTTCGATTAATTGTTCTCGACATCTAAAAATCGCAAGATTATTCTCACGAAGACTGTAAATGACGCGGAAAAAGATAAATATTTCCTGACGCTGCTTTTTTTTGTACTCGCTTCGAAAGCTGTGTAACAATCGAACACATGGATTACACAAGTGATTGAAAAACTTTGCGCCAGTTAAGCGCCTCCGAGTCTTTTTATCGATTGAATTTACGTTAATTTAAAATCCCATCTAAAAGGTAACACCGTAAGCTGTCTCTCTATGCGTCAAACGACGAAAACGGATTGAAATTGAGATCGAAAACTTCTCGCGAGTTCAGATTTCGATGGCTATAAAAATGATCTCTGTAATTATTCTCGACGATGGGAAACCCAATAAAAAAACCTATCAATTATTGATTCATATATATTTTCATATATATTTTAATAATTCATTAAATTCGACTACTTTATTATAATACTTTTCTCTCTCTCTCTCTCTCTCTCTCTCTCTCTCTCTCTCTCTCTCTCTCTTGTAGTCCTATAAATTCCAAATTTTCACGTTTACTTCGGCATTTTGCTTCTTTTTCTTTTTTAAATCGTAAAAAATGTATCATTATCATAGTCGCATCGCGTTAACTCGACATAATACACAACTAGAACGATTTCAAGAGAATTCCGAAGTGTATGTTTACGTCACCGTGATAATGAGAATCACGCTCCGAAGGAACGGTGCTTTGATCTCGCATCGTCGATCAAAGAAAATAACGACTCGCATTTCGGGCTCTCGCAAGGCGTACTTGCGTTATATAAATGCTTGTAACTCGTTATCTTCCGAAGGATTACTTTCGAGGTGACATAAAACTGAATCTACACGGATCTATAATAGATATCAAGCGAGGAAAGAACGTAATCGCGAGAAAATCCGCGACAGCGCAGCCTGTAAATTACAATTTATATTAAGAACGACATACGATAATGATTATAATAATTATTAGTATATAATTAATAAGCCATCAATCGCGTGACTGCAGCGACGATTCATTTTAATGAATATTTATTGGGTTTATTGTTTAATATTGATTGCCATATATCATACAAGCAATATAATCTCTCATAGAAACGCATGTTTCATTCAGCCTATCGTCCTTTATGTACGCCGATACGCGCGTCAGACGAGCTTACGAACACTCGCGAATTGAGGCTGTTGCATCACAAATACCGTTGT
Organism: Camponotus floridanus; assembly: GCF_003227725.1. NCBI lineage: Eukaryota > Metazoa > Arthropoda > Insecta > Hymenoptera > Formicidae > Camponotus > Camponotus floridanus. The sequence continues at coordinate 65,701 of NW_020229859.1, read as the reverse complement.
ATAACCGGAATCTGCGATAGGGACGGGATACAGAGACGAGCCTAAACGGTCGATATCGCGAGGCGAAACCGGGGCACAATTCGCTTTTGCTTTTCACAGAGAACAATACTTCGGTTGGATTATCGTCGGTTGCGACACCTGCGTATAACGCAACTTCGCTCAGAAAATCGAGTTCGTCCCCTCCCAAGTATAAAGTGCCGTTATATAGATATACACGAGGGAAAAATATATTATGAACAAAGACACACGAAGATCCCTTTCGATTTCGATATCTTCACGAAATATCAGATTAATTTAAAATAAAAGATGTGCGTGCATATATATACATACGTTTATCGATCGAGATATATACCTTTCATTCTAATATGCCAAAAGTAATAATAAATTTATGATTCGAAAGAGAGAGAGAAACAGAGAAAGAGAAGAGAGGAAGTTTGATATTAAAAATATAAATATCTATTTTTCTCAAATCTTCCTTTATAGAAAAATTTAAAAGTTAATGTACTTCTAGTTTTATTTTGTATTTTTGCGAAGAAATCTATTTTTAGAAAAAAATTCAAAATAATATTTTATAGCTTTTTTTTACTAGTATAAAAATATTTGTCGATCGCTATCATCATTTCTTTGGATATTTTTATTCATATATATGAAATAAAAAGATATGTCTATTTTTTTTAAACGAAAGCTTACATAATGTAATCAACATCGAATTGCTTGTCGAAATCACAGAATTTCCGAATTTTAGATCTTTATGCCGTTAACTTCGCCAAGTCCATTATATATAGACTTTTTAGAAATGTTTGTATTTAAAATTCGTTTATCCCAAAACTATGTTTTTGCACGTTAATGCTCTTTCGTTGTAAACCTGTAATACATGCGGGTTTCTCATACGAAAAAAAAAAACTCGAAATCATATTATACGTTAACGCCCGATATAGACAAAAACAGGTCAACGCATTGATGCATCATATCCGTTATACACACATATCCATATGAGAATTTTTGGGAGATATGTTTTTTGGGAAACAAAGTTTCAACTTGCTATAGAGAGTACGCCTCGGGCATTTGCTGCAACAAAATGATTTGAAATAAATAAATTCTTTTGAAGTGTTGTAGTTTCGCCTTTTCTACATCTTTATTACATATTTAATTGATTCTTTCTTCTTGTTTCTATCAATATTTCTCTACTAAAGAATTATTTGAGTAATTTTTTTATTTTATTGTAAACAAAATATTAATTTCTTCTATATTTATTCTTAAATATTATATTTATTTTATTATAAAAACAATTTCTTAAATTTTATATTTTATTACATTTTTTATCGCATAAAAGAAAGGATAAACACACGTTGCGACGAGGAAAGCATGATACAAATATAAATGTTGATTAATAAATAGGGGTTCTGAATTTCCCTTTCATTTTATATGTGAATTTGCACAAGAAGCAATAATTTATAATCAAATACGACAGGATATACAAATACGATAGATACTATATCACGGTGGAATCATCTGTCATTTCTACACTGCAAAGCATCTCGTGGACAAATGAAAAATCTCTGCGCAAATGTAACGTGACTTTCCTCAAACGCATTTCCCGACATCTCCCATTACTCTTCGTAGTCGCCTGATCGATATTTCCATATTCAGAAAACGTCTGTGTGTGTTCCCGGCTTAACTCGTCCCAACGTGAAAAAAAAACATCGCCTTTTATGTCGTTTCGCCAAACTAATCTTTAAATTTATATTCAACGACGAAAAGGATGTTCGATGTGCTTGCGCGAGGATCGTCGTTACAGAGGATGCTGTGCAGGCCAAAAAGGAATAAATTCGATATTTCGCGCGTCCTGCACTTCGTGATCGGTATCCTCCTTCGTGTATCCTCCTTTTTCCGCTTTTCTATCGCAGATCTGTGCTTATCCACCGAATGGATTCAACAGCGACACGTGCCACAGGCCTTTTATCGCGGCTGATTTGGCAGACTTCGATTTTGTCACGATACTATCTATCTACGCACTTGCGTAAGCACTCTAAGGGAAGCTAACGAGGAGCAATAAAAGCGCACCGCAAATTGCACTTTCCCTTTTCGCTGCTGAGATAAACAACGTATTTTCTCCTTCGCGGCAGCTTTAAAATTATCGATCAAAGCGATAAAATAATTTCTACAAATTTCTCACAAATAGTATACATGCTATGAAAATGATATAAAATTTATATGTAGACTTTTGTAAATTTTTACACAGCAACTCTAATACTCCTATCTACGTAAATTATTTCTTGAAAAAATAGTACGCGCACAAGAGGCCATGTAAGGAGTAATTTTCCATTGTAAAAATATTTTTAACATAGAAATTTTACGTTTTGTCTTTAGATAGAATCATTTTTCGGTGTTTCACACGTATATAATAATTTGTCAGCAAGTTTCTTAGAGAGAGAGGCATCCGAGAAAGTTGCTTACGTTGGCCTTATATGTACCTAACTGCTCTTCTATCATAATAACGTCCACCACCGACCGAGATATTTTCCAGTCAATATTTGTTCGCGATTTTGCGTATTGATATGAAAAATGCGGCGAGGCACCACGGAAGTATCGAGTCAATATTGGTGATTTATTATGATACTGATCCGTTATATACACCGTCGTCGTCAGCGTCTTTTACTACCTATATATCGGTGTATTGAGCTCGTCTCAAACAATATAAATATCCGCCCCTCGGGAATAACGCGCACGTTGTGCGGTGAGCGCGTTATCGGCGGAAATGCATGGCTCGCCAGCAGAAGTGAATCAAATGCAACGATAAGCCGGACAGGTCGTGGACGAATCGGAAGTCATTGTTTTATCCATTTTGAGGATATAGAGAGTCTATCGATGCGTCGATTCGATCTTGTTTACCGGTATTACTCGGCACTCTCTATCTCTTCATGATATAATACGCAAAGATGAATGATGCGATTTATCTTGAACCGCGATCGACATGGTTTCGATTCGGTCAATCGTCAATAACCGTAAAAAATCATTGAAATCTCAATGCCACTTTATTGAAATCCCCGAAATGTTTTAATTAAAAAAAAGGTTTTATTTTATTTTTTTTTTTTTTCAATTTCCTCAACTACTTTTTTAACAGAATCAAATATGTACATGTAGAGCAGATATTATATAACATGTTGAATATGTGTGTGAAATTTATTTGCCTCTTTTATTATATTTCCATTAATATTTTTATAAAGCAAAATATTTTCTATTCGTTATTGTATGAAGTCAGGAAAAATAGCATTCACATGACATTCCATCTATTAAGGTGAATTATATGATATTATTTATTTGCATTTTATTTATTGAGGCCGCGCGCGCATTACATACACAAAAAGTAACATCGTTGCAATATAATGAGACTTGAATTATGTGAAATTACATTAAAAATCAAAAACAATACGTACGATTTTAATAATAAAATTGTAAATAAAATTTTTAATGCAGCAAATCGAATATCGAAATTCATCAAAAGATTCGATATTATTTAATAATTATTAATAATAAATTATCTGCAATATCGGTATTTATGTTTCGGGCAAAACAGCTCGTTATTCTATAATGTGATCTTTAGGGTCCATCGAAATAGCAGATCCTTGAATGATCTTTTACAACGTTGTAGCGCACGGGTACCCGTTATTACGTTGTATTATTAGCTTAACCCTCACATAAAGCTCTCTCTGCGTCAATGGATTTTCGTCGAACAATTATTATCGGTAATCCATATTGCGTTTTGTATACAGATGCATAATATATTCACGTGCCACAATATTCCACGATATTCTCTTCAGGTTGACACGTGTATAATCAATTGTTCGTTACAGAAGTTAGGTTTAGTATTAGCAATCGCCTTTATGATGTTGTGTATTTTAACCTCCCCAATTATATATGACAGAATCGAAATCGATCCTGAGTATGAATATTTTATGAGTGTAAAATATCTCTCCTAGTTCATTGTTTTTTCTCGTATTTTTTTTTCATTTTATGCGTGACCTACTTTTTTTATTCGCCATAAAGATGAGAGTTATTAAAAATAGTTAATTTAACGCTTCATTTATACTTGTCACGGTTCGATAAATAGTAATTGCCTTTCTTTCAACCACACAACAGTTAAAGTTTAATTGTGTGTGCAGTGATATATTATATAATTATAGATATATTCTTCCTCTGAAATTTTAGAGATATTTGATACAAATAAAGTGATAAATATTTTTCACATGTAACCTATGTACAGATTATTATATATATCTAACATTTTATATATATTACAGAATATTTCATATTTCTAGGTAACTAATGGCTGCATACACAAGTGGATTTGGTAGTGCTTAGGTATTTATCGTGAATCACATTTAAATATATATTATATATATATATATATATATATATATATATATATATATGTTCAAAGGGACAACGTATATCATGAAGGGTCCAAGCTTTTGTTGATTCGTTTAAATTATATAGAATGCCCCAAAAATCAGATGCTTTTTAAGTTAATAATTTTTATATAGTCAGCGATTGAAAAATACACTTTGCGGATTAAATTTTAGAAAAGTAAATGGACAATTATATATTAATTTAATAATTAATTAATATTTTAATTATTATTTAATCATATTTAAGTGTATTTTGTTTTACCATATTTCACCGTTTTTTATTTGTGATTTAAAAAATACATATAATGCTAAAAATTGTAGTGACAAATTTTTTCGCTAAGAAAACAAATCGAATTCTGATTTAAAAAAATATGCGAGTAAAAAGACATCTGATGGTTTTGGGACGCTCTCTGTAATACATAGTATTTCGCGCATAATGCACGAAAATTGTCTCATGAATTTTAATAGACGATATACATAGAGAGATCTGATGAGTTTTAACGGAAGTAGGACTCGTGGTAGGCGACCAGCTGGCTCCTTTTCCGGCAACGAAACAAGAGCGCAACCGATACGCGAGGGCGTACGTAACGTAATCTCGCGCTCGCCTAACTTCGTTTCCTCGATCGTTCGAAACTTCCGACAATCGCGAATCTCGTCTATCGAAACGGAAGTTCTTATTTCTTCGCTATCGAGACGCGATACTGCTGCTGTAGCGCGATGATACCTCGAGTGATACCACGCCATAATTGATCAAATCATTCGTGCAACACGATTCTACGGAAACATGTTGCGAAGTGAGATTTCTCTCTCTTAATTTTGTTTCGATCGTGATTTTTGTTTCATTCTTGGGAAAATTGATTCATAGATTCATCTTCCGTGATACATACTTTTTTAATTTTTCTTTTATTAGCTAAATCTCCAATAATTTGCACAATTGACTTTTTCCAATCCTTGCGAAACTATTATTTGCATGTCATTTGAAAATCACAATTCTGGAATCTCGAATTTTTAATCCCGGATTTTCTCGTTTAAAATGCTACAAAATAGTTACATTAAAATAATAAATAATTTTTAATATTTTTTACTCTCTTGTTTTACATCGTGTATTTAATATTTTATTTTTTACAATAATTGTAAAGTCGGCTTTTCATTTTGTTTTTTTATTTAATATTAAAATATAAAATATTGCAAAATTCGAAAGTACGCTTATTTTTACCGCGTTAATAAATGCATATCTACTACACTTTTTAAATAAAAAAAGACATGAAAGAGAGAGAGACATGAATGAGAAATTCAAGATTCTTTAGCTCTATAAAAAAACTAACCAAATAGATCTATGTTTTTAATATAAAACTAGTTTACGTTATCTCAACTTTGAAAAAATTTCCATGAAGACTTTATTACTAACTTTGTCTGAGTTTAGTTTGCGGGATAACGGCATCGATAACAGCTTAAGATCTACAAACTTTAAGTACATCTATCATCGTGATTTAGAAAGACACTTTCCGACCGGTACTTTCCGAATAAGATTTACATAAGATTTAAATCTGAAAAATATTATATTTTTATTATAGTGATAAATTATACGAAACTTCACGTAGCATCTTTCACTTCGACATATAATTTAATTTTAAACTTGACAAATTGAATAAATACTAAATAGATTAAGAAAATTAATATTAAAACAATACGCGTGAGCAAAAATTCGATTTTTCTTTTTTATTCATATTATTATTTCAAAATATATTGTATAGCAATGGAGATAACAAGGATTGAAAGAGTTATGCTCACGTAGCTTACGTAAATCTTAAGAATGATCTCATATACAATGATAAATGATACGAAAGTGTTTTACATAGCACAGAACTATGAGATTGCTTTGGCAATAAAACGAAACGATTTGCCGCCAATAAAAACCAACAGCAAATCCCGATCAAGAAAAGGAAGCTTTACGACTCGCACATTATTTGCTTTCTCTCTCTCTCTCTCTCTCTTTCTCTCTCTTTTTCTCTTTCTTTATATATATTATGTATTGTATAATCTGGATCTCTAAAATTATGTTTCAAATTTATGTTTTGAAATTTTCTTTTAACGATAACAAATAACATAATTATTTCACATAACTACGGTCAGCGCGCGAACTTAACCATTATCCCAACAGCCCGGATCAAGGAAACGAAAGATTTGATAAAACGCACATTATTGGCATTTTCTAAAATCATTTTCTGAAATTGTCTTCGTTGTTCCGACAATCGTAAGTGACACGAAATGCGTTTTACGCGACGTCTTCCAGTTGAGCGCGTATACTGAAGAGAAAACTTCGCCGGCGCGTACCACGGGACCTTTTCGCAGAGATAAAATCGAGAAATAAAATCGCGACGATGAGTAGAAGACATGAAGTTGAGGAAAAAGAAAAAGATAAAAGAGAAAGAGAGGGAACTGTAAAAAGTTGAACAAGACAAGATAAAAAGAGAAAGGTAGATAAGAATCGTTGGGGGCCTCGTCATGAGAGACGGAGAGAAAAAAAGAGAAAAAGACAGAGAGAGAGAGAGAGAACTTAGCAGGAAGGTGGAATAGAACGAGAGAGATCGGCGAGTTTGCAAATTTACTCACGATTGTGTGGTACGTTTTGGCGGTGCGGCAGGACTGTCGTCGCCGAGGGTGGAAAAGCACGTCGGATCCCCCGCGAAAGAGGCTCGCTCCTATCCTGGTCCTCATCGCGCAGACGTGCCTTCTATCCCCTCTGCGTTTACGTGTACACACGGCCGGAGAGCGAGCTATAACGTGCGGGGGATAGAGAGCATGGAGAGCTATAGGGGCGGAAGGCAGGTGGAGGCCGACGAAGGGATGAAGCTCTCTTCTCGGGACTGCAATAGAGAGACATGTTTAGAGATATATTTCCGGCATAACAAGAGTTGAAATAAATCGATGCACAATCCTGGGATAAACTCGATCCAAGCATTGCACATCTTATCGACCATAAAATTGAAAAAATTTCTTTGCAATTGCATAGTTTCTTTTCAACTTTTATAAAAATAAAGAAAATTTTTAATTGCTTACTATAAGATCGTGTATTAGAATTGCAAAGAATTAAATTTTACTTTCTTCGTAATGTACATTATAATTGTATTTTGCTATAATCGATCTCGAGTTTTATTTCCTTTCTACGCTTGTCATATTATTTTATCATGTTTCAATTATTGATATAACATTATAATTTAAGGAAGAAACTTTTTTTGCATCTTGCGAGCAAATATAATTTTATTTTAACATTTTACTAGAAATAATTTAATTCGGAAAAAGATATAATACAAGTAATTATTTATAAAGTTCTTATTTTCTTCTTATTTTTTTTGACGTTCACAATTGAAAATATGATTTGTGGATATTGAAGAATCAATTTTGCGGTCTAGATATAAGGTATAGATATTTGGAATAGAGGCATCCTCGCTAAATAATGTTCGTCATTACTTTCTTTCTTTGTATAAGATTCTTTTAGATTGCATTCTTCTATGAAAGATGGTTGAAAGGTGACTGATTTGATTCTATGTATCACATTTCAGGATTAATATAAACATTTCAGAGTTAATATTCTTTAGATATCGATTTTATAATGAACTTTCACAGTTCACTTAAAGTTTATCTGAAGTGAATTTTCGAAAATTTTATCGAAAGTTCTTTAAGTATTGATTAAAGGTTGTTATCTTGAGTTTCTCGTAACATTTAGTCGCAATGTAATTTTCATGAGATTTACAATAAAAATAATTATATATATATATATATATATATATATATAATTATTTTTATATATAATTATTTTATATATAATTATTTTTATATATATAATTATTATTATATATAATTATTATATATTTTATATATAATTATTTTTATATATAATTATTTATATATATATATATATATATATATATATATCCTTTAATGTGATTTTTAATCAATGAAATATAAATTGATGACATGTCTTCTACAGCACACGGATTTGCGTGCGCACAATGTATGTAGTGTTAAACATTATATCAATTCGCGGCAATTCTCAATCTATTCTGTTTAAAATATTTTATACTTGACTGCTTCGATTCACATGTGTTACATTTTGTTATTTCCTTGCTCATTTAACTATAGACAAACAATAAATAAAACAATAAATATCTATATTCATTTAATTATTCATATGTCAAGGAGGGAGAAATTTTTCGATGGCGAAAAATTAATATCGCGCAAGGTAAACAAATATTTGATCATATTAATTGTATAAAGATATTACATTTGTGCCAAACAATATTACATTTGCTGTCTATATTGCATGCACGCAATATTTTACATAAAATGCGCCGAATGTTACGTCGACAATTAATAGTATGACCTGATACCCGTATTTACATTTGCTTTTTCCATTTGTTTCGACGCACAAAGTTCAAAAGGGCATGGTATTGTTGCAGGGAAATGAGTTTAGCATTTTCTCTGACACATATGTAATAATATAGACAGTATAATTATATATATGTATTATGTCACGCTTATAACATAAATTCTACACTCTCGTAAATAAAAAGGAGGGATTATAAATATATTGACATTTTGACTTTAATAACATTATTTTTTCTTTGATGAATTCGTAGCTGATTAGGGGAAGAAGAGAAAGAGAGAGATTTTTTTTATACAACTTTTTGATCGGGATTATATACCTTAGTATAAATGAACTTGGAATTAAAATTCTGAACATCTTAGAAGTCTATCTGAACTTCATGATGACAAAGTTTTGCTCCTTAAGTTCTCACATTTTAGTTAAAAAAAAGATAAAAAGACAGCAGCCAGTATTGATCAAAGAAACTGCCTAAAATTAAGATTGAAAGTTTTAGGACGTCCTTCGGAAGCTTATTCGAGAGCTGACTATGCGATGATGTCAAAGTTTTCATTGCTTAACTGGCGAAATCCTTAAAGTTGAGTTTCTGGACTGACACGATATAATGAAGAGATGAAAGGGAGAAGGGATATATCGCCTAAATACGGAGGGGTCGCAGCGAGCTTTATTACGAGACGAAATTCTTAATCGCTCGACCGAGACAATAAAGGGTAGCTACACGGAACGAGTTCATCGGGTAACTGTCTTCCGCCGAGGAAACGGATCCTGCATAACGGCAGGATTTCCCGAGATACCTCTTTGAAAATTGCGACTAATTTTCGCGTTAATGGTACACCAAAATCTTAATTGCACCGAAGCTCCGGCAATCGCTTCGATAATATAATTGATAAAGCCAAAATTGCCGCGAGCATTATTTTTCAATCCTTATGCGATTAACAAAATTTGTTATTCACTCATTTAGTAAAATACTTCGTGAAATGTAGTTTAATAACATCCGTGAAATCATTGTTTTATATGGTAAAGTTTTTAATTACATCAAAGATTTTTATGTGTCACTGTTTTCAATACTTTGCCTTAATTAATACATCTGATAAATTTGCAATGTGACTGCCATATCTTTGAGATATTCTGTGTCAATAAAATGGTCATCTAATAAAGCAAGAAAATAAGATAGAGTAAAAAATTCATTTTACTATCCGTGAACTATACGATATTTTGAATTAATATTGATCTTAGGGTTAATATTCGACTTTAAATATCGATTCTGTAATTAAATTTCATATTACAATTCAGTTAAAATTTATGTGAAGTAAATGACAAAATTTTATTATAAGCTCTGCAAGAATATAGATCAAAGATTACATCGTTGGGTTCCTCGAAAGGAACATTCATTCGCACGCAAAACATTTATTCCTGTCTCGTGTCATGCTGCTACAAGAGATACTACTGCTACATGATGCCTCCGTATTTTCCCGGCTGCTGCGCTCCCATTTCAATCCTGAGAAAAGAGCCATGTCGGCCTCCACGATTTCCACTTACATTTCTTTTACATAACCATGTGTTTTTTCCTTCTACTCCACGTTTTCACTCTCTTTTTTAAGTAGCATCTAAAAAATTTCACAAGAAATTAAATTTTCAAATGTGATAATTACAGATTATCATGTCTTCCAAAGATATACGTCTCGTCTCGAATTTCTATAAAATCGGTATCAGGAAAAACCATAAATTGATGACACCCTGCTGAAAGAATCGCTATTATTTATCAATGATAATTCCCGGGAAAGTATCTAACGCTTCCACTTACAAGATACTGTTATTAAAAACAGAATCTTAAACAATTAATATCAGTGTAAATATTCTTAAAAGTAATCCTCTCCAAGAAAAGATATATCTCACTATTAAATACATTTCTTAAGGAGAATAATATCACATATATATAATTTTTTTTATTTAAAATACGATGTACATGAGAATTATTTTACGGAGAATAAACTACAAATATGTATATTTAATAACTATTTCATAGAATAAATTCTGGGAATTCAATGCAGAGTGCTTCTTAACCGCATTAGGATAAAATATTCTTGCTATTTTTATTACTTAGTTAACCACAGTTAAATGTTTTCGTAACAAATGCGATATAATTAAGTTGCTTGGGTAGTCTGATAAATTTCAACGCCGCGTAACTACAGCGTTAAATCTTTATTTCAAGTAAAATGTAAACATTTTCCAAATATACAGTGGTGCGAATGGCAGTTCTCTTGCGCACTTTCGTTTGCATAGATTTCACGCGATACGTGCGATGAATCAAACTTTAGCACCGTACTAAAAGACAATAAAATGTTACAAGCAGACAAGCTACTATATATAATGGATGACAGTACCTAAGTCTATAAACCGAAGATATAGTGGTAGTGAATCTAGCAAAAAAAGAAAAAAAAACGCGACTAAGTTAGAGACGAATTTACGCGGTAAAATCTTTACTAACCAAAGTAAAGAAGAACGACTTGTATGCGCTATAAAACTGATCTGCATTAAATAAACAACTGTCTTATTTTCTCTTGGCCTTAGATCAATATTTAAAATCTCTTCTTCCCCTTTCAATAAAAAGCTTTTCAATATATCGAAGTCTATTTTAATACTTTTTAAATTACAAATAATTCAAATTAAAGCTTAACAAATATATATAAGTAGATAGCATTTTTTTAAATTTAATTTCTTTTTAATTTATTTTTTTAGAATAATAATTAATTATACAAAGATTTTTTACAATAATAATTAATTATACAAAGATGATTATAATTAAATGTAAAAACTATAGGAGATTTTAATTAAATTATTGCTTTTAAGTTCATCGGAAAATATGTGAATTCGACACACTATGTGACATGAAGAAAAAAAAGAAACTGAGGAAATTTAACTTTAAAATTCGCCAGATTTTAACCTACCACAATGGTGTATGCCTCTCTTTTCGCCAATGGCCTTACAAATCTAACGAGATTACATTTGTCTCACCATGGGAAATCCGCAACGTGCTTTTCCGGCGTTTATCTACGCTCATTAAGCGGAAATGCATCAATTATGCACCGCGTGCTTTATACGTGGCTAGGCTCTTGGAAAAATCGCCTAATCAAAAAGTTGCGTCGACGAGGTTCGTCCGCTCGTGAATCTTTCATGTCCACGCGGGACCGCGCTCGTCCATTAGGATGTCGGCGACGTTTTTCCACCTGCTCCCGAAAGACGAAAGAACGCGAAAGAGAAATATGGAGCCAGCTGGAAAGCAAGGTGAGAGGAGAAAGCGCGACCGATTGAAATACGGTTTCCTTTTCAGACACAACTACGGACATTTGCACACCGCGAAACCTCTAGATCAGGATTAAAAATGTAGGAAAAACTGTAGAAAGTTTCGCGTCGCATAAATTATTAATTTGAAATTATATGACTATAATTAAAAATTTTAATTGTAAAATGATATTAAAATTAATAAAATTGAAGTTTCAAGATTGTGAAACACGGGATCAGAATCTGAAATGTAGGAAGTAGAAACTGTAGAAAGTTGCATCATAATTATTAATTAGAAAATTATATTAAAATAAAATTGAGAGAGGAGAGATTGTAATTAGTATTATTAATTTAGACGTTATTGTGACACGTATCTCAAGTCATTATCAACGAATAGATCACGAATATAAATAAAGTTTATTAATAATTGTCTAAAATGTCCGACTAAATCACTGTAATATATCTCTCTCTCTTAATATTAAGTGAAAGTAATTAACAATAATTAATAGCTACTTACTATTAAGTAAATACAATAATTTAAGTAAATACAATAATAAGTAAATACAATAGTTTAAAATGAATATGTCTGACTATATTACTGTAATAGCTACTTAGATTAAAATTTTAGCGAACGTAAAGTAATTAACAATAATTAATAGCTACTTACTATTAAGTAAATACAATAATTGTTTAAAATGAATATGTCTGACTATATTACTGTAATAGCTACTTAGATTAAAATTTTAGCGAACGAAAAATTAATTTCAACTTGCGATCGGAGGATATATCATCTCGTTGATTTATTTCACGGAAACTTTATCTTTCATGTTCGAAACTGATATTGACATTTTATTTTTGTTACATGACAGAGTTTTGGCAAAAACAAAACATCTGATTGATCCTCAGGCGGTTACAAACTCCGATTTGTAACCAGCCTCGCATCTATCCGTCCTTAATTCGGCAACGAGTGGAATGAAAGCAAAAACACAATGGGAGCAGAGAGGGAAGAGAGATAAGGGAAGAGAGATCCGTCAAGGGGCGCTGAGAGCTTCGAACTTCGTCATCTTAATCCCTCTTTCGCTCGCGTCCAATGTCTCCCCGAAGTTGCAGATTCGAGAAATCACACGTCAATCATATTTCTCCCTCGAATGTATGTTGACTGAAATGCTCAAAGGCTAACGGATTCGATGACATAGTAATACCTACAAGAAGAAAAAGGGAGGAATGGCTACACTTTCAAATAACGATTGCTCCTCTAAGTTCATGGGGTATTTTAATAAGGGAACGGGAGAGAGCTTATTCATATCCCTTGTACGGCGCAAGCGCCGAAAAGCCACCTGTAGCCCCAGCCTCCAATCAATACGTCACATATACACTGAGAGCGAGGCGATATCGTGGCAGTCTGCCTGCCTACCTACCTCCCTGTCTGCAAGAAGGAAATCGGAGCAGACGTGGGAGGGAGAGAGAAAGAGAGAGAGCGTCTGTGTGTGTCCATGTATGTGTGTCGAGACCTACTTTGCACCGGTCAGAGAAGTTGCTGCCTGTTGCTACTGACGCCGACCATTGCGTACTGATTTTAGGCGATCGCTCGTTTTGAGCATCGAGCATTCGACGACAATCGATATCACTTTCACTATGCGAGAGCTCGCCGGGTTAATGGCGAAATACGCAATTTCCCGCTTGCCAGGAATGAATAAAGCGAAGCAATTTTTCGGACGCACATTCCGCCGCAATTTGCATCGTGCGCAGATTAATCTCACATTTTTTTATCAGCTAAACTGCGTAATCTGACAAATTATATCGCGGATTAATCGGTCTAAAAAAATGTTCGCGTCATCACGTGTCGATTTTTTTTTTTATCAAGATGTTCGTATTCTGCTGCTTTTATGCACTCGGAATTATTTGAGAATATCCTGCATAATCGTCGTGTAAATTTAATGAAATATTATCATCATGCATGCAAATCAAATTCATTTCATCATATGTTGCAAGTGATCTTTGTACTATTGTGGGCTGCAAAGGGCAACCTCCTATTCCCTCACACGACTAAGCGCCGCAGGCATGATTGCGGCCACTTCGTCGACGTCACTTGTTACTCGGTAAGAGGATCTTCGACCCTCGTTTTACCGCATGATGTTCCCTAAAGAAACTACATAAAATCGCTCTTCTTATACGGCGGCCAACTTAACTCCTACATCTCCATGGCCGGAGATATGAACTGGGTTTATCACTTAAATATTGAGATCGATAGAGGCCTTCTAAGCGACAAAAAAATGCACTTTAGGCGATAGAATAATTTAAATATTATAATTTTTTGTATTTTTCTCTCAAGTAACTTACGATGTTTGGAGGACGTTATTTATTGCAATGCTATCATGCATATGTATCAGATATTTGTTACTTGAATAGTGGCTGAAGAAAGCAGATTTATTCTTGCTAAAAGTTAAAACATTTTAATGTCACATTTTTATTCAACTTCATAATTTATTATGAGATAAATATAAATTTATTATGAGATAGATATTTTTGTTACAGAAAAATTTAAATTTTTACGTCAACTCTAATGCCAATGCAATTATGCGAGAGACTATAATATAAATGTCAAATTTAAATCACTCATGTGTACTATTATTTAAATCTTTGTCTGCAACATTTCATTTGTTTTTCATTGGCAATTTTAAATATCTCACAAATCCCTGGGTAAATTATATTAGCGCTATCGATGAATCGAAAATACTTTAATATTACGTTGATGCTGAATAAATTAATCCTACATAAGGCTTTAAATGCACAAATCGCGATGTTCCTAATTAGTCAAAAGTTAAAAGTGTACAATTATGTACTAATTAATAGCAATATGAGTATGTAATATCATTTACAAATCATCGAAAATCGAATATCGTCAATTCGATATGAATACTTTCGATTCAATATCAGAAGTTACTTTTGCTTTTTTGCGATTTTGATAACTCTGTAAATCGTAGAAACGTAAGCTGGTCAGAAATAACTGACTGAGAGAGATTTATAGACATATTATTTTATACTAACGCGGTAAATTTGTTTCAATTTATTCCTTGTTACGTAGTTCTCGTGTTTTAGCAAAATTACACGTCCCGTGCAATATTGATAGTTTTCAGCATTCATGGAAAATTATCGTATTCACGAATTCCGTGGAAAAAGTAAATCGGAGCGTTTGATTTGATATCCTGTTGTTTAACGTTACTACCAATATCACATATCGCAATAAATGTGTTATTTTCCGTCACGCTCGAATAAGCTGAAAAAAATGTGTCCGTAAATGGTGTACTCGTATAAAACAATGGAAAATTCATGTGAAATGTAATTTATTGAATACGATATACGATACATTGTATTAATTTATGCTGCTTGGGAACTATAACAAAATAAAATAATATTTGCTACATTGCAATGAATTCTTTTCATCGCTCTTAGCCCGATTATTTGTTTCCGCGTTTTCTCTTTGTTTTTCGTATGAAAAAAATTTTTGTCTCTACCGAAAAATGCATGTCCGGAAACATGTATCGGATATCACTGTATCAAGATAAAGATCGTTCTTTGGATTTGTATTTCGTTTGTATGCTGATATGGCACCGCATCGATCGTGCTGTCACTGTTTTCCATCGACTCCCTTCGATGCTTTTATTACTTCTCGTGTTTAATCAAAGATAAACGCGTTTCATTTCGAATTTTTATCGAACGAGAGGAAAGAAGGAATATAATTCTTTCTAATAAATAGATTATATAGTAATAAATAATAATAATAATAATATAATAAAAATTATAGATTATAGAGAATTTTTAATATTAAAAATAGAAATGAAAATTCTATCTTTATTTGTAAACATCATGTAACTGTGATTGCTTTATAACAATGATTCTACCATGAGTTTTTCTAACAAAAAAAAGAGAAGAAAAAAGAAATAAAAGAGAATTTCACAATGTGAATAAGACAAAAAGGGTGATTCAATAATTAAATGGAAGCCAAGAGCGTAAAACCCCTCTTGAGGTTTGCCCGAGTGTTCTGACATATGGTAGTACTTGGATTGATTCTTTTCCTGCTCGATGAGAGTCTACTATGTCAATCATTCATTCTGTCAATTTCGCAGCAGATCGCTCGATATTTCTATTATATATCTTTACCGTATACAAGAAAAGTCGCAAAATGGCACGATACAGAGAAAAAAGGAGATACAAAGGGAAGAAACGCGAATTAAGGAAACAAGTTTTACCTTGCTTGCAACTCGTGGCGATCAGATTTTTGTGTTTTCTTTATGTTAAATATATTATTTTCTTCCGGAAGATTACATATATATATATATATATATATATATATATATATATATGTGTGTATAATTATATAAAAATAGTTAAATTTTATCTAAATTTTTTTAGATTTAAGTTTTTCCAAATTTAAAGATATTTATTTTCTATTATATTTATATATATTGCCTAATATATATGATACTTTTTATCAAATTTAAAAATACTTATTTATCGTATTAATAGTTTAAAAGCCCCTTAGTTTCAAAAATTTATTACACAATTATACAATTATATACATATTATACACATATTATACAATTATTATACATATATATATATATATATATATATATATATATATATGTATGTATATATAACTTTCCGTATTATTCAAAAGTTTCTTTATATTATTAAAAATCTTTATATAAATTGTGTATATATATATGTATAAAATTATAAATGTGTATATGTGTATTATAATATATTTGTGTATTATATTTTTGTGCAAATTATAACGCATAAAACGTTGCTATTTGCTTTATTGCAAAAGTAAGCAATATCTTAGAAAAACAATTCAACGAAAATGTCCAGCTCATGAAGGACTAGTTATATACGAGTGAGAGATTGATTATCCTTTACGACTACTTTTAGGATTACGGCACAACGTCTACAGGTTAGCAGCGTGCACTCGGCTGATGAAAAATCTACGCGCGTATCTTTATCCTTCAACATATCCAATTTCGTACATGCTGTTTTATCGATTTCGTTATTATTTATAATATTAAAGGAAAAAGCTGGAAAAAAGATCAGATTAAGGTCGCTTATCGGATTACAATTAAGGTCGCTTTTAAGTAGAGCGCTTTTTTCACAAGAATCCTCGAGAGAGCTATGTTTCGATGATTTTCCTAAAAATAAATAAAATAAGATAAAATTTTGTTCTTATATTTCAACTTCTCTTCTTTATATTTCGTTTGGAAAATTTTATATCTTTATACTATTGTATAAATCTCAGCTTGATGATCAAATACGCAAGTTTGTTCGCTTTACTTTTCTTTTCCTTGTGAAACCTTTTTGCTTTGATTTCTAAAAGCTATTTGTAAATCACATATTTCTAAATAATTTACTTGTATCTTTCTTTTATTTTAAATATTTATATAATAATGTTCTTTTTGAATATTCACAAACACATTTTACATGAGTAATATATATATATATATATTTACTTTCTCTTTTTATCGTATTCATCGTATGTCAATTTCAGAAATAGTAAAATTGTATTATCACTTATATTTATACCAAGATAAAGAACTTTCCAAATCTGATTGTCACGATATTTTACGTTCACATAAGCCACAAATAGTCTAGTCTTATTATTTTCCATTTCTCTCTCTTATGTTTGTATCTCTTGTCATATTTTGCACTGCATCTTAACCACAATTAAAAGTAAAAAGATTGCTAGTTATATTTGTTCATTTTCATACAATTCGAAAGTGTATTCTCTAAAATGCATCAACTTTTAATGGAAATTATTCATAACTTATTCCGGTATTTGTCGCAGATGTTCAATCCGATTATTGCTAGTTAGCTGACGTCGCAATAGGCTTAAAAACGCATCGCGATAATTTTTTTACAAATTTTGATAATATCGCGAATTTATAGTTGGTGGACACAAAACCATAAAACTGTGCCGAAGGGATGAAAGAGACAATGCGGTATTTTTTTGTCCATTTTATGATAGAGCGTGCAGTTCGATGCACAAAGTCGCGAGAAATGCATCATCTCGACTGCAATTCAATTTTGTAATGTATATAAAGCTACTCTTCTGCCCCGAAGGTGCTTCACGTCGAGGAGTAGCATCACTAACCACGTTAATATCGGTTTCCAGGGGCAATTGAGCGAGCTTCGCTGTTGTACGCTGCCACTTGATGATAGGGGAAGAGAGAGGGGGAGGCAAGGAAGAAGGGTCCATCTAAATATAACATTCCAGCGAGAGCTCGCGTGTATCGAGGCAAACCTGGATAATATCGATCTTCAAATTCGCGCTTGCAACGCATGGTACTTGCGAAAATACAATATCTACCGAGAACATGGAGGGAAAGTAAATATCTACTGCAGGTAGTCAGACGCTTTTCCGGCTGACGGTGACAGCAGAAGCTGACTGTATGAGCAAAAGATTACTTGATTGCATAACTCTCAGTACATATTGAAAGTGAGAGTTTGAAAGTTTGAGTACTTGTACATATGTAATTGTATGTATCATTTTTGAAATTAAAAAGCAAATATAAAGATTATATAGAAAATGTAATAAAGAAAATATTAGAATGGACTATATTTTAATAAAAAGTATAACGAAACAAATATATGATAAGAAGTTTATCATTTATTAATGTATACATTTTATTTTAATGTAATCAAGTATCTCTTTTTTATAGTATATCTTTTTTAATATATTCTTTTAAGATATATATGGTTCATAATAGCATATTGATGAATAATTATTAAAGTTTCGTGACATTAAATAAAATTGTGTAATAATTTATTAAGCTCAGAAATTAGAGATAAATAAAGCATTTTAACATGACTAAAACAGATAATTTTAATATATTGTGTTATGAGAATAATCATAAAATATTATTTAAAAAGGTTATTTAAAGATTACAATAAAAAATATAAATATATGAAAGTATCTTAATTTGAAAAAGTATATATATATATATATATATATATATATATATATATTATTTCTAATATGTAAAAATTAATAATTACAAACCTAAGAAAATATAAATATTTATTTCTTTTATTATCTCTTATTAAATTATACACAAAACTAACAATAAAATATTTAAAATATTCTAAAATTATAAATAAAAATATTCAATGATTTTTAAAATATGGATTTTATATTATTATATTTTACTCTTATCACATAAATTTTATTTTAAATCTAACTTTTGTAGGACTTGACTTTATGTATCTATATATTTATTATGATATATGTTACATTGATATTGTTAGTTCTCCATTGTACTTATATATGTATATAAGTAATTATGATATAAAAACACAAAAAGTAATGTTTTATGTAATTTAATATTTATTATTTGTATTTTTAATATTATATTACCTAAAACTGTTTATATATTCGCATTCTTTGATTTATAATAAATTATATTTTGCACTTTTATTGATCATATTTGTTCAAATAATTTTGTATAACCAAAATAATAAAATAAAAAAATCTTTAATAATATAAAATCTATCTTCGTTTGCTTACTATTTTTAATTTAGAGTTTGTATGCGAAATTGTAATATAAAAATATATTTTTTAATGAGATTATAATTTATAAAATATGATAGTAAAGAATTCTCGATAACTATAGGAGCATAAAGATATAAAATTAATTATATTATCCACTGCAATTATAGCATTAAGTTTTATATATTTTTTTTATAAATAATATATTTTATCCTTCTGTGGCAGTGGTATTAATGAATAAATTCGCTTATAAATATAATTCATATTATATTATACCATACCATATTATGTATTATTATATTGTCATTTATAAGATTATATTTTATAAATATAAAACTATAATCAGATGATTTTAGTTTCTTTTGTAAGAATTATAAAAAAAAGATAAAATTTTATAATAATAAATTAGAATAAATAATATATGTATAATAATTTACACTTATATTTTAAAAAACATATTGCCCTTGTCTACAAATATAATATATTAATATGTTTTATTATAGTAAATAAATATATATAGTCGAAATACAGATATGATAGAATTTACAAATATAACAGACATCCGAAAACCAATGTTGTTATTATTTATCGATAGCGAAGAATATTTTCTTTTCTTCTGATGATAAATATGCGACGTAGGCTCATATTATGTGGTACACTATAATTATTATTCCTATTGTAATGCAATTTTCTCAATAACATAACAATATGCCTAAATCTCATCCTATAAAAACTAATCTTATGTAATTTATTAAATAAAATGACACTTCTTGATACAAAGAATTCAATTCAAAATTTCATTTCATATTCAATTCGTAAAACGAAATCAAATATAAGAGAATACTCTATGATATCATAATAATATCAATATATCATTGACATTAAATTTAATATTTTGATGGCAACAATTTATTTCCGTAGAGATTTATTACAATAATTTTTCTACATTGATTTGAGAACTTCTAATGCTGTGAGATGTCACTACCAGTATGTAAATCACATTTTATCTGTGTTTATTTTATGTAATGAACAATCGCATTTATTTCTGATTCAGTTTTATCAATAATAAGATCTACATATGAATGTAAGTAACTTATCATCGCATATTATTAATAATTTAACTTAATAAATAATTAAAAAAAAAGCAAGCAATAGTATATATGATGAATTATTAATCTTTTTCTTTGTAATAATCTATTAAATATTAAAGTTACTATTTTCCATGATTTAAAACGAATTATTATTATTTAAAAATCTTTGATAATATATCACGTAAATTTTTTAATTTTATACTAGCATCGATTATAATAGAAAATATTATAAAATATCTTTTGTATCTAAGTATTTATGAAGAAGTTATGTCTAGCCTATTTTGATTATAATATTCATTAATATTTATCAATTATGCATTTTTTTTAAACTTAAAACAAATTTTAAAACGTCTTCAAATAATATATATTTATTGTATTTTTAATAAATAGAAACTTGTTATAAAAATATATTTATTGCGGAAAAAACGTTAAAATCAATAAAATATCTTAACTTTAAGAGATTGAATTTAAAAAAATTAAAAATATAGTTGAATTATTTATTTATCTTTATATTAGTGTAAAAAAATACCATGAGATATATTCTAATATATTAAAACTAAGTCACAAGTCTCACGATTTAACATCACAATGGTCGTGAATAATCACGACTTGTTGACGCACATAT
This sequence comes from Camponotus floridanus, assembly GCF_003227725.1. Lineage (NCBI taxonomy): Eukaryota > Metazoa > Arthropoda > Insecta > Hymenoptera > Formicidae > Camponotus > Camponotus floridanus. The sequence goes on along the minus strand of NW_020229859.1, from coordinate 44,367 downwards.
TACATATCCTTGAAAGGAAAAAAAAATAAAACTTGAAAATAATTATAAAAATTCGAACATCTTTAGAACATCTATCTTCTTAATAAAATTGTATAGATCAGTTTCGTAATTTTAATAAAATCATCTATATTCCAATCGAGATTCCCTGCGCAATCATTTGACGCATGTTACAAAAAAAAATTATAAGAAGCTGAACGATGTATAAATCATATAACAAAAAATCGAAAACTCCATCAGCTTCTGAATATTTTTACATAGATAGTTCAATTTTATTCCTAAACAATAATTTATAAGGCTTTATAAATGACATTAAATACGCGGATTGAGAACTTAAAATCAACATATTGTAATATAAATAAAATAATTGTGTGTGCATAATTATTTAATTATGTTTTAATAAATGTTTTATATGTTTTAAAATTGTTTTAGTCTGTTTGTAAGAATTTTAGGATTAATTGTTTCTATTATATTTTTTGAAAATTATCTTTCTCGTTAACAAATCGATAATTTTTCTTTTCATATTTGTGAGAGGATTTCTATTCCTAGATCAAAACGATATATTGCTTCTTTTGAATCCTCTCATTATTCTTCGCTTTGTCTCATTTACCTGGCACTGCTCCACAAGATGTTAGTATTAGAAACGTCACTCTAGCATGCACATGACGAATTACTAATGCAATTATAGGGTAACTACACACGCGCGTCTCACATGTAGAATAAAAATAAGTTATCACGTCACAATCTGTTATTCGGATAAGAAAATGCGTATCAAATTAATTCCCCTAATTTTGTATGCTCATGTGCGTAAATGGAGACTTGAGAGTATTACACTTAAATAGGAATGTAAAAAGCATCCTGCTAAAACCATTTCGTAGAACATTTTATGAACGTTAAAATTTACGTAGAGATAAAATTTACACTGTTTTGCAGTTAAATATAGAACTTGAAAATATTAAATGAAATTCATTTTCAAAAGTGTATATATATATATATATATATATATATATATATATATATACATATCCGTTATTTACAATAATTTGTAATGAATATTACCACAATCATTAAATTTACTTTAGTTTGAATAAAATAGTAATATAATTATTATGTTATTAATGATTATGTTGATTTTAAAAATATAGAAAATTATTTGAGGAAATAATTTACATACTGTACGCATAAATACAAAATGCTTTATCAACCTTAAAAAGAAGAAACAGTTTTACATATTAATATTTATAGTAACAGATATTGATATTATCAATAATAATTTATAAATATTATTGCTCTAATAATTATAATATAATATTGTTAATTAATAAATGTACCAAAATGTATTTCTTCAATTTCTATTTTATTATAAGACAAGGAAAGAAATGATAAATATAATTATGATATACATATATGCATGAGGACTTTATTAAAAGCTATCTTTATTAAAAGCAAAATTAACGTAAGCTAAATCGACTATAGTAAAATGTATGAAAGACCAATTCCTAATTATATCATTGATAGAAAAGCCTAGTACAATGCTATCGAGAAACCTTCGCTTAAAATGTCGCGTCGGAAAGGAACAAAAAGAGGTTTCAGTCACCTCCGCACGTGTACGTACAATCCCCTTAATAGAGGCTCGCGACGCGGATCGAACGTCGTGCATGTCGAAGGTTCTCGAGATCGCATCTGTTCACGAAAGTACTCTCACGTGATACCGCTGTAATGTCATACATCGCAACGTAATACATGTAATATGTACGATCCGTTGTATGTATAAGATTGTCCATATCGGACGATCTTAATATCCGCGCTTTCAGTATATCGAATTCTTAAAACGAATTTGTGCGCTTATAAATCTTTTCGATATCGAAGAATCATAAATATTTTCATTATATTTACATTTAATTGAATGTCTGATTTACCTGACTTGGAGCAAACATCGTATTCTACGTTAGATTCTCTTTCTTACAGAACCAAATTAATTAATTAATTTTTTATTTCTTAATAATCATGAATCTAGTTTGCGTGTGTTATTGATAATACAGTAATTAATAAGAGAATTTCCATGGATTTTTAACAGAAATGCATTCTGCGCATTTCACGAGAATAACAAAGAGGCAGTGAAAGTTACAAAGATGTATTTGCTTCCCCAAGGATCGGAAATTTTTCACTGTATTGTAGACGCGTAAATATGGAGTGAAACAAATAGAGATAGTTACGTATACGCGAATATACATCAGTTACCCCAGTCTACAAATTGTCGTTTACATATGGATTCTTGGACTAAATTGAAATTGATGTTTTTCTCATCAAAAGTGAAGATGGGCCACCAATAGTTGTCGAATTGTTGAGCGATTAAAAATCTAAAAATCTAAACTTCCTAGAAATGACAAATAGTTCTTCCTTTATAATTTCAAATAAATTTTAATTATCCCCATTTTTTAGAAAGATAATAAAATTTGTTATTAAAAAATTGTGAAATAAATTATGTCCAATCGATTCGTAATTATGTAAATATTGAAATTGATTCAAGAATTAAAAATTCGAATTGCTATGTAATTTTTTATTGCATCAATAAAATAAAGTCTCATCTTCTGAGATGAATTTTTGGCTACGTCTGCTACACATATCTCGTACTTGCGTAAATAGTTATTTATATATTCTAGGACTGTATTAATTATATATGTGATTACATTTTATCTAAATATATATATTTTAATCAAAACAATTTATTTCACTTCACGTAAGTTTATTTAATGTCTAATATTTGTCTCTATATTTTTTTAAACATATATTTCAGAAAAATAAGAGATTGATTAAACAATTACTTTTTCGAAAGATTTATGAAATTAGATTTATTCGATACGTTCAAAGATTGAAGATTATACACGCTCGTCTGTCGCATAATCATTGAATACATTAAGAATAAAAGTTTGCTCCTCGAGCATATTTTCAGAAATATGCGCATATATTATTAATATTTTTTATCAAATACTTCTTGTTGCATGTATCACGTGGCACAGTTTTTCTCGCTGGCATAACGTTTATACAATTTATTAGATTTTGAAAGTGTGAAGAAATACGGAGTGCGAATCCTACTGTTACCAATGTACAAAGTTATTCGTATAATACAAGGTGTATGTAGCACAGCTCCGAGTAATATAAAAAGTGATAAAAAGAAACCACAGATCCTTCTTTCCTCGCAAACATTTTTACGACAAACACGCACCTCTGACGTGCGGTATGACGAGGTTTTTCGTGCGCCAGACACTCGTAATTACATTTGCTTAAGATCCGATCCGATTAAAGAAAAAGAAAAAAAAAAGAAAAATACAACTCCACTGGCGATGTGACCTTTCTTTCTCGAGGATGCCAAACGAGATTATCGAAGATTAAATGTCGGGAATATATTTCGACAACAATCCGAGTTAAAATATGTAGAATTAAATTAATAAAATTAAATTAAATCTCTTAAAAAGAAAGATTGTACGCTAATTTGCGCACAAATTTTTTTTAATTGATAAATAATACATATAATAATACATATAATTATACATGTATATAAGTTTTTTAAACTTCTAAATAATATACATAAAAGTGTTTTATTATTATAAATAAAACACTTTTATGTATATTATTTAGAAAGTTTTTTATTTATGTATATTATTTAAAAATTTTTTTTTATGTATTTTTATTTATGTATATTATTTAAAAGTTTTTTATTATTATATACATATATATATTTAAAATTAGATTAATTAATAATATTATTGCGTATGTGTGTAATATTATATGTAATATTATATGTAATATTATTAATATAATTATAATTGTGAACAATGTAAATAGTTGATTGAACTCGAGTTCGTTAAACTGATTAAAACAATGCTCGTAGCATCGTCACGATTTGCATAATCGCTATCCGGAATCATCGCAACGTAACGCGATTCAACTTGACACGAAAACCGACGAATTAAAATCACACTGGAATGTCATTAAAATACGGCATGTTGAGTAGGAACGTTCACATTTCGCGGTAGTTTGCATTATTATAACCAAGCTCGGGGATTAATTTTCAAGCGATGACATCTCAGAATGGAATATCAACGAATATGTGTCGTATTTTTAAAAGAAAAATGATAGGTAAAATTTTTTCAAATAAATTTTTCGCATCATTTTTCAAGCATGAGAAATTACAATATTAATCCACTGGAGATGATTTACAATTAGATCGCAAATTTCGCCGTCAGAGCGAGATGTTAATTACTTAGCATGCCCACGTATACCCTTGAGATACCTCAATTATTATTAAATCTATGATTTTACCTTGAGCCTCAAAAATATATCACATATACTATCATAAATCGATATTACATTTTATACATTGGTCAGATTTCGATACTTGAAAAAGGTAATATCGAACGAAAAATACCGATGCGCTTACGAGAGATTAACGAGTTACATCACGTAAATTGATTTCATGCAATTGTTTCGTCTGCCCGATCCGCGTGATCGTTTTTATCCATTGTTTAATCCCGCCAGCCGATTTAATATTATTTCGAAACTATGATAAATTTAGATGTTTTTTTTTAAACAAGCTCACGAATCTCCCGACATAACGGAAAGAGATGCGTGCGGGCATGAAGAGACTTTTCGGAGGTATTTCGCAAGGTAGATTTTTGCGCCCGTCTCTGTCTCTCTCTCTCTCTCTCTCTCTCTCTCTCTTTCTCTCTCTCTCGCTTTATATCTCGTGCGACTGTATTGGATGTCGTAGGAATTTTCGAGGGCCGAGGTGACGGCGGCGGTGCTTCTTACGTTGGCGCGATAAAACGCGCTTCAAAGGAGGAGGCTGAGGAGCCTGGTGGGGCCCGGGATTGACGTCATTCAATGACGTCAAGCAGGACCGTGCCGAATGCTCGCAGGAGCCATGCTCGTATCGAGCTGCGGTTGCGAGAAAGGAAGAGAGAGGTATCCTTTCGTCGAGTGTTTTCGGTCTTTCTCTTGTTAAGTAGAATGTGTAAAATGTTTTTGCATCATAATATAAATATCGATCGATAACATCAGCGAAAAATGTCAGGAAAATATTTGTTTACATATTTATAAGATAGCTTTACCTATGCTTTTTTTTCAGAGAAAAAGAAAGTTTAAAATTATAATATAATGTACTGAAAATGTGAAGGTGACAGTAGATGAGATGAATTTTTAAATTCAAAAAGAAACTCGAATCTTTTTATTTTTCTAATATAAATTCTCTCTCTCTCTCTCTTTTTAATATAATTTTTACAAATAATAATTCTAATGATTTATATATGCGTTTAAAGAATAATGTCGATAATTATGCAAATATCTACATAAACAGACATTAAATGCATAAATACACATATTTTATAGATTGTAAGAATCCTTAAGAATAGATTGCTATAAATCACTATTAAGCACAGAAAACGAGCAGTGTAAAACGAAGAGGTCAATACCGCGCCAATTTAATCACGTCGTTTAAAGAAAATTGATATCTACAATCGCAACTAGCGTGTAACGCTAACTAAAGCGCCGCTTTTAATTCCAGCCCAGTTAATCCGCTGCTATTCTCGTTTCCTCCCTACTCCCTCCTCCTCGTAATAAAAAACAGAAGTTTTGAACAGAGCCGCGCTTCCGCTCGTTTCGCGCTTTGTTCCCGACATCGCGGGGGATTTATAGCGCTCTTTAGGAAAGTCTTTCAATCTCGCGTGCTCGGGTCGCGCTTTTTCGCGCGACAAGCCGCTCGAGTAATTGAACATCATGTGATCGATCTATCCGCTGTGCTTTATTTATTCAACATAAATCGAGTGTTTATACCGAGCCGATACTTCTTGACGTCTCACGAATGAATCACGCGCGCGCGGCCACGCGGATGCAACGTGCGGGCTAAAATCCTCCTAGTCTCTCGCCGAGCGTTTGCATTTGCGATGCGACGTCTTCTCGATCGCGTCGATGTCAAGACGATGATTCACGAAATTATTACCGCGACGGAGTCGCGCGTTTCCTCGCAGCGGAAATAGCCGGTGGTAGGCACGGGTGTGAATTCCGTTTGTTATTTTGCGAATGGGACAGTTCTAAAATCGTGGGACTAAAGACGTGAGATCTAACACGCGGAATGAGAAATTAGAAAGAGAAAAAGAGAGAGAAAGATAAAGAAAACGTCTGCTATTTAAGTTAAAAAGAAACAAGCATCGTTGTATTATATTTTATACATAATTATATGTATAATTTATTACTATGTGAGTCTTGTATATAAGATGGAATAAATTGAAACAATTAAGAGATTAATCTCTTAAAATGAAAAAGAAAGAATTTGGAAAAAATAAATTCGAACTAATACTAGAACATATATGTAATAATAAGAAATAATACGAAGAATAATTATTTATTATTTATTATATTTTTTTAATTATCTCTTCTTTAATTATCGAGATACATCATAGTAACTTTGATTTACATATATTAATTTGCATATATATCTCTTTACATTTTAAATAAAAATATAATTTCATCAATTATATTGTATATTATATTATATTATATATTTATCTCATATATTGTTTATTTTTATTAGCTTTATATTGATAGAAATAAATTTCTAGATTATATTTTTTGAGAATTTTATATTAAAAGCTTTTTTTTGATTGAATAAAAAATTCATAATCTCTTCTAATAATAAGATATTCGAGACAATATTTTTCATATTTTCATATAATTTCGGGAAGGAATTAAATATGTATGTAAAAGTAGAATGCACACAAAACAAGGTACATAATGTATAAATAAGAAAATAATATAGGAAAATAAGAATGAGAAGAGAATAAAATGTGCATCAAATACAGAGTCTGTCATACATCACGCACGGATGCAGTTAAAGGTTAAAGAGTGCGAGCCTGTTGAATGAAAAATATAATAGCTTGCGACCTCGACGTGCAATATTCATTCCAAATTGCCTTCGTAAAAAATATAAAGATGACGTGCAACGGGAAGATGGAAGGCGAACATGTTCATGGTCGTATTTATTACATAATAATAAGCTGTGTACTTGTGACGACAGTATATATTAGATCAGGCGGAATAGATATTAATGAAGCTTTATTATTTCTAACATAAAAAATGCTTCATATTAATCAACTTATAATAAATTGTGGCAATCATTGTAATTTTCTATTGTTGCTACTTATAAAAATAATCTGCGTCTATTTTTTGTTCCTCACAAAAAATAAATGAAATTATAGACTTAAAAAAGAAACAAGATTGCTTGTAAATGTGCTACAAATATTTCAATCGCAGAGAATATCTTTGCTCCATAATAATTTTATAATAGCAAGTAGCAATAGGTATATAAAACAAGATATATTTTTTATTACATAGTTATACGAGTATAATCAAGAGCAAGAATCATAGAAAAAAAAAATCTTTTTGTTTAAATTTATCCTAGTATTATTATTTTATTTTCTTGATTTTATTATTAATGTCTCAAGAAAACCCAAGTCTCATGCATGAGTTGACTCATACTAATATCGTCATACTAATATCGTCATACTAATATCGTTAATAAAAAACGGATGGATTCAATTCTTTATTTAAATCGATTATTCAATTACACAAGGGATTTCTCACGCGCACGTGTGCAAATGTCATGTTTCCATGATTTGCGTCTGTTTTTTTTTATTACTCGTTATCATAAGTTTGTACGTGACTTATACTTTACAAACTTAGTTTTCATCGTGACGCACTCCGCACGCATTTACGCAAAAGATACGTCGATGCAAAAGAGACGTCCAATGTCGCTCAGTCACATTGGCAAGAATATTGAGTATTCATACACCGGTTCGAATTACAAAACATACTATTAAACGTTGCATATTTTATTCGTGACTCGAACGACTCGATATATTCGAAATCAAACACAAAGTCACATTTACAAATTGATCTTAGTTCCGTATATTTGATACTCGTGTATTTAAAAAAAAAAAAAAAAAAAAAAATATATATATATATATATATATATATATATATAATTTGTGAATAGTTCTTTTCTGTTAAAAAATTTTTAATGAAACTTTATATAATGACAATATTTTCTGCAAATATATAATGGATTCTTCTGTGTAATTTTCTCCTCACTTTTTAAAAATTTTTTCAACAAATATCTTTCTAATCAATTTTCGAATTTAAAAAATATGTTGTAATAAATTTCATAATTCTATAAAGTGACTGTAATAAATATATGAAGTGTAAATACTCCGAAAATGATAAATGTATGTGTGCGTAAGTTACTATTTGCGTGTATAAATTGCACGCATCAAAATGAAAATAGCGACCGTACATCGTACTTTAAGTTTAATATCAAGTTGATACTTCAGAGATTAAGTTGTAATTTTACGTATGCGTCATTGCTGACATAATAGAGTGCTTTGGGTCACACAGAGCAAGAAAGTGCACGCGATATTACGAGCAATATTATATCGAAAAGACCGAAATCGAACGTGACGAAAATTTTTGACGTTGTTTGGAAGGATCTGCGAAGAAAATATCTTATCGTCGGTGAAGCTGGAGATTGCAGGGAAATATTTACATCAAAGTCCCGTCTGGTACAGTAATTAATATCTCATTGCGTAAATATTGATTGTAAAGACGGTTTACATTTTCATCGCATTACAGTTTAACGATTGGCATAACTACTTCCTATGTTGGCTATTTTGCCTCATCATGACGTCAAATAAAATCGTAAAGAAATGATGTCCCCGCAATTTTTTATTTATTGTTATTTTACCACCAATTCTCTTTACTAATTACCGTTATTTACTATTTCAAGATACGGTTGTATGAAGGTATTTCATCGGTCAATACGATCCCGTCGCGTTAGAAGCCGACAATCTCTTCTCGTTTCGCGAGAATAAAAATTTAATTATATAAGAACAAAAACGGTTTGTCAAGCAAGCTCATTATTGGATAACGTGGTGAAAAAGGACAAGAAACGACCGCTTTCAATTGCATAATGCAATGTTGAAAGGCGGAACTATTGTATGGACGATGAACACGCGCTCTTGAACACATGCGGAGCCTCTTTTCCTGATTTACTTGGAGCGAATGTAATTGAATCGAGCAAGCAAGCAACAAACGCAGCGTTAGATCAAAAGATTCTATAGGCTAAATTGAAATTCCACATTGGGTTTCATCTTTCTTTCTAATTCGTTCTATAATTTTTCTCTATTTTTAATGATTTCTCCTAAATTCGACTAAATCTTTTTGATATTTGTGGCAATTTCCGGATAATTTTTGACTTTATTATTAGAAAAAAAAAGAGTACAAAAATATAATTGATAATTTTAATAAAATTAAAATCATAATATGTATATATAAATGTTTTACCTAAAATTGATTCGGTTCGTTTTTTTATTTTCTATATTATGATGTGCCTTTATATAGTTATTCATCATTTATAAATTGTTTGAGAAGTTTTAATTCGCCACAGTTTAATATTTTGACGCGATAATTAAAATTACATATACTTTGTGTTCAGTATAATTTAAATTATATAATATCGTAATAGCATCTTTTTATATTATTAATTAATTAAATGCGGAATTAATTATACATCACTTTTTCACATCAATTTTCTTAAAACACTCGGTATTATATATCTGTAACAAAAGTTTCGGATGACACAGATATAGAAGTAGAACATATCTCTGTATCTGGTCGGCTGTTTTGCGCTACTTTCGCGTAAAACTTTGCGGGGCATCAAAAATCGACAGATTCTCCCACGACTTCAGCGTCCTATTGATTTACCGACATACTCAAAGTTGCTCGCGTGCGAAATCAAGCCAAGAACGACCTACGACAAATCGAGATACGTGGGCGAAGGATTTGATAAAGAAAGAGAATGAGAGAAGCGAAGAAAAAGAGAGATTACGAGATTCAAGTTTTCGCATATTGACAAGTATTATCTCATTGCCATCGTCTGACTTATTCATTTGGAATGTCTTTTTTTTATGATGAGGGTCAACTAACAAGGAAGTCGGTTCTCATGGTCTTTCCTTGGCATACTATCGATTCGTCCGACCATGAAAATTCTGATGTCGCGACGAAAAGGACCGTCTCGAGTCGCGACCTACGACAAGAAAGAGCGTATGCGTTAGTTGAGTACACGAAGGACGAATTTCTACGCATAATAAGATGCGTGATTAATATTCTTTATGTGTTCTCTTTAAATATTCTTTGAATTTTGAATGAATGGACGATATGCGTTGTTATATAAAATGTTTTTTAGAAGTGAGAAAAGTGAGAAAGCTTTTTAAGAGCGATGAAAAAGTTTATTATATTTCATTTTCCATATCATAAAAATTGTTGAGAATAAAATAGCAGATATTCAACAGATATTCAATAATTCAATTCTGCTGTTTTCGAATTTAACTTTGTTTTCATTTCTATAGGAAGAAGATTATTAATTTTCCTCAAATGTTTCTTTTATAATAACTCGATAGTTTTCGAATATCTCTCTATATCGAGCTTAAATATCTCTCGACATTGCGATGCATTTTAAAGTTGTATTTTAAATACAAGAAAGAAGATAAAAAGAAAGAAAATAAATTTGGTGAATAAATTATATAAAAAGAAATATTTTTTTTTCATTGTAAAAAAAAATTGGAATAATAAAAAAATGCAATGTACTATATTTAATGCATTTAAAAACATAATTAAAATTGATGCAATCAATTATTATTAATTTGAGGAAAAATTATTGCAACTATGCATATATGCAACTTGATAAGAGAGATCGAATAAAAGTGTATAAAAAAGAATTTAAAATAATAACTTATCGTAAAAGATTATTATGTAAGAGAGATTTCTCTTTTTAAGAAATAAATCTTTCTTGCGTGTTGAAATTATATTACATTCGATAGAAACTCCACGAATAAAAAGAGTTTTAGAAAATGTATGGAAAGCGTGGCTTATGGTTGCTCTCTGAAAAAGGAGATTCAATATTCTACGCCGTTTCTCGAAAATTATACGAAGCATTTGCAAGTAAATAGAATTTTCGAAACTTTGAGAGATATATATCTCGAAATATAATTTTGTTTTGTAAAATGTAGAAAGACAAATTGGGACGCGATGAGATTCAACTAGGGGAACTTCTCGAGTGATCGACCTCTGTGAAACTCACCTGAGGGAAATGTCATCTCGAAATAGAGCTTTATTGCGTGTTCATAAAAACGTGATTTGCGCCGATATAAAAATACAGAAGATATATGAAGCGATTTAAGCAGCGCCGACGACGCATTAGAAGCTTTCCTGACGAAAATGTACGTCTGACGTCAATTTTCTAAAAAAAGAAAAAACTGGAAGAATCGATTGAACTATGGCCAGACACGCGACCATCATCAATTATCTCCAATCTTCTTTGAACCGTTCCATCGACGACTTGATCGGTAGAAAGAGAGAGCAATCTATAGTCTACATACGTTTTAATTGCAATTATTTCATTAATTGGTAAAGACGTCAATCTAATTCTTTGAACACATATAGAATTTACTTCGCTCAAAGCGACCGCCGTCAGATGAAACAAATAAAGGTAAATTGCAAGAATTATTTGCATATACTTTTTGCTTCTGACGTCATAGTCTATTACATATTTGATTAGATATGTCGAGAATATATTATAATATATTATTTTTAACGTAAGTTTTATCTAATACATGTACACAATACACATATCTTATTTTTCATGTCTAATAATTAAAAAAATAATTGCAGTGATACTTAAACTAGACACAATGTACACGTGTGCAATCTTGCCCGACTTTGTAGACAACCGTTTCGCGTTCCGCTTCGTACTCGCTATAATTTAAGAGATTCACCGTTAAAACGGCGGAACGGTTCTTTTGCACGATCGCATTACATTCGTAACAGAGAACACCTGCGAATTCGATGAGATAGATGTCGAAACGTGTTTCGTTAAAATTGTGCATCACAAAAACACGCCACACTTGTGAAAAAAATTTAGAACGTTAATTTTTGGCATATGTCAAACGGCTAAAATTGAACAAAATTATTTTATCGATGCAAATAATTTCGAGATTTATATAAATATGAAATTATTGAAAACACGCAAAGTTTCATAAAAAATATGTTTAATTGCTTGAAAATTAATGGACATCTTTTTTGGAAATATTTGTTATTGAATACTGATATTTATGTCGTAATATAGCATTTCTCTTTCAGCAATTATTTAATTATTTACATTACAATTATTTAATTTGTTATATATATATATATATATATATATATATATATATAAAATATACTATTTTAGTTATTTATAATACAAATAATTTATTTGTAAGATAAAATATGATATATTTTTATAATATATTATTATTATTTTTGATAGATATTAGACTTTTATTTAATTTAATCTTGACAAATAAATATAATAGATATAGATTATAAAAACTATCGATTTTCTAACAATAAGTTAAAAGTCTGACTAATTCACAGTCACATCTACTTAACACAAGTGCTGCTTTAGTAATATACGGACAATACTTCATGTGATTTTTTATTCCGAGCTCGGAATTATTTATATAATCTTTGAGGCAGAGTGATATTAGTCTCTACGTCACTAAGGAATAATAAATTTTATCGGGATATAATATAAATATGCTTAAAGAAAAGATATTATTCAGACGTTATACTTTACAGAGACGTTGTGAATCGCTCGATGCTTGAAATATTACCGACAAAAGTCAATTGACGTCAATTAATCCAAACAAAAAAATACCACCGCAATCATTGTAAATTATCTCGATCTTCCACGAAATATAATTTAAAAATTGATGAAAGGAGCCGAATTATGCGCATCTGTATGTGTATAATTTTCTATATATAAATCTTCATTCTCCATTATTCTTTTCTCTTTAAATCTCCATCTTATTTATCGTTTACTTAGCTCTCGCATATTTTATCTGTGTATAATATTCTCGTATGTACTTATATATTTTGCTGATTTAATATTTTCGATATTTAAGTTTTAATAAATATTCATACTAAAGTTATCCTAGATCGTCAAAATGCATTTGCATAACTGTAATTATAATTATCGGCTTTTTCGTAAAATTTGCAAGGATTTTTTGCAAATTTGATTAATTCGTTCCTGGTTCGAAGATCGGAGAGAAACTTTAAGTACAGCTGTATGTTATTCTTGCTTACTTTTCATACGAAAACGTTACGTCCTCGGCGAAATTGGCGTTATGAAAGTAGAAAGGAAAAATCGGCGAAGATGATGTGCGTTTCAACAACTATGCCCCGTTCTGCTCTGATGAATGACATTTATGTTAGCGTTATTATAGTTTCTATTTCAGTCGGACGGATTCGATGCAGCACTGACGAACACGAACATCATAATACCGATCGAATCACATGCTCGTTTCCTTCAACCCAAAATACCCTATCTGATAGGAAAACAGAGTGAATAATAAAATCTCCCCATGTAAATCACTGTTATTTTCAAAGCGAGTCATCAATATGGATTTATTACGCTACTATCAATCCATGGATATGACTATCATGCGACTATAACGTGTACAAATGCATCAGTATCTTTGATTTTACTATCAATGACAGATTCCTCAACCGATGTAAAAAAATTGACTGTTTTTCGATTAAAATTTATCGCCAAGTTAAAGATGCTACCGTGATTTAATCAAATCTAAATTTAATTCTACGAGAAATTAATAAATTACATTTATATTTATAAACTATTATGCATAAAATAATACAAAGAATCCAATTCCATGATTTTAATAATTTGCTTTTAATAACTTGCTTTATCATTTCGTAAACAATCATTTGTCTTGCATCACTTAATGATCGAATTAATAAGATTTATTTTAGAAGACTGATAAATCACATTTATACAAGTGACACATACACATATCTGTCAATTAAAATAACATTGAATTATATATAGCATCCTGAAACTTTCCCAAGTTTTAATGACAGTTCTATGAAATTTATACACACACGAGTTTATATTATCAATATTGCTGAGAATATCAATAATAATCATCAATCATCGAGGACCCCTTAAAAGACGAGATAAACACGAGGAGAGAGAAAAACGAGACCGAGAGCCGAGATTAGCAATGTATGCGGGAACATTACTCGGGAAATTACATATCGCGTCTCTCATTAGTCGTTCGAGAAAGTGTCTGGCTTTCCGCTCGGTGCATTTTTCATCGTAAACGACCCAGAAATTCGCGGACGTCATACCAACGATTATAATCGCACAAACATAATCCGGTTATTTATAATAGGTCCCGAGATAAAATGCGCGGTGCCGTGCAATTTTTCAATATTAACTCGCTAACTATACGCAAGCCGTAATGTACATATTATGCAACCTACTCTTTATGTAAAGCGCTTCGGGAGGCCTTAGGTCACATAGGACATCGACGTTTTACATTCCATTTTATTGAACCGAAACATTTTCGATCGCGAACTACGAGATTAGATGCGCATATATGACCGCTCGGTCACGTGCTATGTGCCGCTACTTGCCGTACAATTATATACACATCGAGAAACAATTAATGTGATGAGACGGACATGTCGCGAGCGCGCGCGCGTACGTGCGTGACGTCAATTGTCGAAGATAACGGCGCGCGGGCGCGAGCGATAGTAATCGCTGTAGTGGTGGGTGTCGGGTGCACCGACGTAGATTACGCGGTGGCGGAGGGAGGGGTGGGGGAGAGCGGGAGCGGGGAAGGGAAGGAAACGAGAGAGAGAGGGAGAGAGAAAGAGGAAGCGAAGAGAGGGGTGATTCGCTAAGAATGGCCGGGGTGACGGTGTACGAGGGGGCGGCGAGGGCGCCGACACCGCCGGAGCAGCACCGGGGGGGTGGTAACATGGCCGTCGGTCAGTCGGTATCGAACCGCCGAGCCGTGCGGAGCTCCCTACGTTGAGTCTCGCGTATTGAGGCTCGCGAGAGAGAGCACGGCTCCGCTAAGTTTCGCTTCGTTTCGAGGTGGTGGACGGACCCGCCGGATATCTGGCAAGCGCGCGCGCGCGCCATGACGTCCGGCGCTCACCGATGGCCCGCCGCGCACCCCCGGAGCACGTCCTCGTCGCCGTCGTTGCCGCTCGTTTCGTAAAACGCCTTCACCGGGCGACCCCCGTTCTCGCGGGCGATCCTCGATAATTCTCGAGCCAGGAAGGTGAGTAATCGAGGGAGAAAAACAAGAGGGTTGCCACCCTTAGATCAGCTTCGCGCCATCGCCATTAGATTCGTCCGAGTCTCCAGTGAGATCGTCCGATTGCACCTGGTCGTCGGCGACCTCGTCCGACGCGGGGTTCTCTCTATCCAGGAGTATCGACGACGATCGATCTGGCGGTGACTCTTCTCTCGATAGGTAGGAGGTCGTTGTCGATCTGCATGACGTCAGTCGAGGATATCTACCGTACTTGTTGCGGCCGGGCCTTTGTACTCCGCCGACGATGAATCCTTGACGCGTGTTCTCTCCTTGAGAACGTCCGTCGCTCTCGCTCTCCCTCCTCTCTCCCTCTCTCTCTCTCTCTCCCTCTTGTTGTTTCTTTTGTTGCGTCTGCGGTGCGATGTCCTTCCGGGATATCGCGCGCTCTGTCTTCAATGCTGGATCAGCCTTGCGACTCGCGTCAGTGTGACGAATGTGTGATAAGTAATTATCATGTGTTAGACATTCGTCAATATCATTCGAGATACCTCGCAACTCATACGGCACAAAGTAAAAAAAAAATTACATCTGTAGGCGTATAAAAAAAAAATCTTACGCGCGAAGGCAATAATTACTGGACTTTAAAATCGTGCTCGTCAGACTTTTTCAAGTGGGACTTTATGAATTTTTATTGGCGCTTGCGCGTCGCGTAATTGCTTGCACAGACACAATATGTTAAAAAAAAGTTTTACATATAATATATAAATGTTGAGCAGGAAAAGAAAGGGGGCTGCGTAAAGAAATTAAAATTAGACGATAAGGAAGAAAGGACATAATTGGAAAAATGCCACGAAAATGTCACGATAATATGAACAATGAATGTCGTAATTGCAAAATTTTCATACCCTGAATTTTCATATCATGTCGTGAAAAATTACATTTAATTGCTAATGACTTTTTTTCAAAAATATTATAATTATTATCTCTCTTTCTTTCCGCTTTAGTTGTTTGTTCCGATCACTTTTATCTTCATGATTTTATCTTTAACGATTAAAATAATTAAGGAAAAAGCGACACTTGTTGAAAACACATTAGATATGTCAGAAATAACAGATTACAAAAAAATATTCCCCTCTTAAAGTATGCTCCGATTTTTGCAGATTAGGGATAAAACATTGGGAAGAAGAATTAGTTTATAAGAATTTGCAAGAGAGTGGAAAGAAACATCGACGTGAATATGGATACTGGACCTACACAGGGTAAAAAGCAAATCCGCGTGGGATTTTACGATATCGAAGGGACTATCGGCAAAGGCAATTTTGCCGTTGTAAAATTAGCTAGACATCGAATCACGAAAACAGAGGTACGTGTGCACGCATTTCCTACCATAACAATAATTTCGATATTGTCTAAAGAGGTGTGATTTCTTTTTTAATAGGTGGCTATCAAAATAATCGATAAGACTCAATTAGATCCTACTAATTTAGAAAAAGTTTATAGAGAGGTTGAAATTATGAAGCAATTAGAGCATCCGCATATCGTTAAATTATATCAAGTTATGGAAACGAAGAACATGATTTACATGGTAAGGACGATGAAACTGCCACTAAAACAGCTGTTGTGTTTTTTCGACAATGACGACATCATCGTCGCTGTTGCAGGTGTGCGAATACGCGAGCAAAGGTGAGATATTCGACTACATCGCGCGATACGGAAGAATGGGAGAGCCCAGAGCACGTGCGACATTTGCCCAGATACTCTCGGCGGTCGAATATTGCCACGTAACGGGTGTGGCGCATCGTGATCTGAAGGCGGAGAACTTACTTCTCGACGCTCAGATGAACGTAAAGATCGCCGATTTTGGCTTCAGTAACAGATTTGCCCCGGGAGAACGATTGAGCACGTGGTGCGGCAGCCCGCCTTATGCCGCTCCCGAAGTTTTCCGAGGAAAGCACTACGCTGGACCCGAAATCGATGTGTGGGTGAGTTTCATCAGAGAGAAAAATTATAAAAAAAAAAAAAAAACAGATTTACATTGACTGCATATTTGAAATAAATCTCATTCTTGTAGAGTCTGGGCGTTGTATTGTATGTGTTGGTGTGTGGCGCGTTGCCCTTTGACGGATCGACTCTTCAATCATTGAGAGATCGCGTGTTAAGTGGCAGATTTAGAATTCCTTACTTTATGAGTACAGGTATTTACTTAAATATATTATACATTTTGTACATTTAATATTTCTGTTAATATTCCTGCTCACGCCGATCGAATTTCGTATTAAAGATTGTGAAAGCCTAATACGCAAGATGTTAGTATTGGAACCTTCCAAACGATACACCATTCCACAAATTAAGAGACACCGTTGGATGGCGGGAACGGCGGATAGCATTTGTTCAGTGATCGTAACACGGCCATCGTCGTCTATTCAGGAACCAAATGAGCAAATACTTCGATTAATGCACAGCTTAGGAATAGACATTAGTCGTACTAGAGAGGTAAGGAAACATTTCTCGTGCTTCTATAGTTTTTTCTCTCTATGTAAAATTATATAAGAGTACATTTATCTATTTATTTCTAATTAAATCGTATCGTACGCATAATTTTCGAGATAAATGACAGCATTGTCTAGTAAAATTAAAGAGAAAATTTTCAGTACATTATAATCACGCACATATATATATATATATATATATATATATATATATATGTATATATATATATTTCAATATTTTCAATTATATCGTATAAATATAAATGTCATCTTTTAACAGTCTTTACGAAACAGCAGCTATGATCATCATGCTGCTATCTATTTCTTACTGCTAGAAAGATTGAAGCAACATCGTGTCAGCACCATTAATAATACCTGCTGGTCTACTGCAAGAACAAAAGAAGATAAATTTAAATCAAGGTATAGACATTCTTTTACTGAGCACATTATTGCACATACATTTTTTTCTTTTAATAGTTTTATTTTAAATGTACCGATTTTTCATGAGAAATCTGTAACTTCCAATCCTACCAGTCGGAGATGTATGAAAATAATGTAATGCCCCTCTTAACTAATCAATTTTTATTTACAGCGATAGCTTAGTGGGACGTTGAACTTTATTGATGGGTGACGCACATATTGAAGATTTTATCAAGACAGGTTGGATTGGAAGCACATATTGCTGTCACTTTATTTTTGGTAACTCCTCATTTCATTTTATTATCTTTTTCTTTATCCTTAAATCTGTTAATTAATTTGATTTATTTAAATTCTTGATTTCGTAATTTTTATTTGCTCTGCTTTATTTACCAATGAAAGCACATTCATTATTGGAATTATATGTTTTTAATTATTGGAATTATATATTTATATCATTGTGTGATCTCTCTTATATTTTTTCCATATTAATTATATAATGCATTGGTGGACGTATTAATTATATAAAGCATTGATTTCCATATTAATTATATAATGCATTGATGGACATAATCTAAAAAAATTTCCTACAAATAAATTTGATTATAAATCTACTTATATAATACTTTGAAGTAAACAAAGTATATCGATTGTTTTAAAAATTCCTATATAACAGGATAAAAAAATATATGTCTATGGTAATTTTTTATTCCTTAATGACATTTTTTTATAATTAATATGAAAGAAATATTATGATAAATTAAAGTTCATAGATGAAATGATGAGGAGAATGCGCTTTTGATGAATATTTTTTCAATGCTGCTTAGAATGGCGATCCATTCATACAATCATCACAAGAAGCCGCTAATGGCAGGACAAATCGCTTCTTTTAAATATCAACGAGACGAATCTTTTTTTTTTATTTCAGAGCAAGGGACGATGCGGGTAGAGGGAACAAAAGATTTAGCTCGACGAGTTCCTCGACCGATGAAGGTTGTTGTAGCGCGGAGGGCGACTTGGAGGAAGGTCCGAGCGGCGACGAGTTGCGCGAAGCACAGATCAAACTTGAAGAGCACCGATTAGGCCTAGATCACGATATCAGTCAACGAATTGACAGCCAGATAGTCAATCGAAGATTAAGTGACTATCAACATCATTTTGATAACCCGCTTATGGATTCTATTGATCCACCCAGTCGAACGACCCTGTTTATGGCGGGCGGCAGCGGTAGCTCGTCGTCGGAACTCTTCGAGTCCAGCTTCGATTCTGGCTGCCCGCCAGATTATACGGGGACGAATTGCTTTACGAGCAGCCTACCGTCTTGCACGCCACCACCGCCCAAAAGTCCATCTCCCATCACTGGTAGAATATCCCGGGTGTCTCAAGGACGAAGAGCATCCGATGGTGGACCTAGATTACTCTTCTGTCAACAGAGCGTCGGCGATAGGCCGTCCAAGCAGAGAAGTATTCAAGGTACGCGTCGCGTTTGATCTTTAATATGCTCTAATTGAGATTATCTGATGATTCACGTGGAATAACGCAGAAACAATTAATCGTTTTCAGATTCGGGAAAAGCTCGAGGTCACTTGGATCTAGTCCATCTTAGACCACCGTCCACATCACCCGATAATCAGCAGCAATTTAAGATGCGCGGCGATTCGGGCACGCAGCTGCAGCTTTTAGTGCAGCAGCGGATGTTGCAGCAAAAGCGTAACTTGTATCATCGGCACAGAGGCGGCGGTAGTCCGACCCCGATCCCAGTTTCAACTAGCGGTAGCGGTACCAGCAGACGCGTCGATCACGTACCGAGACAAGACAGCTACAAGCTGGCGCAACGAACCCAGATCTTGCCGCCTCTCTCTCAGGGACATGACAGAGACTTCGATAGAAGCAGGAAACGGGACGAGGAAAGGTGGAAGAGTCTACCATCCCGATTGGCAGCGGACTGTCAATTAACGGAGAGATCGCTAATATGGAGCCAACAGGTAAATTCATAAAGAAGCTACAGTGTAAGGATAGAAAGGCTAGATCAGGCAAATCTATGATTGAAACGACATGTATAGCTATTGGTGAATTTTTTTACAATTGGACTGTGATTTCTACACATTCTCTAGTTGATGGAAATAAAATTAATCGATACGTAATATAAAAAGCTGGAAAATCCTTGTACATAGTTCACTCAATGTAGAAGATAAGATTTTTATTGAGAGTGTCTTGACATTATTGTAAATGCTTTACATACATTTACAATAATGAACCAATGTACATAATGTTATTTAGTACCTATATAAAAAATGTTATTTAGTACCTGCGGTTTATTAGCACAATTATTTATGTTAAATGCAAATAAATGATTATTTTTCTTTAATTTGGCAGTTATCTTTTATTCTAGTTTGCCTTATACTGCATGAAAAAACCAATCCTTAATATGAAATTACTTATATGTGTAGTTAGTAATTTGAATTTAAACGCACTTCAAGCTAAAAAAATATTTAATAAATTAATTATGCATAAAAATTATTATTGTATAATCATACGCGTGATGGATTTAATTTTTACATGAAACAAATATTCCTCAGTGCTACACATATGATTAGAATAAAAAAATCAGATTTTTACATCTTTCCACATTTGTCGCATCAATGTAATTAAGCAATTGCGTGTTTTTGTACACAACACTTATATATCCTATATAAAATACTTCATTATTATAATATAAAATTGGAGTGTGTCTATATCCCACAATGCTTCCATATTATTTTGCTTAGCACATTTTGTATTCTCGTGTGTATATAGATATAAAGATATAAAAAAAAAACGAAATTGTATAGACTATGCTATAGAGATATTAAATAATTGATGTAATATATAAAATATATTAGGTGGGCCTTAGCGGAGGCGCATCTTATTTACCACCAGGCAGTGTAGGTGGTTTCTTGTGGCCCACTACCAGCAATCCACATTCAACCATCTTCGAAAATGTAGGGGATCCAATGGAATAAGCCTCCGCTCTATCATTATTAGTAATTATCTCGAGATCTTGCGTATGAAAAACCAATTGAATTGCATAAACTATTACTCTCAGCAGTATTCCCTCCCTTAGTCTTTCCACGTTGACTTTTATTAACATAGTTGCATATCATTTTGCATCGAATAGAGAGAAATATTAAGATGTATATTATATAAAGAATTTAGTAAAATGTTTATTCTCATCTGTAATAATTATACTTCTTTACATACTCAAGATCTCTGATTAGATGTACGGTACATGTTACTGAATGCCAAAGATTTACATTTATGTGCTTTTTATCGATCCGATTCGAAACGTCGGTGCAAATCAAGTTTGACAAAAGCGCATTAAACATTGTATAAAATGTCTCATATATAAGTTGTTTGCTACAATGCTGTTTTACAAAGTTATCGCTATTGTACTGTATGTTTCTCTGCATGAATAAATATACGGAGAATAAATATACGTATATTTAGCATTGAAAAAAAAAGAAGTTCTTCATGCAGAGTAATCTTTGTCATACAGTAACACGTGTACCTGCCTTATTAAAATGACTGATATTTTATCGGTCAAATATCCAATTATATCATAGACTGATAATTAAAGCGAAACACCAAGTTCAGTTGAAGAGCGAGTGGCATATGACTTGTTTTACAGCATCCGCTATTGAGAATGCGAGAGAGAGAGAGAAAGAGAGAGAGAGAGAGAGAGAGAGAGAGAGAGAGAGAGAGAGAGAAATTGCAAAGTTTCTAATTAACAAATTTGCAAATAGATTTAGAAAGCTTGGAACCTTTGCAAAGCTTGTTCATTTTTGGAACCGTTCAAATATACAAAATCAATAACAAAACAATATGTATCGCAATATAAATCCTTAGAGGATATTCTGTACTGCCAATAAGCGAGAGACATATATGAATGCTCAAGTCGTCGACGAGATATTATAAATATGTTGTAGAGTAAGATATGAAAAACGAAATATCGACGATACACAAAAGACAAGAGCAACATACTGAGATATAATTAAAATTTTTTTAGCAAAGCAAAACAAGTACTATGCCACTTTCGTTTTTCCATTGATTTAATGGAAGAGTGGAAATAAGACGCGCCGGTTAAAAAGATTAGAACATCGTGTTTTCTCAATAAGCGTTCCACTGTACAAAATTAGAGACGTTTTTCTCTTCCACTCTTCATAATGGTGATTATAGGAGATAGAAAATAATAACAGAAAACAATAATATTAGCGGTAAATAGTAATAACTAACGTGTATCAGAAGAGTGCTGCATTCTGAAAAAGATGTTTGAATAAATGATTTATGTGATCGATTTCCTACATAAGCATAAGTTAACTAACATTTTGTATACGTTATCTCTTTCTAGAAATATTTATAGCCATAACATTGCATTAACAGCTGCACTACTTTTATACAAGTGTCTTTCATAAACATCCACCGATACACTCTTTAAATATGATTTCTTCTAAACAGAATATTTTCTATTTCAATAGCTCCGTTTTATGAGCTTTTCGCATAATTATAATTATTAGAAAATGTTGAAGAGAGAAACAATAAGGCCGTTTGTACGTTTGATATGAATACAGCACTTAAAAAAAAACAATATATATACACACAGACATATATTATTAGAATCTAGTAATCTAGTCAGTAGTAAGCAATACCGGCCGCGCACAACTGACAACGATTTTACTATTCGAATTTTTCGCTATTTTTTACCCGACAGGAAACAATCAAACTTCGCTCAAAAATCTTTTAATAAGTAAAACATAACTGTTAAGTTAGCCTAATCACAAATTTATTATCCGCAAACGGATTCATCGACACGCAAGATATCCATGAATCTCAGGAATTGAAAATCAACTTTTGGCATTACTTGTCTTTTTTGGACTCTTACAAGTCCTTTGGATTGTATAAGACAAAAACTGGTACAACGTAAGCGTTGTGTTTTATAATAGCAATAAATTAATTTCACTTGTCCGTTGGAGCATTGCGTAAACTCAACTACATGACTCTCGCGGAAGATTTTGCGACAATTATATATGTGATATATACTATTGTTTTATAATATATAAGCTATATTGTTTTAGATAAAAATGTAATATGTTTAGAGATTATAATGGAAGTAATTATTTGCTATCAAGCACTGACTGCCATATACTTGTCATAAAAAAAAAAACTGATCTGAGATAGGTCGCTTATATATGTATACAATAAATCAAATTCTGTTTTTCTCATGCTTCTAGCAAAGTGTGCACATAATATCACTTTTAACAGTCATATACGATAGTAAGTAGTTACTTTTTGTAAAAATTGCAAAATTGTGAACGTATGTATACATGCGAGTTATAAATAAAACATATACAGACTGAAATCCATATTAATCTGACTAGAGTATATTCCAGATTCTTTATTTTAACATAAAAGAGAGAAAAATATACATTAGAGAATCATAAATACTAAAAAGTAAAAATTCTTACAATTGCTTGTTAGCGTCAAAAATGTCACAGCCTGTTTTGCTAGCATTATCCTTAGCTTGTTGCGGTGTAAGCTTTTCATACTCGTTAGGATTCACTGGCTCTCCTTTCTCGTCCAACTGATTATTTGTAAAATCTTCTTTTATTTTTTTAGAATATACTGCATCAAATAAATCTTGTGCGGTAAATTGTGGTTCTGTAAACATCTCTACTTTGTACGATACATATGGTTTCAAAGTGAATCCTTCCAATGAAGGAACAATCAATTCAGGAATCATCTCTGGCACAATAACAAATCTGTCATCTATTTTGTATCCAATATCTCTTACACCTCTCTCTATAAAATTTATTGTAATTAGTATATATATGTGTTGATATTTTATTTTATTATGTGTATAATATCTCTAATTTTTCTACTACATGTATATTGTAAATTTATTTTATTTTATTTTATTAAGAGACTGCAAGTTTCAAGTAATCAATTTCTTTCCAAGTCATTAGTATTTTTGTAATCTATTTTGCATACAAAAAAGACTGTATTTTATGTGTGGATTCATATATTTTATTTTTGCATTCATTTATTTACGAAATAATCTCGTGAGAAAAAAGATGAAACTAAGTCTGCTCTAAATAATAACATGTTAACTCACTATCTATTGGTATATCAGAATCTGGATTTTTCGCTTGTTGCATTTTAAAATTACGACTCCCTCGTTTATTGTATAGTAGGAATTTTCGAAAATTTCGTTTCCCATGACAAACGCAAGAAGTTGCGATACCACGTCGCAATATCATACACGAAGATGCCATTGATGTCTGCTGGTTAAATAGCGAATTGATAAATACATTGGAGGTCGAAAAATTTAAAATTTAAAGTATAAATTAAATTTAAAATATAGTCTAAGAAAACTATTAATGTTTTTTCAAGAATTCCAGCTTAATATCGTTTAAAAGTAACACTGTATAAGATAGGTTAACTTTTACATTGTCAAAGATAGGTCAACTTTTAATTGTCAAAGCATTCAATCGTCTCTGACTTTAATACTCTCTTTACCTCTTATCAGAGTATATCCTGTGTATTGATGGACAACGTTTTTTTCTTTACCGAGAAATAAACACTGAATTAAAAATCACGCAACATACTCCACTTAATGCCCACGCTAGCACCACGCAACCGTAAGTGGAGGGGGTAACAGTCATATGAGCGATTCATATGTCCATTACCCCCTCCATTCATAGCGTGGGCATTCATGCCAGAGACTAGAGAGAAGAATGAGATATACGTAATAGAGGTGTCGTGCCTCTTTATTAGGACACATTCATATCTTGGCAGAAAAGCAGAAAAGCAGAAACCAATCAGAACTCGCGCTGGTAATCACAATTTTTACTTTTTGCCTATCTAATGTATTGCTTACACACTGCTTATTACCTGCTTTTAAGGTGTGAATGCGCCCTTAATCCTGCGATCTCTGGTTTAGTTGTTATCTCATACTGCTGTTAATTGCGTCAAGTTGATTAATAGCAGTTAATAATAGTAAACAGACTCGACGTTGTCACGTTGCATATCTCTTAAACATCTTTTTAAGAGAAAAGAATATATATATATATATATATATATTTTTTTTTATAGACAACTATTTATTTAAAATGGATTATCATAGTAAGCAATTGATGGAAGATGATGTATTAGAAACAAAAAATATATCCAAAACGAACACGTAAGTGAAGATAAATAAATATATTAATATTCTTCTTATATTTTTATCAAAGAAATATTAAGAATGTTAAATTTATTTCAATATGTTTATATGTACGTATGATAGAAGTGCATCTGTAAAAAGCAATAAGGAAAAAGATGTCAAATCTACAAATTCCAGTCTCTCATTTTCTGACAAGTTCAAAGTGGAAATGCAAATATTGAAATTATCTGAGGAATCTGAGCAACAGCTTTACGATAGTCTTATGCATATTTATGGAAATGTAAATATATATTCCTGTTTATTAAATACTATTTATGTTTGTTATCAAAGATAGGTCAACTTTTAATCAAAGATTTATGTTTGTATCAAAGATAAATCATCTTTATATGTTTGTATATTGTCCTTAATTGGTACAATTTCTCAATTCTTTGCAGAATTTTAAACTTGCTGATACTACAGAGCTTGTGGACAAAACATCAAATTTAGACAAACAATATTGGATGGAACAAGGTAATTTAGTTGTCAAAGGAATAATAGATTATTCTTCTAAAGATACTACACTAAAGACTCAGGATCAAATAACACAACAATTTGCAACATCTAAATTAGAAAGCTATGGGTACTGTTTCAAAATAATATATTATTATATACTGTTTAAAATAATATTATTGTATCTCTTTATATAATATAAAGATTATATTTCTTATTTGCAGTTTTCATATTTCACATTGTATACAAGCTTTAACATATACAAAAGGCAATTTAGGAAAATCTTTAGAACTGTTGTTTTACAAATACTATGGAATTGAAAATATTCAAAAAAATAAAAATCTTGATATTCCGGATGCTGTTGAATTATTAGAAAGACAGCAGGAAGAAAAGGTAGCACTCGAATCAATTTATGGCGATGCTTTTTTGGAAAAAATAAAAAATTCTATTTGGATAGTACAATTAAAGTTAGATTATTTAACAAATGGTAAACAAATTGAACCAGTAGCAAAAAAACCAGAAGAGAAAAAGCCAGAAAAAAAAGTATGTCAACTTTTCATTCATAATAAGTGCAGATTTAAAGACAAATGCAGATTTCTACACCAATTACCACAGAAAGTATCAAATGTGCCAATTCTAAAAGATTCATATTTCACGCTAGAGATAAGATTTCCTGAAGGTATACATTCAATTAATTATGTTAATTAAATTATATTATGTAGTTAATCATGTTAGAATTATTTTAAGAAAATAATATACCTATATGACATTAATTAATAAAATTGTAAAATTACAACATTATTTTATTATATTTACAGGATGTAAATATCCATATGAACCACCGTATTTTTATTTTTATAAGAACAATGAAATATTTCCACGTCTAAAATGTCTCAGGATAGCAAGAAGATTGCACAATGAAGCCTTGTTATTATCTCTTGATGGCATTCCGTCAATATTTTCTATAATTTCACTATTAGAAAATGAATATGAGATAAAAACTTATTTGGAGGAAGATAAGGAACAATTTTTGCATCAGTATGAAGCATTGTGCCCAAAGAAACAGAAAGAAGAGAAGGAAGAAGAACTGGCTAGTCATTACAAACTTGGTAGCACCAGTAAAAGAAACAGAGATATCTCCTATGAACAGATTATTGAGGAAGATGATTTGATAGCAATAAGTTTTAGGGATAAACAGAAAAATCCTAATTACATAAAAATGCAGAAGACACGAAAAAAATTGCCCGCATGGCTTAAAACAAGTGAAATTTTGAAAATTATACGTGAAAATCAAATTGTTATCATTTCTGGCGAAACTGGATGTGGCAAAAGCACTCAGGTATATTGCAGTGTTTTTTAAATTAATTAATAAATATCAGAATGAAAAAAAAAACAAAAAATTCAGTGAAAATGTTACAGGTACCTCAGTTTATTTTAGATGACTGGATTATTAATAGATCACAGTCAGAGAATACGTCTCATATTAATATAATATGCACTCAACCGCGAAGAATAAGTGCCATAGGAGTTGCGAAACGAGTGGCAGCTGAGAGAGATGAATCTATAGGAAATACTATTGGATATCAGATACGTTTGGAGAGTAAAATGTCTAGTAAAACACGACTAACATTTTGCACCATGGGAATACTATTGCAGAGATTATCGGGGAATCTCGAGTTATCAGATGTGACTCATGTTATAGTTGACGAAGTGCATGAAAGAAGCGCCGAGAGGTAAATGTTCCATATTTCTCTCTTTCTTTCTTTGATATTTACCTATATTCTATTCTTTTTTCCAGTGATTTTTTATTGATGCTTTTAAAAGAATTATTACCAAAAAGACCGTCTTTGAAAATAATATTGATGAGCGCAACGCTTAAAGCCGACATATTCTCCTCATATTTTGGAAAAGTACCAGTTCTAAATATCCCGGGAAAAACTTTTCCAGTCGAACAGATTTTCCTTGAAGACGCGCTCGAAAAAACCAAATATGTTCTCGAAGAAAATACTCAGTTCACTCGTAAAATCAAATATGATTGGGATCAGTTTGAAATCGATTTGGAAATGGCTAAATTGAAAATCGGTGAATTGTGCAACGACACACCCAAAGAATCTATTCAGGACGAAAATTTGACGTTGATGCAACTCATCAGTAGATATCCTGGCTGTTCCAAGCAAACGTATAAAAATTTATACATTATGGATCAGGAGAAGATTAATTTTGAATTAATAGAAAAGACTTTAGAATGGGTTGTTTTTGGAAAACATGTCTATCCTAAAACTGGTTCTATCTTAGTAAGCATTTGTATTTGCTATTTGCCTATTTATTTCTGACGAATATTATATACGCATATATTATATTTTTTATATAATATTTCCAGGTATTCCTACCAGGTATGAGTGATATTCTTGCATTGAAAAATCAATTACATAATAATAATAATTTCTCGCCAAAGAATAAAAAATTTCTTATTGTATCTTTGCACTCGAGTCTTTCTAATGAGGAGCAAAATCTTGTATTTAAGAAGACCGGAGAAGATGTACGCAAAATTGTACTTAGCACAAATCTGGCTGAGACATCTATAACTATAGACGATTGCGTATTCGTGATCGATACGGGAAAGATGAAAGAGACTAGATTTAATTCGAATCAAAATATGGCAAGTTTAGATACTTGCTGGATATCACGAGCGAATGCTGTTCAAAGAATGGGTCGTTCTGGTCGAGTAATGCCTGGAGTGTGCATCCATTTGTACACTTCGTGTAGGTATGTATCTTAGCATTTTGTTTTGAACTAGTAATCTATAATATGTACATGTATATAATAACAGTGCATATATTATATTTTATAGATTCAAATATCACTTTGGTGCTCAACCGATACCAGAAATACTAAGAATTCCCTTAGAACCACTACTTTTACATATTCAGCTTATGCACAAAGGAAAAAAAGTGGATTTATATGATATATTAGGTAAGGAAATCTCTCTATATATTTTTATTTGCTCTGTATATGTTCGTTATCTATCACAAAAATTTATGCCTTTTTAAACTTTTCCCAACAGGGAAGATGATAGAACCACCAACGATCGACAATATTAAGAGCGCGATAATACGTTTGCAGGATGTCGGCGCTTTTAATTCGGAACCTGTATTAACGCCGCTCGGTCATCATTTAGCCAAACTACCTGTAAATGTGCGAATCGGAAAATTAATACTATACGGTGCCATTTTTTGCTGCTTAGATTCCGCGCTTACTATCGCCGCATGTTTATCTCACAAAAGTCCGTTTAACGTACCGATCGATATGATAAACAAGATAGATCCTAAGAAAAACTTCTTTACAGCCGAATCGGACCAATTAACCGTCCTTAACGCTTATAAGGTAAACATTAGAAATAAAGTTATTTCTAATTAATCTAATAATTTCGCTTGAGAGACACATTATTTATGTAACTTTTATTCTTTTGTAGAAATGGTTAGCCACGTGTTCACGTAGTACTTATGCTGGTAAAGTATTCGCCGATAAAAATTATTTATCCATACAAACATTGCATCATTTAGCGGATATAAAATATCAATTTTTGGAGTTGTTGGTATCGATCGGTTTCGCGCCTATCGATTTACCTAAGAAAAAACCTAAGATTGATAATATCTTAGAGATCACTGGAGCTGAATTAAATGTCAACAATGAAAATTACAAGCTATTGCAGGGTCTTCTCTGCGCTGCATTATATCCTAACATCGTAAAGGTTTTCACACCTGGAAAATCATTTCAAGCGCAATCTACTGGCATGATACCAATGCGACCCAAACCAAACGAATTAAAATTCAAGACAAGACACGATGGTTTTGTCAAGATTCATCCATCATCTGTGAATTTTCATGTTGGACATTTCATAAATCCGTACTTAGTGTTTCAAGAGAAGTTCAAAACTAGCCAAGTTTTCATTAAAGAAGTGTCTATGATTCCAATTCTATCTTTAATATTATTCTCTAGTTATGAATTACGCACGGAAATGCACGATGGAAGGTATATGCTTTCTCTGGATGATGGTTGGATAATGTTCGCGATGGAATCACACAACGTAAGATTAAAATTGTCATGAAAAACTAAAATGTTTATTTTAAATATGTAATAACTTTGTGTTATACATTTACAGGTGGGCCTACTTTTGCAAAGAATGAGAATAGAATTAGCAAAATTATTAGAGCAAAAAATGCAAGATCCTCTATTGAATCTTTTAAATCATCAACAAGGCAAAAAAATTATATGTACAATTGTAAATATAGTAACAAAAGAATAGGCAACAAAAAAATTGTAACTGTCATTACAAATGTTTCATAAACAGACATGAGGCCTTAAGAAAAAATAAATATTGTATTATATATAGCATATATACATATCATGAATATATATATATCATGAAATATATATATATCATGAAAAAAGAATTTTGATATAATCTGTACAGAAGCTGCGCTATTTTGACTAATATAGAACATTTTATTTTTTATTAAGGCAACGTATCACAATGCTTCTGACTTTGTCGATTTAGCAATTAGCCACTTTATATTCAAAATTTGTGTATATAATTGCAATAAAGAAAAAAATATATTGTACCTGTAATAAAAAAATATCGTTACCAACAAAAATTTTTATTTTAAAATATTGAGATAGTTCTTTAAAAAAAAGTTCTAAAGTATCTTTAAATTTAATTATCTACTTTCTTTTCTTCAAGCATTTACTTATTACCGTGATTATTTATTTTGTGCTAAAGAGAAAAATCTCATAAACATATATCATAAACATATATTACTCCTATTCCTTACGTATAAAAATTCTATATATTAAATAATTCTATATATACGTACGGAAATTTTATTCGTAAAATTAATTAAAAACTATTTTAATCTATGAGTAGAATTTCCAACTGTATCTTTTATCATATGACCAATTTTAGTTTTATCATACATATATGTATCTATGAATGAATAAGTCTATGAATGAGCCTTTTTCTTATGCCATATTGGCAATCCATATATTGAAACAAAAATCTGTTCTGTACTGTGTTACATTTTCTCTATTCAATGTGAGATAAAGTTTTGAAGAAAAAAAAAGAAGATCGAAAGAAATATAGAAAATTGTAAGAGACTTATAAAATTAATAATTCAATTATAAGTAGATATACAATAATTTTATAAATAATTAATTTTTAAGAGTAAAAACTTTTATAGAAAGAATTTTTATAAAAATTTTCCCAATTTTTTCTTACTTAAATCATTCATAAATCAAATTAAAAATTTATTTATTTATTTATATTAAAGTTATATACAATATAATATAAATAATGACTACTTACCATCAGGTTGCTCCACAGGTACAGGATGCTTCTCCTAAGCCTGCTCTTCCTCTCAGATCAGGTTGCTGTGTCGATCTATAACATATAAATAGAAAAGTTAAATTGTAATAACATTCAAAATAATTAATATTTCAAAAATTATTGTATACATAGAAGATTTTATATACGATGCATATAATAATAGCAATACGATGCATGTAATAATAGCAAATTAATAAAATAATTCTATAAATTTTAGAGCAAAAACTACTAATAATTCTCTAATAACTTTATAAAAGCTTATATCTTTACAAGATTATAGATTTTATATAAAAATCTTTTTCTTTAATTCTTCCTTATTTAAATTATATAAATAAAAATTAAATCAAATTAATAATTAATATTATTTAATTATTCTCTTATTTTAAAATATAATTGTTATGTTATATATAAAATAAAATAAATATTTATTTAATTTCGACAAAAATAAATATTCAATTCATTTTTAATAAATATTCAAAAATAATTTAACAAATATTTGATAAATATTTTACTATGTATAAAAATTATTAAATGTTTCATTTATTAAATATATTTTATATATATATAAATATCTTAATTACAATTCTCTCTGTACGTGTGTTATATTTTTGAGCTAAAATACACATTTAAATAATGAATAAATTTGTTGCTAGTCGAATTGGAAATAGTGCAGTTTACTGTACCTGTGGTACTTCCGCCGGAAATTGCCTCGTATTGCTAGCGACGAAGATCGGAAACGCGCACTCTGTCGGATGAACTTTGGATTCAAAGTTGATTCACAGAAAGTTTATTCACTTATTTCGAAACACGAATTCACAGCGCGAAACGCAAACGCGTTAAAATGCACTTCCCCTATGCACGTAATAAATAGAAGATTACAAAATATATTATTGCTATATACGTTTAACACAGCATACGCATAATGAGCGAAGGAGACGAGCGACGACTGTTCGACGATCACGTATATTTATCCCGTGCGACCTAATGCGCAATATCTAACAGAACAAGCGTATTTCACCGATATTACTTTCTTTCAATTTACAACAGGCTAAGATACGCGAGTTTCGAAGAAACGTAGAGCTCATTTTCGCGTATCTCAGACATCGAAATCTATCAGCTCACTCGAAATGGCGATTTCAAACCGTGGTACGCAGCACGAATCGCGATCGCCGAAACGCCATTAATAGCAAAGATTCGCGGCATACATACATACTCGATACATTCCGACGATCGCCCGTTACTTTAATCGACACTCACGACAGAAATTCGCACTCGTTATACACTTGTAACGGATAAAATTCGCGATTATTCACGGAGCTATTGCGCTCCGTGCGCGACACGCACTAGTCGTTGAAAGTGTCATGGCGGCCGAGCGGACATGCGCACGGCGCGCGGTTGAAATTTCGTTGCGTTAAAAAACTTGGCGACAAAAAATCGAGCGAGGAATCGTGATGAAAATGAAACGTACCTTCTACGTTAACTGCTACGATTAATGACGTTTTATTTTCGGCATTTTTTACAAAGATTTTAAACGCCGATGCACGGAAATATGTAAGAAATTTGAGAAAGATCTACGTATGTACAATTTGAAATGGGCGCGTACTTAATTTGAATAATTGTAACACAAGTACAAATAGAATATAAATTTAAATTATACAAGTATA
This sequence comes from Camponotus floridanus, assembly GCF_003227725.1. NCBI lineage: Eukaryota > Metazoa > Arthropoda > Insecta > Hymenoptera > Formicidae > Camponotus > Camponotus floridanus. The sequence goes on along the minus strand of NW_020229859.1, from coordinate 11,515 downwards.
TGGAAAAAATAATACAAGAGTATATAATAGCGAGAGAAATGGTTATCTTAATATATTTGTTTCAAATTTTTTTATGAAAATATTTATCTTCATTTTCAAGTTAATATTAGACTCACGATATTTATATAAATAAATGTTTCCCGTCCCATCTTCTCTCTCTCTCTCTCTCTTTCTATATATATATATATACATATATATATACATATATATATATATAATATGTATTATATAATACTGTATTCTGGAGATGGTCCACCCAGTCATAGAGAAATGGTTCTGATATTGGAATAACATTCAAATAAACAAATAGAATAAGTATTAAACAATATTTTATAAGTATATGCAAAACATCCTCCAATTTTATTTTTTGTTTCCTGATACTTTCTTAAAAATGTTTTGAGTATTTTTTTTTTATTTTTATAATTTTATATAAAAAAAAAGTTTATATAAGAAATATAATATAATACATATGTTATATTCTCTTAACAAATACTTATGCATAAATAAAATTATGTATATATCTCGTGTAGAATTATGCTTCAAAGAAATAAATAAATTGTTATAGTATAAAAATGTTTTAAATATCTCTTAATTTCTTTATAATTTTATGCAAAAAAAACAAGGTATTCATATAAGATATTTAATATAATATATGTATGTTATATTCTCTCTTAAAATACATACAATTATGTATTATTATATTTTATAGAATTATATTTTGCAAATAAATGCTAAATCATTATCAATGTAAGCAGAATCGTAAATGTCAAAAAATTATCGCGCGAATAATATAGTTGTAAATATATAAAAATAAATGCAATATACTGTGAATTTTCTACGTTATATATTGAATCGAAATTGCGCGAAAGAGGAAAACAAGAACAAGCCTATGAATAAACATTTCCATCCTTTACTAAAAAAAAAAGAAATTAAAAATATCTCTCAATTTTTTTCTCTCTTTCTTCGGGCAAGTCTACATATATGACCAATATGATTAACTGATACCATCTTTATATATTTATCATTATGTGCTATTAATTAAAGCCGTAGACAATATTCAGAAATCAAAGTTGCGCGAACGTTGAACGCAGGAATGCCATGCCCAGAAACGATTGCGCAGTGGTTCGGCCGCCATGTTGGCGCGTGACTGCTACGTCATTGCTACGTCAAACGCGTCATACGGCCGCCATGTTTGCGCGTGAATCGGAGTCATACGCAGTTACACGGATCGTCGTACGTCCGCATTTTTCGCGTCTTTTAACCGTTTTTAAACGAATATCGCGAGTGAACGAGCGTCGAGAGTGTCCAAGGATGATCGTGGGACTTTCATAATATGTCGGTGAAAGTGCGCGACAACTGTTTTTCACAGTTCAGTGATAGCGCGATAGCGAAGATGGAGCGAAGTTGCGTCGCATTATTCACGCCCTTGATGATGATTATCGGATGCGAGCAAGTATCGGGAGTGCCGAATAAAGTGTCGTGTGTTCGCGTTGATGATATCGTGAGTTTGTGTGCATCAAGATCGGAATGGGACGTCACGAGGCGAGCGAACTGTTCCGAGGAGCGGCCTGTGGAACAGCCGGTGAATAGATTTGATTTATCATATTTGCGTGACAATTCGTGCTCTTTCGACGCTTATACAGCATCGCGGTGTCCCGAATTACGTTCGAACAAATCGGCGCCACATCATAATTCGATACGATGCCGTGCAATTCAAATAAAGTCGATCGCGTGAAGATGGTTAGGCTAGAAGTGATTTCAAATTTATTTTATATACGCGCAGTGCTGCACAGCCTATCTCGTAGGGCTGCCAACTGTTAAACGATAAATTTTTCGATCTAACCTAACCTAACCTAACCTCTCAGTGCTTTGGATGTCGAATGTAAATACAAGCGTATACTGCCTGGATTTTATGATGCTTTCAACAATAATATTTAATTATTTCATTAGTGTGTTACATTTTATTACGTAGTATATTAATCGTATTAAATGTGCGACGTACAGTTTTACACATTTTAATGAGGAGCATATTATATAATTGGTTAAGTTAGATTAAATTAAAACAAGCTGCTGTGATTCATTTAACGTAATAGGATTAATTTGACGAATGTGCAGCTATTGAAGTTACATGATATTTATCGACACATTTTTAAAATAATCATGAGTGTCTTATCTCATCTCGATTACATGAAATTAAAATATAAAATATTTATGTATTCCACATTAACGTTATTCATTACAAGTACTATATTATTTTTCTTATATCTCAATTGTATTCAACCATTTATTTCATCGATGAAGCTTTTCATATACCACAGACAATATGATACTGTGTGTGGAATTTTACACAGGTAATACGTAGCAAAAATAATTTGCTCTCAAGCATTGTGTGCATTTCTCAAAAATAAATCAAATTAAATTATTTTCAGGATCCAAAAATCACTACCTTGCCAGGATTGTATCTTATTATAACTGCGATATTATTACCTTTTAATATGTGTGCGCAGTATTATATACATAAAATATATAAATTTATTTGAAACGTACCAAAATCTTTATGTTATTTATAATATTTATGATATTATAAAAGAAAATTGCAAATCTAATGAAACAGAGCGGCGGAATAATTGGTTGATACTTATGCTGGTCTATAATATTACTTTTTTTCCATCATTATATACTTTTGATGGTTTTTTTTATTATACACAGATGTTATATTTGTAAATATAGTACTCGTAATGTTATTTCTGTATCACTGTAAGCACACAAAAATTATAGCGTTTGTAGATAATTATGCTATACTTATATATCATAAGAAAGAGAAAATAAAATTAAAGTTAAATACTGAATATGCTCTAAAGTAAATCTCATTTAAATAAATAAATGCGTAAATGTGCGTCCCACATTCCTCATGAAAAAAATACATAATATTAATCTTTATGTATTATTTTTAGATTTGTTTTTTATTCTTTCAAATTCTCTAAATGCACTTTTCATTTCTCCTCTCTTTCTTTCCAACTACTAAATATAGATCTATCATTTTTAATATAGATCTGTCATTTTTAGTGTACATTATTGCAGTAAGTGAAATAAAGAGCAAATCTTTTGGCACATTTAAAATGTACAGGAAAGTCAGTTTTATCTGATGCGTTTTTTTCAATAGAAATATCTGAAAAAATTCATACGTCTTTTTTAATCTTAATCTTTCTAAATAAAAATTAGAATAATAAATTTGCAAAATAATTTGCTTTAATATATTTTTATTGCAAACATATGAAGCAAAGTGTTCAAGGTGCATCACTATGAAAACATCGATAAAATAAAAAGTAGATCGTATACAAAAAAATTAAAATATTTACACTACATATTTGATGTAGCATTTAATTGATATGTGCAGTAATACGATAAAATCTAATTTTCTCTCGAATTTTTTCACGAAATTTAAACTACTAAAAAAATATCAAATATTCAAATTGTTCAATAGTCTTGCGAAAGAAGCAGTTCTCGCTTAAAGAATCTTTAGAAAAAAAAATAAAAAAATTCTAAAGAAAAAAAAAGGACAAAAAATTTTAAATCTCACATGGATATTTAATTTTATACTAATATTTTTAATGTAACACTTCATTTATAAAGATTTTATTTTGTGAAACGTTTATACATAAAAGTACAATGATTATACGGCTTCTTTAATCTATTGTTTCATCTTTGCATGGTTTTCGTTTATAAAATATTTGTACCTCTGGATATTTTTCTCTGGAAGCTTTATGCAATGTGTATAACCTAAATTTGTTAACGTACAAGTATTAGAGTAACGGAATAAGTATGTAATTTGATTAAAAATACGTGTTTTACATGAATTTTTAATTACATATTTTGTTATGTTACAAATAAAAAAATCATGCTTGCGCGACGTGATTCTAACAATTTACCGACATGCACAAAATGATGACTTTACCGGCAGTCGAAATATCTTGACTACGTAATTCTGGCGTTTAACGCGAATGCAGATGGCGATACTAAACAGCAAAAAAAGATTGCCGCATTGTGTGAAACGCGAGGCGCGAAATATTGCATTTCGTATATCGTTCTTTGCGAAAAAAATGTGTGAAAGTGTTGTACACGTATTCGCGATTAACAGTTCGGTATTGATGAATACTAATCAACGCAAGTATAATTTGTCGTGCATTGGATATCTCTTCAAACTCTGTACATGCATCGTTTTCGAATCGTTCTGATCGCACGTTCCGATAACACAGTGATCAAAAAAAAATCGTCGAATATATTTCGTACGATTAGAATGGTACACAGTATCGAGTGACTTTTATTTATTTGAAGCGCGATGTATTTTTGTGCTGACATTTATCGAAAGGAATGCACGTGCTTCTCCAAATTGAGGCGAGGTTAAGATTGCAAAATATCGAAGCTTTATGTGTGTAACCTAAATCTGTTAACGTATAAGTATTCGAGTAATGGAATAAAAGATAAAAATTTTGAGATCGTACAAGTTCGTATGATATATATGTATATATTAATATCAATCTTTATTATATATTTATATATTTATTTATTTATGAGTCTTCTTTTTCTTTTTCTCAACATCATTTATTTATTTAGTTCGCTCTCAGTCTTTTAAAATGCAAAACTAAATATTATAAGATTTGACTTTGGAAAAGCGCGATAAAGCAATCGAATCATTCGTAATTCATATCATTAGCATAATATACTACGAATTTTCTACGTTATATATTGAATCGAAATTGCGCGAAAGAGGAAAAAAAGAACAAGCCTATGAATAGACATTTCCATCCTTTACTAAAAAAAAAAGAAATTAAAAATATCTCTCAATTTTTTCTTTATTTCTTCGGGCAAGTCTACATATATGACCAATATGATTAATTAATTCCATCTTTATATATTTATCATTATGTGCTATTAATTAAAGCCGTAGACAATATTCAGATATCAAAGTTGCGCGAACGTTGAACGCAGGAATGCCATGCCCAGAAACGAATGCGCAGTGGTTCGGCCGCCATGTTGGCGCGTGACTGCTACGTCATTGCTACGTCAAACGCGTCATACGGCCGCCATGTTTGCGCGTGAATCGGAGTCATACGCAGTTACACGGATCGTCGTACGTCCGCATTTTTCGCGTCTTTTAACCGTTTTTAAACGAATATCGCGAGTGAACGAGCGTCGAGAGTGTCGAAGGATGATCGTGCGACTTTTATAGTGTGTCGATGGAAACGCGCGACAGCGATTTTTGACGATATTCAGTGATGGCGTCATTGCGAAAATGGAGCGAAGTTGCGTCGCGTTATTCGCGCCCTTGATGATGATTATCGGATGCGAGCGAATATCGGGAGTGCCGAATAAAGTGTCGCGTGTTCGCGTTGATGATATCGTGTGAGTTTGTGTGCATCAAGATCGGAATGGGACGTCCCGAGGCGAGCGAACTGTCCCGAGGAGCGACCTGTGGAACAGCCGGTGAGTAGATTTGATTTATCATATTTGCGTGACAATTCGTGCTTATTCGACGCTTATACAGCATCGCGGTGTCCCGAATTACGTTCGAACAAATCGGCGCCGCATCATAATTCGATACGATGCCGTGCAATTCAAATAAAGTTGATCGCGTGAAGATTAGGCTAGAAGCGATTTCAAATTTATTTTATATACGCGCAGTGCTGCACAGCCTATCTCGTAGGGCTGCCAACTGTTAAACGATAAATTTGTTTGATCTAACCTAACCTAACCTAACCTCTCAGTGTCTTTGGATGTCGAATGTATACACAAGCGTATGCTGCCTGGATTGTATCATGCTTTCAAAAATAATATTTAATTATTTCATTAGTGTATTACATTTTATTACGTAGTATATTAATCGTATTAAATGTGTGACGTACAGTTTTACACATTTTAATGAGGAGCATATAATATAATTGGTTAGGTTAGATTAAATTAAAAACAAGCTGCTGTGATTCATTTAACGTAATAGGATTAATTTGACGAATGTGCAGCTATTGAAGTTACATGATATTTGTGGACACATTTATAAAGTAATCATGAGTGTCTTATCTCATCTCGATTACATAAAATTAAAATATAAAATATTTATGTATTCCACATTAACGTTATTCATTACAAGTACTATATTATTTTTCTTATATCTCAATTGTATTATCACATTATTTCATCGATGAAGCTTTTCATATACCGCAGACAATATGATACTGTGTATGGAATTTTACACAGGTAATACGTGGCACAAAAATAATTTGCCCTCAAGTATTGTGCGCATTTCTTAAAAATAAATCAAATTAAATTATTTTCAGAATCCAAACATCGCTACATTGCCAGGATTTATCTTATTATAACTGCGATATTATCACCTTTTAATATGTGTGCGCAGTATTACATACATAAAATATATAAATTTATTTGAAACGTACTGAAATCTTTATCTTATTTATAATATTCATGATATTATAAAAGAAAATTGCAATTCTAATGAAACAGAACGGTGAAATAATTGGTTGATACTTATGCTGGTCTACAATATTTACTCTTTTTTCACCATTAGACTTTTGGTGCTTTTTTTATTATACAGATGTTATCTGTAAATATAGTACTCTTAATGTTGTTTCTGTATCACTGTAAGCATACAAAAATGATAGCATTTGCAGGTAATTATGTTATACTTATATATCGTAAGAAAGAGAAAATAAAATAAAAGTTGAATACTGAATGTGCTCTAAAGTAAATCTCATCTAAATAAATAAATGCATAAATGTGCGCTCCACATTCCTCATGAAAAAAATATATAATGTTAATCTTTAAGTATTATTTTTACATTTGTTTTTTATTCTTTTAAATTCTCTAGATGCACTTTTCATTTCTGCTCTCTTTCTTTCCAACTACTAAATATACTACTAATCTATCATTTTTAATATAGATCTGTCATTTTTAGTGTACATTATTGCAGTAGTGGAATAAAGAGCAAATCTTTTGGCACATTTAAAATGTACAGAAAAGTCAGTTTTATCTGATGCGTTTTATTCAATAGAAATATGTAAAAAAATCTGAAAAAATTCATACGTCTTTTTAATCTTATTCTTTCTAAATAAAAATTAGAATAATAAATTTGCAAAATAATTTGCTTTAATATATTTTTATTGTAAATATATGAAGTAAAATGCTCAAGATGCATCACTATGAAAACATCAATAGAATAAAAAATAGATCGTATACGAAAAAATTATAAAAAATAGATTGTATACGAAAAAATTATAAAAAATAGATCGTATATGAAAAAATTAAAATATTTACACTACATATTTGATATAGCATATTTGATATATTGATTTGTTTCATGATATATTGCAATAATTAAAGTATGATTACTGATATAATCTGCCATGAGACTACAGAGAAAGCCAGCTTTAATTCTTTATTTTGTTCTAATATTTTTAATAATATAATAATTAAATTAAAGTTCTATGAAAATATGCTTGAAATACTAAATAAAAAAGATTGTTTCCTATGTACAACCTTATAAAGTTTAAGTAAACAAAAAATCATTGTTAATAATATACATATATAAATTGATAATTAAATAAACAATTAATTAATTAATCGACACAATCCACGTTTTTTTTAGCTTTATGTCTAACATATATATATATATATATATATATTATATATATATATATGTATATATATATATATATATTTTTTATAAATAAAAAATGTTTCTTTCTAATATAAATTAAATAAAAAGTATAATATGCCTTTAAATACTTTATATTCACACTTATTGCAAAAATCAATAAAGAATGCTTTTACATTCCTCCTTGTACTTTGGCATACATATCCTTTATGCCAATTATCTCATAACATGCTTTTATCGCATGATGACAAACAAGCCCATTATCCTTCATGAATTTTCTTTACAAATATTTTTATATTCTCAAACTGTGTAAAGAAATCATGTAACACTGAAAAATACAAAGTGATATTAAAAGAGAAGAAATAAATTTTATATTATATAGTATTGACAAGTATTTTCTTACCAGTGTGTTCCTTATATGTAGGAATATACATTAATCTTTGACCAACTCTATTTTTAATCGTTTAGGGATGCTTTGGCTTTTGATAACACAAATCCAGCCAATCCTTTTCCATTCCCAGTTACTATAAATGAATTGATTCTAGTCTTATATGCTAAATTACTGGTCATACAAGTTATCATTTTGTTTTCCAAAATCCAGGTTTCAAAACTTTCAAATGTATCTGCAGAAAAAAAGATATTAATTATATAAGATTCTAATATTTAGAACTGAAACATCAAAAAAAAAATTGAAAATAGACATCGTATCACATGATTTTTGTATGTGTGTAATTTAACCATTATAATCCAATAATAGCATAAAATATTAACCTTTTCCAATAAGATCTGATTCAATGCTTCTGCCATCCATTGTAACACTCCTCCAACACATTCCAATGGCGATAATTTTATTTGCATTGGTCTGGTCTGACTTTGTGGTAATTCCATAAGTTTTTGCTTTCTTTCAAGATTTACAAGCAGTTTTAGCTGTTGAATTAATTCTTTTCCTCTAAACACAGAAGTGTTCAGACCAGGAAATTGTATCGGAATTTTTCCCATGCCAATAATTTGCTCCTTATTTAGGTCTCTCTTTTCACTACTCTTCTTGCTCTACCTCTGCGTCTTCCTGCATTACTGATACTTGTCACACCTTTCATAATTCATCTTCAGTCCTATAGAACAAAAGCACAGTGAAATACAAACTATTTTCTACTGTAAATAACTATAAACTATTATCAAAATGCTATATCCATAAAAGTTCTACTTACTATTCGCAAAAACATAGAGTTTCTCACATTATTTAATAAAGTGACTATTTTTAATAAATGTGAATGACTGACAAGCAATAAATTAAACAATATTAAACAATAATATACCTGAAAAAAATTTCATAATTTTATTAGAATTAATGATTGATAAATTATAAATTAATTTTAAATACATATTATATGTTAATTACATATAATGATTTAGAGACAATGATATATTTCATTTGCGTTACCATTGTTTACAGATTGAACATTTTTATCAAATTATTTACAACTCTACAAATATGTAGCATACGACAAGCCATTTTTAAAATCTATAAAACAACAACAAAATTGTTCATAGTTTTCACTCTGTTTTGTCATAGTCTGCTTTTTAGGCGATCTCTGAAAGCAATGCATCCTATAAACAAAAAATATAAAATGAACTACGTAGTCAAATCTACGAATGTTTCAATGGGTAACATAATTTCGGATTGTATTCCATGCCTCGTACACGAAATGTCGATAACATAAGTAACGCAAAACGTTTGTATATATTAAATAAATTTGTAATATAAATAAGTTTTGTGATCTCTCTCTCTCTCTCTATCTATTTATCTATCTATCTATCTATCTATCTATTAAGTATAATTATTAAAATATATTACCCGATATTATATTATATATAATCACATTATCTATCACCACCATCGCCATTATTATATGTAATTTTAATATATCTCTTTATCACAACGTTCATCATTGAAAATAAATTATATATTTTTACAACTTATCACAAAAATTAATATAATACACATAAAATTATAACACAAAAAATATTCTAGTTTATTTTTAAATATTATTTTTAAAATATTTAAATAATATAAGTATTAAAATTAAAATAAAAAAATTGGCTCAAATAATAATAATTAAAATTAACTAAACAATTGATAACTAAGAGCCAATAAAAAGCGCGATAACTGGAGCACAAGAAAAATCTTTCTCTTTTAATTATTAATATATTTCAAATTATTAGTATATTTCAATTACTCGTCACAATACATACAATAAATACGAACGTTTCGGATTATCTTTTAATCTACCTTCAACGTGACATTAATATTATTACACATTCGAAAATATTAGACAATGACATATGAAAAATATATAAATCAGATGCAGATAGCATTTGTAATATCTGCATGCCCGATTATGAAACGATTTATATAATTTCATATTTATTCATATTTATATAATTTATATGTTATTGTCTAATATTTTTTAATGAGTAATATAATGATACGCCGTTAAATTTCTTTCTAGATGCGATCGCGATCAACACCGAAAATTATTTATTATAACTATATGATTAATTAACTTTTATAAATAACACATAATTAATATCTATATACAAATCGCGACAAAAATTCTCTATCGCATTTAATCGTAATTTATTCATTTAATCAACTAAGAATTATAGTAACAGAAATCTAAATAATAAATTATTTTTCGATATGAAATCGATTTTTACGAGCAGAAATTATTTCTTTAGTATTTATAGATATTTATAGAGTCAAATACAATATATCTGCGATGCTTTATTTTTCAATCATTGAAATATTTTGAATTGTGAGAACGCACAATAAAATTATTTCTTTAGTATTTATAGATATTTATAGAGTCAAATACAATATATCTGCGATCTTTATTTTTCAATCATTGAAATAATTTTGAATTGTGAGACGCACAATAAAATAATTGAATCATGAATCTAAAACATAATGAAAGACTACATACATCAATCTTTTATAAATAATCCTATAATAAAAAATCTATGTAATCTAAAATACTTTTATATACTTAAATATTATTCCATATATACATATATGTATATATTAAAATACGTAAATATTTCGATGACGAACAAACAATAACCGACTTTGGTGCCGAATACGCGCTAATGTTTATATGTATAGTCTTGAAAAATGTTTCGATAAAAAAATAATAATAACACGGTCTTTCGACTAACTTTTTCGGTTCTATTATTATTCGCGCGTCGACACTCAAAGAGTAAAGTAGTGGTATACAAGACGCTCCGTTAAATCCTTTTCTAGACGCGATCGCGATCAATATCGAAAAATTAATTTGCTGTATTTATTATATTATATTATAATATATAATGTAATATAATATAATACAATATTTCGATATGACAACGAACAATAACAGCGTTTCGATCTTGACGTAAACAATAAGCGCGCTAGTCATACGGTCTTAGTATCATTCACAAAGCGACACTCAAGCAGTAAAGATCGGTAGTGCGAAATATGTCGTATATTCTTATATGTTTATATGCCATAGTCTTGAAAAATGTTTCGGTACAAAAATAATAATAACACGGTCTTTGGATTAATTTGTTCGTTCTATTATCATTCGCGCGATGACACTCAAAAGAGTAAAGATAGTAGTACAAGACGCTCGTTAAATTCTTTTCTAGACGCGATCGCGATCAATATCGAAAAATTATTTGCTGTATTAAAATATATAAAATATAATATAATATAAATATAATATAATATAATATAATATGATATATATAATAAAAATACGTATGTTTACGCCAAGATTAATATTATATCTGTTTGTCATCGAAATATCTTAC